>NC_081409.1:512701072-513043572 GCF_030272615.1 Cryptomeria japonica
AATTCTACTTTAGCACCATTGTAATTGTCACACCCAAGTAGGTTTCATTACTTACAAGTCAAGGCAAATAAAAAAAAAAGAGTACTATGCCATATATTCATCTCAAGGCAAAAGAGCAATGATATATAATTGAAATATCACGCATACAAGTGCGACAAAAATATTGACTATGGGAACATGTGATTAACTCCAATAGGGCTATGGATGCCTACTGGCAATGGAGCAATATTTGAGAAACTACAGTCTATAACCTTGTCGGAGCTCTAAAGCTTATTGGCAGTGAGGTTCTATTCAAGATGCTTTTGAAGTTAGAATAATCTAGGTAGCTAGTCATATAGGATGCTAAGGATCTTTTGTGAACACAAGAGTAGGAATTAACTCATTTGCACTCACATGGGAAAAAGAAGATCAAAGTTTCAAGAATCTATGGGGAAGTTTTCTGCATCTCCATTTGTAAATCCTAGTCACTAAGTGTGTTAATTTGGATGTTCCAAGGGACCTTAAGGATCGATTGACCACTTATCTATGAAATGTTTTGTACCTCCAATTCAATTGGTGTATTACAAAGTGCTAAACAAACACGGTCATCCTTGTTCAAATAGGAAATGCATCTTCATCATGCATATTGCATTAACATAGGTCATATAAAAAAAAGCATTGTCTCTACATGAATTATGCAGATCATCATGTCATATAGGTCTGCATACTAGGGGGGATAGCTTAAAAATTCCTAAAAATCATAAAAGGTCCTGAATAAACTCCTAAAAATCATAAAATGTCTTAGAGAAAATCCTAAAAATAAAAAACTCACAAAATCAAAAACTGAAAAATCAAAGCAAGAAAGCATAGACTATGATTCAAACCAAATCAACCATAGACAAACTCTCAAAGTCCACAATCAAACTTATCTCATGTCTTGTTAATCTATCTATCAAACTCTATCAAACATCAACATGTCTTATACAAGGAAGGGTACACTCAAAACCAGACAGATCAGTCTTATACGGGGTACTTACTCTTTTAAACCAGACATTCCTATCAATGATCACACAAATCAAAACAATGACATAGATCAGTATGGCTGTTGGATTTTGTATTGAAATGATGCATCTTTGCTTTATTTTTTAGTCACTTTTGTGACATCCTGGTTCTTTTAGAACCCTCATGGCTTGAAACTGATGAATGTTCTAGTCTTAGGATATTTGATAGAGCAATTTACATGTCCTAAGTAGTATCAACCAAGTCATCTTTACGTCAGTGAAACCTGGTTGTCCACTCCTAGTCAATCACCTATCTCTTGACTATTGAAGAGTTTTATCACTGAGTACACAAGAAAACAACATTACTGAAAACAATCATTAAACAGTTTGAGATATACATGAAATTTTCTTTGTGTGTTGTCTTTTATATTAGTTTTCAATTATTATCCCTCCGAGTAACTCAAGGAAGTCTATCTTGACTAAGAGGAGCAAGGATTGGGGGCATAATATTTTCTTTGTTTTCTACTTGTAGGAATGATTCCGATGATCTGGAAACATCTAAATTAGCTGGGTGTTTGTGATAAGGGCCTTCACATCAAGGTGAAATTTCCACACATACCTCGACTCTGCTTATTTGAATTCTATAGGGAGGTTCCCACCATTTATTTGTCTATTTTGAGGGAAATTATTTATCATGCAATCCAGGTCCCTACAAAATCTGTCCAAGGATATGAATGAAAAAGGGTCATTGCGGATGAGATAATTAATATTGCACATGAAAAGAAAGGAAATCTAATCTGCCTTCTATGGTTGTAAAACGCTCAGTGATGAACCTTAAGCATTTCAAATCTAGTGACTAGGTTTAGGTTGCATTTACTTTTGCATCTCATTTTTCATTTGATTCCGCACTTTGTGAATTGAGAGTGATTTCGGTATGGTAACAATGATCTCTTTATCTTCTGCATGAGAGTTTGAAGCTTCATCATTTCTAAGCTAAGTGGTCTCTTCTTCATCACTTCTCCAATCGAGTACTTGTGCATTGAGATGTTAGCTGCATACATAAGCATTTTATACAGATTCATACATTCATTTGCATTCATCTTATTGCATAGAAAAATGAAAAACAATTGCACTACTCATTACTCATTTTCATCATTTATTTGCATATGAAAAGAAACAAAAACAAACATCCATATCCATTTGCATTCATTCATCTATACTGAAAAGATATGCATACATATAGAATAAAGCATATAGAAAAGCATCTCATAAATCGATCGACACAAGTACAATGAAGTCAAATCAAGATCTCGTATATATATAATGATCAAGTCTCAAGGTACAAAAAAATGTCAACTGACATATACAAACTCCCATTGGAGCAAGAATCATAAGGGCTACAAAAAAATCTAAGAGCTACACAAAAAGATGTAGCTCTCTGCCTCTCCCTCGTCACCAGATGGTGGAGGAGGTGGAGCCTGCTGACCCGGATCATACCTAGGTTCCCAAGCTCCCTCCGATCGAGCCATATACTAAGTACAGTACAACTTGCTACATTATTGGAACTACTATGCTATAAGCTGCAACATAATAGGCTACTTGACTTGTCTGATAGAGAACCTCCTCCTAAAGAGCATCTTGCTTTGCCCTCATCGCTACAACCTAACGATCATGCTCTGCCCTAAGCTCCACCAGCTGATGATCATGCTTAGCTCTGAGCTCAACTACCTGATGATCATGCTCTACTCTGAGCTTAGCTAAATGACGATCTCTCTCTACTCTAAGCTCTACTAGCTATCGATCTTGCTCCACTAGCTGTATTTGTGCCATTGTCAGCTGTGACTACAAACACGCTTGGTGTGCTCTCATCAACCACACAACATCAGCCCCTAATCCCTCACAGAATCTCCACCTCCATCTCTGCCTCTGGCTCCTCCCTTCTCCTCTCTCCTCTGTTAAACATGTCTCAGAGATGCTCTCTCCTCCTCTCCACCACCCTCTGCTACCCTCACTCCACTCAGCCTCACTCCAACAGCCCCTAGGGATCCACCCTCTCTTCTCTACTGTTGCCTACCACCAATTGGTACCCTGTTGCTGCTAGCACCAAGATCACCACCTTCCTGCCTTGGCTCTCTATCCCTGCCTCTATCCATGTCCCTATGTGGGGGCATCATCCTCAACCTCCTCTATGCGAGGTGCCTGCTCTGTTGGATCTGTAAATCTCAGGACCGGATGCTGCTGAAACCAATCCCTATACTGGGGCAATACCCCTACATTTGCAATATCATCTAGGTAATCCCACCTGAGCCGCTGTAACCCAGTCAGCTCTTGCATGCCCAAGGCATATGATAGCCTTGGTCCCCATCCCCACCTCTCCTCATCTACATAATGTGCATATGCAGTAAACTTTTGTGAGATCCCCTGAGACCTACCATACTGCCTCATCACTTAAGTAACAACAAAATGCTCAACTACTAGCATTGATCTACCGATAAGAGGTCGGGTCATTAATAGGTCTTTGCACACAACTCTCCAATCATCCCAAGGCTCCAAACCCCTGTAAGGTGTCCATGTGACAACTATAAGATCATCCAGCTGTCGTGTCCAATAATTGGTCTTGCCCAGATGGGGCTGCGTCACATATCCAACATATCTATAAACTATGGGCTGTTGTGGATCTCTGGCCTCATCGACAATCGACCTGCATACTCGAAGATTCTCCTAGGACCATACCAATAAAATCAACACCCCGACAACCATGCTCTTCCCCTCCCAGTAGATGATCTCATGCATCTCACGATACATGTGTGTCAGTATACATGAACCCCATCCTAATATTTGGGGGTGCTCAACGAGTCTCTCCAACATCCTGCCCCACCCACATAAAAACCCCTGTTGTCCCCTATCTGGCATAGGAAAACAACCAATGAAACCTGCCAAGATGCAAGCCAATGGAAAGTCCTCACTATATCTGGTCATCATGTCATCCCAATTGATAGACCATGTCAGAATGTCTGCATCATGAAATACTTGCCTTGGGACTAGAAGGCCAGGACGCTGTTCTGAGTCATAATCTACCTTAGCCCCAGCAAAAGGGATACGAAGAATCCTGTATACATCCTTGGGAGTGATGGTCATCTCCCCAACTAGAAAATGAAAAGTATTATGCTCTGAATGAAACCTCTCCACTAAGGTAGTGAGCATATTGTGATTCACGATATCAGGCAACCGGAGAAGATGGGTCAATCCGCACGAATCAAGATGTGCCCAATCTATATTAGATAACCGATGAGCTAATATCATCATAGGTGGATATACACATCTGAATAACACATGGGGCAATCGAACCTGCAAAAATCAAACAAAAGATCATCAAAAAACATTTCAAACTCACCTATAAGAGAAGCAAAACATCATACAAATCTAACTACATCAACTACAAAATCTAAATTTCAAGTTTACATCTTAAAAAATGCTCATTGTTTTTCAAATGACAAAACATCTTAGAGGCAACAACTCATATGAGTCAGGAATTGGTTTCATATGACAAAACAGTTTGATACGACACATGAATAGCTCTACAATGACAAAATGGGCTCTTTTGAAGGTTATCGTATGACACAAGGGTAGTTGCAGTACAACAAAACTAGCAGACTTAAATGAGAAAACAAACTTGATCAGTTTGTTGTACAAGATAGGATCCTGTCTCGTACGACAAAAAGAAAACGATTGACTTCTACATGCCAAAACATGAAAAATTCAACACAAAAATTCAATTTTGAAACGATTAATAGGCATAAGATCGATCGCTTACTGCTGGTTCATAGTTCCGAGGTCGATTATATCATCTCTGGGGCTTGAATCGATGCTTATGTGTGGGAACCACCATTTTTCTTCACATAAGGCTTTTTGAATTTTCAAACTTGGAGGGTTAAAATGAATTGAAAATGACACTTTTATCCCATATATAGCCAAAACCCTAATTTTTCAACTTGCTCTGATGGACCTGAAAATTGTACCCTTAGCTAATTTTCCTGTCCTGATTCCATTTTCGGGATTGAAATTAAAATCTGAGATCGTTCTTCTAGTCAATTTCATGACCTAGACCACTTAGCGTTTTTCATCAAAAGCTCATTCTTTCTTCAATTCACGCTCAATTTCTCATCAATCAACGCTAAATTTTCAAATATTCCTCTGAATCATTTTTGCTCAAATAACTTATCATCGCCAAAAATTGCCTATAATAATGTATCCTTGCTATCTTTCAATTTTGCTCCTGAGGGGGCATACTGATGACCTCATGACTTCACATCTTCAAAGTTGAGAAAATTTTCAAATCTTCATCAAAAGTCGAGAAAAAATCTTTTCAACTAAAGAAAATCAAACAAATTCTTATCGCTAGGGGCATACCAATTTTATTGCTTCAAATCAAGCTGATATTGTCTTTGTCTGAATCAATCTCTTAACGTTAATCAGTTTCATCGCTTTTCATCAAGCTGATTATTCATTTAAACTCAATCAAGGGTTTAAAGAGTATCTTTAATCACAAGCTCAATCTAAGGAGGTGTTCAGTTTCATCGCATCAAATCAAGCTGGACAGTTTATCTTCGCTCATCGTATCTTGATCAATCAAGTTTAAGATCGATTTTATCTTCACTCACTGTGTCTAGTTCAATCAAGTTCTAGATCAGTAAGATCTACTTCCTGATCAATCAAGTTCAAGTTCGGTATCTTTGTTCTCTATCATTCTTAGTTCAATCAAGTTTGGGATCAAAATTATTTTAATCAACTCTGTTCAACTTCATCGCTTCAAATCAAGCTAAACACGTTGCTCTTCATCTGGTTCGTGATCAATCAAGTTCAGAACTAGTATCTCCTAGACATCAACTATTCTTTGAACCAATGCGTTGCTCGCACATTAATTCAAAGAGGGGCAAATGTAATACCCTAAAAATGGTCATCTAAACCATGAGCCCCTAATCTCGACAACATCAACAAGGTCCTAACCAAAGGGAATTAAATAAATCTTGAGCACACAATTAATTTCTTAAATCATCAATGTCACATGGCAAATTAATCAACCAATATTAATTAAATATTTATTTAATTAATTGATCATTCCAAGTAAATCATTTTTAAAATAATTATCCTATTTATTTTATTGAATATCCTAGCATATTTAATTAAATAAATCAATTTGCCATCAAATCTTCAAAAAAGGAATTAATTGACAAAAAATAATTAAAAATTGAGAAAAGAAATCAATTGGAGATAATCTTGAAAAACAAATTAAAAATTGTTAAATAATCTCAAAGAAAGCAATTAAAACAATTATAGATTAAAATTGAATAAAATAGAGAATAAATCAGTTTTTTCTGATTTTATCTTAATTTTAGTTCAATTTCCTTTAAAACTGAGAAAAGAATCCAATCACATCAATTCACCTGGATTGTGCTTCCTCTTGGAAAATCTTGATTGCTCATCATCATTTGATCTCATCTTTTGGTTTCTTTTTGAATTTTCTATAAATTCAAGCTCTCATCTCTCATTCAAGGATCCTGGAGAATATATTGTTATTATGCTATTTTTGCAGGTTCATATATTTCTTAAATCATGTTAGATTAATCTTTCATATCTAACTTAAATCTTGCATCCATTTAGCTCATATTCATGCTCATATAGATTTAAAAATCCTTCATTTAGGTGTTGTCTAGTCACTAGATAGCTTAGCAATTTGAGAGCAATCTAAACTCACATTTACTAGAAGGCAATGGGTCGCTTTGTAATGGTTTGTTATTCATTGATTATTGATTTACTAACCATGCATCTAATGACTTAATTGAAGTGTTGTGTATTTAAGATATAGATACAGGTCCACTTTACACACAGGTAGCCCGCGACACCCACAAAAATATGCAAAAAGATAGGGCACCGAAACAACTTAAAACACAAAAATTAAATTTTTGCTTATATATATATATATATACATATATATATATAGATATACATATATATATATACATATATATGTATAGATATACATATATATATACATATATATGTATATATATACATATATATATACATATATATGTATGTGTATATATGTATACATATACACATATATATGTATATGTGTATATATATAGATGTATATATACACATATACATATATACATATATATGTATGTGTATATATATATATATATATATATATATATATATATATATATATATATATATATATATATATATATATATATATATATATACAAATATATATACAAACATCAGAATTACAAAGTTTTTTTCAGGTAAGAGGAATATAAGATTTCCAAGTTCATGATATCAAATGCACAAATTCACGATAAAACCTTATCTGCCCCCCCCTCCCCCCACCCCTGCAATTTTCCAAAATCAAAAAATTTCTATAAAATTTTCTCATCACAATAAATCAAACAAGCAAATTTTAATTCATATAGAAAGGAAATTTACATGCAAAATAAAAGAAATATGAGAATCCTACCTTGTTTTCAATCTAGGGATCACACAGAAGTGAAAGCAAAAATCCTCAAAAGATCTACAACTGCCAAACAGGATATGCCAGGCACACAAAACTAGAAGCTTCAACAAAATCCTTCAAACCCTTTTCATTGATTTCACAGCAAAAACCCAAGATATAACTCCATTGTTTCTCCAAATTCTCCTCTTCAACCCATTTTCCCAAATCCTTTTCAAAAAAAAATTCCCCAAAAAAAATTCATGCACACACAGAAAACTTCATGGCAAGAAACTCCCCTATTACCCCCCAAAAGCCTAATTAAAACATTTCCCAAATGTAACTCCTCTCCATTGCTTGTGAGAACTCCACATATAATATTGTTAATTAGAGGATTTATTTTCTTTTTGTAACTCCCAACGCATGCCAATATTAAATTTGAAAACAATTAATTTATTAATTACTAAAAAAAATAAAATTAATTTTCCATTAACACCATTAAATTTGTAATTTAATATTTAATTTCCCTTTTCAAAAAATTATTTTCTGAACAATAGATTAGATTAAAACACTTGACTAAGTTAATTAACTAAATATATTAATGAAAAATATTTTAATTATATTAATTAATTAATCATTAATATTTAATTACCATTAATATTAAATAAATATTTAACTATACATAGGGGTAACAAACTACGACAAGCCAAACACGAAGGACCAATCCGATGACTACTAGCATGACCAGACAAAAAAGCACAAGACTGAATGATACCTAAAAAAGATCTCTTTCCATAGGAATGATGACACGTCAAAAAGGTCTAACTGATAACCTTGGTTTTCCACTTTACCATTAGGTAATAGAGCACACTTAGACCTGAAGATTTGGGTGGAGTCCATGCTTGGTACCTGTAGCTACATCACCGAGAAAACACACATACATTTCTCCAACATATACAAGCACACCAGCCGAGGAGAGTTGTGACATTCCATGTCCCTCTGAAGTGGGTGATGGAAGATCATCCCCTCACACCCCATATAGACTCGTACCCATACAAGAAGACGATCACAAGATATATCTCATACATAAATTAGATATGTCAGTCCAAGGTTAGTACATAAGCATATAATCTAACATCCAAACATCCATAGAGATATAATGCACAACCAATATTTATTAAATCTGAAATGTCATATCATAGAATCATGATTAGCGAGTATCATCCAATCACATGAATAACAAAAAAAGTCAACCAGAGTCAAACTAGGTTCTGATCAGGGAGGGGCATTACATCTGGGCATGATGGCTACCACACACGGCCATCCAATGTTGGTATTATGGATGTGTTGCATTAGTTTTGTCATTGATGTCAACACTTATCCTTCTAGAGATCTTTGGTTATGTTGAACCGGCACATTGTGTTCACTGGCATGTTCAGTGACTTATGCACAGTCACCGGTATATTGTTCACCGGCACTAAAGATGACTTGTTATCATTTGGAGATCACTTTTTTATGTCGAAGACATGGTTTGGATACTTGGTTTTGGTATTTTGGTTATTGGTCTAATCAGGTTGACATATTTGTTGTTACTGACAAATTGGCCTAGGTTATGGACCTGTATGCATTATCTATTCTAGATTAGCATGACACATTATGAAGATGATTTATTAATTGGATATTATTGTAAATGTATTGAGATGACATGATGCATCACATCTTGACTTATTTGTAATTGATTTTATATTTAATATTCTTAGTAAGCCGACCTACACATTTGGTCCTAGGTTTTGTTATTTATGTAAGATCTCATTTGTGAGATGGAGCGAAGAGTGGAATATTGTAAGTATGGTTATGGTATTGTAACATGGTATGTGTGAAAATTGAAGATCATATGAGAAGACCATAAAGAAGGTTCATGGAAGGTTTGAAGGTGATTATCAGAGCTTAACTAGTATAGAATCTAGCATTGAAGATGCTACTTTGAGTAGTGCATTATCATTGGATTTAACCATCCAATTGTAGTCTATGTGACTCCTATTTTGTGATTGAGCAGTGAGCTCTAGGTGGTTGGCATTTCTGCATGTGTAGACCCCATTTGTATACACATACTATCTGCAATAGTATCATCTGATTGTGGGTAAGGTTTCCCACCGTGGCTTTTCCCCTTACAGGGTTTCCACGTACAAATCTCTGTGTTATGTGTTATGGATTTTGTTTCTCTTTCTATTAAGCTTCACCAGTATTAATACTAACTGCTAATCTATCAACCGACATTAAGTTTGGTTTACCGGTATTATGCATCAAGTTTGATTAAGTTATATCTGGGTTGAAATTAACTGACAACTGATTCACCCCCCCTCTCAGTTGCCTCCCGGGTGCTAACAATTGGTATCAGAGCTAAGTCCTCTTTTTGCAGAAGTTTAACAGCTTGAGGAGATCCTATGGCAACAAACGTTTTTAGGAAGGACAGTCCGAAACTTGATGGAACTAACTATGGTATATGGAAGATCAGAATGGAGACTCATCTCAATTGCATTGGAAGAGACATATGGGATATTACAAAGAATGGCTATGTTGGTCCTACACCGAATCAACCTAATCCACCAACATTGGGTAAAGATCAAGAAAATGATTGCAAAGCAAGTGAAACACTTTTGAGCGCATTGTTAGATCAGCAAATCATGGAATTATCAGACCAATCTATTGCTAAAGCTATTTGGGATAAATTGGAGACACTGAATGAAGGTGATACCACTATCAAAATTGCAAAACTAGAATGCTTCCGGGTCAGGTATAAAAATTTGAAAATGGAAGAAGATGAAAGAATTTATGCTTTTATGGAAAGAGTTAATGAAATTGTTTTGGGAATACAATATTTTGGAGGATCCTTAAGTGAAGATGAAATTGTTTATAAAGTTTTAAGAGCTTTGCCACCAACATACAAAATGAAACTAACTGCTATTAATGAGTTGAGAACAATTCCTAATACATCAGTATCTAGAGATACCTTGGTTGGAAAACTTTTAGCATTTGAGCTTGAGGAATTTCATTGTATTGCTACAATTAAAATCGATTTGTCCTTCAAAGCATCATCATCATCATCTGAGAAGTCTGATTGGAAAGCACTTTATGCAAAAGAACTTGAAGATATCAGAAAGGAAAATGAAGAATTGGAAGAACTTGAAGCACTATTTCCAAGGAAAATGCCTACAGGTCCTATTGGAAGTAAGTATGAAGGTAAAGAACAATTTAAATGTTTTAACTTCAATAAAGTTGGTCATATGGCATCTAGATGTCCTGATAGACTGCAAGATTGAGAGAAGAAGCTAAAAGGACATATAAGCCTAACCCTGAATGTCAGAGATACAAATTTAAGAAGAACATAGACAAATCATGTTACTATGTTGATGAAGGAGTTACTGATGATTATGATGAAAAACCAATAGACAATGGATGAGATTTTGTTGCAAAAAAAGAAGATCAACTGACACCTACAGTTCAACTAGTAGAGCAGGTCCTGGCAGCTAAAATTGAAGAAAAAGATGAATGGATTATAGATTCTGGATGTTCACATCATATGACTGGTGATAAAAGTAAATTATTATCTTTTCAGGAATATAGTGGAGGTCTAGTAAGATTTGGGGATGATGAAGCTTGTTTGATCAAAGGAAAGGGCAATATATCTTTTGATGGTAAGAACAATACTAAAAATGTTTATTATGTTGAAGGTTTGAAGCATAATCTTTTGAGTGTTGGTCAATTAGTTGAAAAGGGTTTTCTGGTATAGTTCAAGAGTGGTAAATGCAAAATCATGAATAGAACTGGATTGGAGATTGCAACTGGTAATCAGACTAGAGGTAATATCTTTCATTTGAATAATAGTGAAAATACATGCTTGATTGCACATATTTATGAAAGTTGGTTATGACATAAGAGACTTTGTCATGTGAATTTTGATTGCATTGTAAAGATTAGTTCAACTAAGGCAGTAAGGGATTTACCTAAGATTGTGAAACCTCTTAACCCGGTATGTAAGGAATGTCAAATGGGAAAGCAAGTTAGAACAACTTTTAAAAGTATTTCTAAGAAATCCAACAATGTTCTTGATTTAATTCATATTGACTTGTGTGGTCTGGAAAGAACAAGAAGTCTATAGGGAGATAGATACTTTATGCTAATTATTGATGATTATTCTAGAATGTGTTGGGTTACTTTTCTTAGGGAGAAATCAGAAGCTTTTGGAAAATTCAAACTATTCAAGGCAATGGTAGAGAATGAAATCGGTAAGAAAATCAAATGTTTAAGATCAGATCAAGGAGGAGAATTTACATCTAAGGAGTTTAATACATTCTGTGAAGTGAATGGAATCAAAAGACAACTATCAGCACCTCGGACACCTCAGAAAAATGGAATTGTGGAAAGGAAGAATATAACTATTCTGGATGCAGCTAGAAGCATGATATTGGAAGCAAATCTACCTCATGTGTATTGGAGAGAAGCAGTAAACATAATGGTTTACACTTTTAACAAAGTTCACATCAAAGGTGAAACCATTAAGACCCCTTATGAACTATGATTTGGTAATACTCCTACTCTTAAATACTTCAGAATATTTGGAAGCAAATGTTATATTAGGAGAGATGAGTATGTTGGTAAATTTGATCCTAGAAGTGATGAAGGAATATTTCTTGGTTATTCATCTAAGAGCAAGGCATATAGATGTTTTAATTAAAGATTTCAGAAAATCATTGAGAGTGCTAATGTGAAGATAGATGAACACTTTAGAGGAAATTCGAGGTCTATAGATTTTGAACTGATAGTTGAGATGATCATAAATGAACCTATACATAGTGCACCAGTACAAAATGTGGATCCAGTCACATCAGCATCATCAGAGAATTCCACAGTGACTGAAAAACAATAGCAAGTGAACACACCCAGGTATGTAAGACTGAATCACTCTGAAAGTCAGATAATTGGGAATAAGTATCAAGGTGTTATGACAAGAGGAAGACTAGCAAACAAAGAGGTATGTTTAATTTCTCAAATTGAACCGACATCTGTTATTGAGGCATGTGAAGATAAACATTGGATTAAAGCTATGGAAGATGAATTAGAACAAATTGAAAAGAATAATACATGGACATTAGTTCCCCAGCCTAAAGACAAAAATGTAATTGTAACTAAATGGGTATTCAGAAATAAACTTAATGAAGATGGTAAGGTAATAAAAAACAAAGCAAGATTAGTGTGTAAATGATATTCACAGAAAGAGGGAATTGATTATAATGAAACCTTTGCACCGGTAGCTAGAATTGAGGCAGTCGGATTATTTCTTGCATTTGCAGCTCACAAGAACTACAAAGTATACCAAATGGATGTAAAATGTGCATTTCTGAATGTTGATCTTAAAGAGGAAGTTTACATTTAACAACCTAATGGATTTTCATTAACAAATAATGAAGATATGGTTTGCAAATTAAGGAAAGCTTTTTATGGATTGAAGCAAGCTCCTAGCTCTTGGTATGCTAGATTGGACAAATATCTCTTGAAGCTTGGTTACACTAAAGGTAATGCTAAGAGCAACTTATATTTCAAAGTAACTAATGATGACATCTTGGCTATTGAATTTTTTTGTTGATATCATTTTTGGAGGAGAAGATGGATTATGTAAAAACTTTGCTAATAAGATGCTTCATGCAGGAAGAATTTGAAATGTCTATGATTGGGGAGATGAAATTATTTTTAGGATTGCAGATTTCATAGACTGATAAAGGGATATTCATATGTCAAACAAAATACTTGAAAGAACTATTGAAGAAATTTGGCATGGAAAATTCCAAACCGGTAAGTACTCGTATGACTACAATTGATAAATTGACATTGAAGGATGACTCAACTCCTATTAATCTGACAAGATATAGATCTATGATTAGAGGTTTACTATATTTGACACAAACAAGACCTGATTTAATAAATGTAGTATGTATTGTTTCAATATTTCAGAGTAATCCTAGAGAAAATCATGAATCAACAGTAAAAAGGATTTTCCGGTATCTACAAGGCACAACAAATCTTGGTTTATGGCATCCTAAAAATGAAAATTTTGAATTATGTGCATACACCGATGTAAATTGGGCAGGAGATGTAGATGACATAAAGAGCACCACTAGCAGAGCATTCTTTCTTGGTAGTAGATTGATTTCATGGTTGAGCAAGAAATAGAGTTGTACATCACTATTAACAGCAGAATCAGAATATGTTGCAGCAACAACTAATTGTACTCAGGTTATTATGGATTAAGAAAATGTTGAAGGACATCAAGGTAAAATGCAAAGAACCTATAATCATTTATTGTGATAATTCAGTAGAAATTGATATATCAAAGAATTTGGAATTTCATTCTAAGACTAAACATGTTTCTATCAAATATTATTTTCTGAAAGAGAATGTTGATGCAAAAGAAGTAAGATTGGTTTATGTGAATACTAAAGAGCAGATTGTAGATATCTTTACTAAACCTTTGCCTAAGGAAACTTTTGAATATCTCAGAGAGTAGCTTGGGGTAATACCCTCACCGGTAGAGACTTAGATAGTTGATGATTGGTATCAAACTGATAGAATAAATAGAGAAACCTTTTTCTGGCTTTGATGGAGGAGATCTACTTCTCAAGGGGAGTAGTTGGTTATAACAATTGATTATTGTAATTGGTTTTATGAGTTGGTTGTATGTTCTGGTATTTGTATTTCTTTGGCATTTGATGTCAAAGGGGGAGAGATATCTATGAAAAAACTTTGTATTTAGGAAAAATTATCCTTTGGGGAGAGATTATTCATTGGGGGAGAGATATATGCTCTCTGTATTAATCTATTATGGAGATTGTTGGTTTTTGGTTTTTGGCACTTAGATGTTTTTCCATCTTGTGTTGCCATCAATGCCAAAGGGGGAGATTGTTGGTATCATGGATGTGTTGCACTAGTTTTGTCATAGATGTCAACACTTATCCTTCTGGAGATCTTTGGTTATGTTGAACCGACACATTGTGCTCACTAGCATGTTCAATGATTTATGCACAGTCATCGGTATATTGTTCACCGATAGGTTATATTGTTCACTGGCACTAAGGATGACTTGTTATCATCTGGAGATCACTTAGTTTGGATACTTGGTTTTGGTATTTTGGTTATTGGTCTAATCGGGTTGACATATTTGTTGTTATCGACAACTTGGTCTAGGTTATGGACTGGTATGCATTATCTATTCCAGATCAGCATGACATGTTATGAAGATGATTTATTAATTGGATATTGTTGTAAATGTATTGAGCCGACATGATGCATCACATCTTGACTTATTTGTAATTGATTTTATTTTAAATATTCTTATTAAACTGACCTACACATTTGGTCCTAAGTTTTGGTATTTATGTAAGATCTCATTTGTGAGATGGAGTGAAGAGTGGAATATTGTAAGTAAGGTTATGGTATTGTAACATGGTATGTGCTAATATTGAAGATCACATGAGCAGACCATAGAGAAGGTTTAAGGAAGGTTTGAAGGTTATTATCAGAGCTTAACCTATACAGAATCTAGCATTGAAGACGCTACTTTGAGCAGTACATTATCATTGGATTTAACCATCCAATTATAGTTAGTGTGACTGCTATTTTGTGATTGAGCAGTGAGCTCTAGGTGGCTGGCCTTTCTGCATGTGCAGACCCCATTTATATACACATACTATCTGCACTAGTATCATTTGATTGTGGGTAAGGTTTCGCACCATGGTTTTTCCCCTTACAGGGTTTCCACGTACAAATCTCTATGTTATGTGTTGTGGATGTTGTTTCTCTTGCTATTAAGATTCACTGATATTAATACTAACTGCTAATCTATCAACCAACATTAAGTTCGGTTTATCGATATTATGCATCAAGTTTGATTAAGTTATATTTGGGTTGAAATTAATTGACAACTGATTCACCCCCCTTCCCCTCTCAGTTGCCTCCTGGGTCCTAACATCTAGACGGTTAGACATCAGAACAAAATAGAGGTGACTGGATCCATTTGGTAACTTAAAAAAAAGGCTAATTAAAAGAGGAAGCTGGACACATGTAAATAGCGTGAGGCTTGTCGCATTCGTTACCATTATAAAAGGAATACCAAGGTTGTATTAGGGGTTTTGAATTTTCTCATTTTTTGGGAGGTATAATAGGGTTGTGTATTGTCCATTGCTGGAGAAAATTTCCTTACGGGATGAATGTATAGATTTCTTAGTAATTTCCATTAATTTATGAACATAGGCCCAATCCCATTCTTTCATGATTATGAATCATTGGATTCAAGACTTAACTCTTTTTGTTGATTGGGGTCTTATGGAAGTCCTATTTTTTTATGAGATCTTTATTTATGAGATAGATTGTGATTAATCATTTAATGTTTCTCAGCCATGTATGATTTTGTTGTGATCCTTTTGTTGTACCCATAGGTTAGTGGTGTCTAGGTGTAAGTTAGGTGGAGTGGCTCTCAGGTGGGTGTTGGGGCCCTAAAGTGGCTACTAGGATATCTCAATGAGAGTTAGATTAATCAAATGATAACATTAAATTAAATAAATTAAGGGGTGGGTAGAACACACACATTAATAAGATAATTGATGGTGCCCCACTCATGCCTCATAAGTTTTCATAGACAAAGAATGAGATCTCATGGCTTGGAGTGATTTTTTAGACTCAGGATGACATTGGGAAGGCTTGTATGGTAGATCAAACTTCCTTGCCTCTGTTGGTGCCCAAAACCACAGATTGGAAAACCCAAAGACTTGCCAAATGCTCAAGCAGTCCAATCAGCTTTGGCCAATGAACAGGGATGCTCGAAGACCAAATCTCTCTACACTTAAGGCTCCACTAAACCTAGGCGGGTATACCTCTTTCTCCTAAGCACACAGAAGAGATTGTTTAAAGTGGATTTAATCTTTTTAGCAAACTACAAAAACTGGCAATCTGTTGTTTTGTAATTTATGCTTTATTTAGTGCTTTAAGTAAAATGCTTTTAAAAAGAAAAGAAAATGATTATAATAGTATATTAAAAATAAGAATTCTTTTAGGACTCGAAAGAAATATGTAAAGATCAGTTCATATAGAAATCAGGAAGAATGTTTCCTTATCAGGGCCCTTGAATGCATGACCAACCAAAACCTTAAAAGATGAATAGTAGACTAGTGCCTTTATCTCAGGGTATTTATGATACTTTGTGGATAGAAAATCCTATCAACTCCTGAGACAATATTAATCATCAACTACGAAGGTTTCAGTATGTGTTACACAACAACGAAGAACCCAATATCACTTTTAATGTAACAACATGTGATGGCACATCATAGTAAATCATGTAACAAATTTATCAAGAGGTTAGAATAACTTATCAACATAAAAGTATATACAATAATTAGGAAAAGAATAAATGAACCTTCATATATTAATCTTTAAGAGATGGTCCAATACACAAGCTGCACCTAACAATAATCCATTACAGTCTATTTTGCATAAAAGATACCTCTTTGTTCTATAGACTTCCCTAATACATATCACTTACAATCCTGTCAGGAAATATCTGTTCACTCAGTCCTTTTCTTTTTCATACAAAATGACTCATTACAAATATACATGCTAAGAGATATGAATGGAAGGACACACCCTTCCATTATCCTAACAACTAACTGAACAGTAACTAAACAACCTAACTAAAACACCGATTGCATTACAAACACAAAACTAAACAATGAATTAAGGTTTTTGATCCAGTCAGTGTCCTCACTTCTGAATGTGTTGTAAATAGCCTGGGCCTTTGTAGGTTTTTGAGTTGAAGATCGTATTCCTGGCTGTGTTCTCGATTGTGTAAAAGCTCTTGAACTGGTCGGTCATGTCATTCATATCAAGGATATCTATTTTGGAAATGGCTTGGGCTGCACTAAGTAAAGACTTACACTCAGAAAGCCATATGGTCTTATCTTTAATTACTCCAACATCATCTACCAAACGGGGAACCCCACGTTAAACAATTTGTTGGCATTCATCAAATTCTGACTTCAATTCTTTTGCAACTTCCTCATGTGTGATAAGCAAAGCCTAAACCTTCCTTTTTACCTTTTCTTTAGTCAATGCATCTTGCGACAACAGGTTGAGTCTATCTCAAATTTTGGTGTGTGAAACCATATTGTCCATATTTCTCTGATATACACCCCAGAAATCATCCAACGCCTTCTCTGTATTGTCATATCTCTTACTCAGCAAAACATAGGCACTGTCAACCCTGATGCTCTTCATCTCCCTTTTCAACTTAGTGTGCTCATAAGCTAATTTTTCAAACTTCTTCTTCCACTGACCTCCTGAATCAGTGATTTGAGGGATCGAATGCCCACTCCTCTTAAGGGTTTCTTCATATAAGGCCTTATATTTATTCTTCTCTACTATTTCATGTTTCATCTGGGCCTTGTTGAATTTTGAAATATTAATACCTATGTCGGCTGTGATCATTGGATCTACCTCTCCAACTTTCAGGGTCATCATATGACCAAAAGCTTTATCCACGTCTATGATTTTTGGCCTTTTATTGGGAGGGTATAAGGCCTACATCAACATTTCTTCCTCATTTGGATCGTACCTTGATCCAATAAAAATGTCTTTTACTCCTCGGATATTCAATTTCATATCCTTATTGTCCGAGTTCAGCAAAGAATCAAAGATAAACGAGGCACTTGGGTCCCAACCTGGAAACACAATTATTCCAGCCTCTACTAGTAGTTGCCTCCCCTTTTGTGAGGTCATAGTCTCAACTTATGTGTCGATATCTTCCTTCAACCTCTTCTTCATTTGTGCCTCATTTTCAGGGGTAATATTTGGCACTGCTTCCCTTAATATCTTAACATTGAAATGGTACAGGAAAGATTTGAACTCTTTAGACTTTATAAATTGATCATCTGACACAAAAGAAACATGTTGTCATTCTTTCATCTATTTCTGCATTTAGTGCAATGATGAGCCTATCCTGTGCTTCTGGATCTTTTTCTTTCTTAGATGCCCAGATCTTGGAAACAACTTCGTTCTCCCCTGAATCACTTTGGGCTGGTTCTTCCTCCATTTTTTCTAATATTTGCCTTCTCTCATTTAGTTTTTTCTCCAAGGTCTCCATAACATCCGCCAGCTCTTCCACCTTGTTATTTCTACACATGTCTTCAAATTCATCCTCTTGATGAAAATAATCTCCCAGCTCTTGCCTCTTCTTGCTTGCATGGATGTAACCCTTAGGATCATAGTGCATTTTGGATATGTGCTGGAACAGGTTGTATTCTTCCACCAACTTCCTATCAATAACTTCATATGCTTTGGTAGACACTGTTGGTGCCCAAAACTGCAGATTGGAAAACCCAAAGACTTGCCAACTCCTTAGGAAATCCAATCAACCTTGGCCAACAAACAGGGATGGTCAAAGACCAAATCCCTCTACACTTCAGGCTCCACAAGACCTTAGGTGGGTGTACCCTTCCCTCTCAAGCATGAAAGAGTTATTTAAATGTGGATTTAAGCCTCTAAGCAAGTTTACACAACTTTCAAATTAGTGTTTTGCAACTATGCTATATCATGTGCTTTAGCTGAATACTTTGAAAACTGAAAATTGAATATGAATAAAAGTGTATGTTAAAGATATTGTATATTGAAAATGAAATGCTTTCAAGACTTGAATGAAATATGCAAGGATTAGATCAAATAGGATATGGAAGAATGTTTCTCTGTAAGGACCTTATGCATACAAATCAAAATCTCAGAAATGAATAACAGACCAGTGCCTCTATCCAAGAATATACATGATACTTTGTGGACAAACAATTTGATCAGACTCTTGAGACAGTTTTAAGGTAACTTGTAAACACAAGACCATCAATACAGAGGTTCCATTAAGTGCTATAAGAACATGAAGAAGCCAATCTTATATTCAATTATAACAGCTTGTGGTGGCACACTGTATTAAACCCTTTATCAGATTTATCAAGAGGACAAAATGAAATTCATCAACACAAAAGTATACATGAATTCTAGAATTGAAACAACAAATCTTGTATATTAATTTCTGGAGAATGAATGCATACAATAGCTACACTTGCAGATACTCCATTACACAATGATTTCTTAAAATGATGCTTCCATTCCTATAGACTTCTCCAATACAGACATCCCATAGCCCCTACTGGCAGCCTGACAGATTGTGAATTGTCCTCCTCCTTTTTAATTGAAAAAGACTCCCTATAAATACCTGATCCAAAAGACATATGTGAAAGGACACACCCTTTCGCATACAGGAGGGAGTTACAGACAGTTGTTTTTCCAAAGGACACACCCTTTGGTTTACAAAGAATTACATTTGAATCCCTAAAATATACACTAAATAAAGCTTTAATAATATATCCTTTATCCTCCGCTTTGATAATACTTCTCGTAAATATTCAATATCTCCTGCACATAAAATAAACCAGTCAAATCCCTTATTAATTAAAGATTAAATATATTCCACTTTAGATTAGGCAATAATAATTTTATCCTATGTAAAATACTTATTTACAGTAATTCACCTAAATCAAAGTATTAAACACTTGTAAATATTTATTCCAATAATAGTTTTTTTTTAAAAACATAGGGTAAAAGATTTTGTACAGTAAGTAAAAGAAAATACTTCCCTTCCGATAATGTTACAATACTTTCTCACCTTTTGGTAATCTTTAATTTGGGTCAGAAATATTATATCATATAAAGTAACCTTTGCAAAAACCAATCAAGCATTAAATGACTCACCCTAATGAATATGTTCAAATTATTTACCTAGGGTGAAAATAATATGTATATGGAAGGATCACTTAAATAAATAAATGCTTTTCATCATTTTACTTATGGTAAAAGTACATTTTCTCCAAAATAATAATAATCATTCATTGATCTTGCATAAAATCAACCCTAATATATACATGTTCCATTTTATTCACTTAGGGTGAAAAATATAAATGATCAAATGATAATATCAAAATTCAAAAATTTATTAGGTCATCAAATTAAAGAATTGACCATGGTAAAAGAACTTATAAATTATAACTTTCTTTGTGATAAAATATATCCCTTTATAACCTCTCAAAAGGTAATTTCAAAAGATAATATTGAAAACTATTATTATCCTGCACAAAACATAAAAAAAATCAACTAGCTTGATAGGTCATATGTTCCTATTTCATAGGGATATATTTAATAAAATCATTGATAATATTTTCCCCATGCAGATAAAAATATTTTCCCCCTAAAGAGACATATGATCTTTGCACACAATTAGGGTAAAATATTTCTAATAAAATATGATATTAACATAAAACTCCAAAAGTAAATGGAAACTTCTTGAGTAAACATTCAAATAAGGATATTAAAGATTTGAGAGTGTTTTTACTTTCACTTGAATAATTTCCAAAGTAACAAAGAATTTGCCATAATAACCTCTTGAAATTAATTTTACCTTTAAAATAATAAATCAAAAGCAAATGATTAAAACATACCTACCTCCGCTTGATAAAAATAAATTACCATGGCAAATATTCCAGAATAGATTTTCATCTTGAAGGCAAACCCAATTTGGTTGGAAATAATTTAGCACATGGGATGCATACTTGCAACAAACCAATCAAACCATTAACTACATGATAAGACGGTTTACCCTAATATAAATTATTCAATTTATTAACTCTAGGGCGAATAATATGCATATGAAAAGATTAAAAATCCACTTAAATAAACAAATGCATTTTATTATCTCCACTTGTGATTTGAAACATTTCACACCTTTGAAACATTTTTCAAAATAAGATCCATTTATATGAAATAACATTTTACCTTAATATATATTTTACCAATGTTTTAGGGTAAAAATAATTTATTTAAATCACATATTTAAAAATGTATTTCCACATTTCAAGATTACTTTAATAAATTAAAATCTTGTGGAAATATTTGCAAATTATTATCCATAGTAATTTACCTTAATAAACATTTTCAAGTAATACAATAGAGCAATTGGTAAAAGGGGAGGGTAGGTATGGGTAGTTAGGAAGGTCGGGTTGAGAGGTTGAGTGTTCAACTCCCTCTCCTTGCCCTTTTGTAAAAATATATTTTATTTTTAAATCATTTATATGCAAAATATAATCACATTGCAAAAAATATTCTTGGGTAAGATATACTCCCTGTAGAATAATTTTTTGAGTGTCCAACCCAGATAATTTTAGGTTCCACCAGACACAACTTTAAAATCCTGGAAATGAAGTATACTAGAGAGGAAAGCTTGCTTGTGTGCACCTCCAAAATTCTTAGCATTAGAAACACTTAATTGCCTTACAATTTCCAAAAAAGTAATCTTGTTTGGTGCAGGCTTTGGTAATACATAGGGATAGCCCTCAAATCCGTAACATCGAACAAAAGTAAAGTTTTGGCATGAGTATCAATCACCCAAATTGTGATTAACCTTTGGATTCTTGTGCTCATGAGGCCTAAGAAACTTCTTAACATCCTCAGTAAATGACTCCTATAGAGGCTCACCAAAGAGAAAGAAAAATGGTTTTTCAAAGAATTCCTCAGATTTTAGGTAATGAGAATTCACAAATCTGTAATCTCAGATAGAAACCCACAACTGCACTGGTTGATCCTGTCCATTCTTCCCTACTGTGTTTACATTCAAACCCTCTGACCACAATACCCTAAATCTCCCATAAAATAAAATAATATGAATTAACAACGAATAATTCTTGAAATGCTTGTCTCGATTATCTTTCAAGTTCATGAAGCCTTCATGTAGTCTGTCTACCAGGTAAGAAGAAAAATCAAAAGCTCTAGGCTCATGTCTCTAGATATCTGCTACTACGACCAATGGTCCTATGTTTTCCACATCATGAGCTTCCAATCCTCCAACCTAGCCACAAGCCATATATGTATACTGTAGATACTTCTTGAAAATAGTCATATCATAAGGAGGACCATCTTCCTCTGTTAGCCTCCCCTTTTCTGCTTTGTGGATAGCGAGGTTACAACCTTGATATGTAGTATCCATCTTTCTGTATTCCTCTTCCAAATCCATAAATAATAAAGGCACATTTGCCTCTAGATCCACTCCAAAAATTTCCTAAATTGTGGTGACTGCAAAGTGAACAAAAGCAGTCCCATCGGGCAACAAAATGCATCATTTGTTTGCAGTCCTATCATAATGTCTTACCAGGAGCTTCAATAAGTCAATATTTACAAAGACATTAGGCACCACAAGTTTACATAAATAGGTGCTCCATGGGCTTGAAATTGGCATAGGCTCATCCATGAGGAGGTAATGAAAGAGAAACAACTTGTTCCCACACACTATTGTGAGCACATCTCCAATTTGTTTGTATCTATCCTCCAACTAGTTGTGAATAGGAAAATTCACCTTAGCTCTGCATGAGCTAGCTCCTAGAGAGCCAATCTGATCTATCATATCCTGGTTTAATTTTCTTCGAGCTTCACTGGCTTCACCCTTAAATTTTTTTGTCCTTGTGCTAGATACTTCAATAACCTTTCTCTTTCCTTTTGAGCTTGACCCCTCCATCTCTATAAATTTCTTTACTCTATGCTCCGTAGCTTAGAATATTTTCTCAACAAACACTTGATATCCTTTGCAATAGCTTTGTGCGAAATGTTGTTATGTAACACTGGTGATATATTCCAGGTAGTCTAATCTTATACTTAATTACCACAATCTTGATGGATTTTCTTTGTGTGGCAAAGGACCTACCAAATAGATGCATTTAATGGAAGCCATTATGTCAATTTTTCACGTCAGGACTTCCAACGGCTAATCAACGAGACTTCTCCCGATGATTCAATTGCTTGGTGCCATTTGTTATGACTTTACCACTTTTCACCTTCTGATCAGCACAAGTTATCCCGACCAACTTATCAAGTCTTGGGATAACAATTTTCTTTCTATGCTGATGGTTCACTTTATCTCGATGAGTACTCCTTTAGCTTCGGCTATGCCTTTTGATTTAATACTCCATCGACATAACTTTCTCCAATGCTATCGCCTTCGGTTTTCTTTTACTTAACCTATCAGGTATCAACATATCTTGAAATTTATGCCAATAATTGAAATTTTGCAATCCAACACAAATGAGCCATCCACCCTAAATATTGGTGATCCCAAATTTTCCCATAGGGCCTGATATATACTAGAAGGCAATTCTAGATCATACCACAATGACTTCTCTACTGACAAACATTTCCATAATGGTTTCCTTCTGCAGTCTATACTTAGTGCATGCCCTTAGTGTGCCCAAGTGATACCTTGATACTCCTGAGACAACTGATCCTTTTAGAGAACCTTTACCTGTGCTGATAAAGCTCCTGCACATACAAACAAGCAATAAATGCTCATATGATTGAATAAAAAAGCCTCCATATAGCATAAAATATTTTGAAAAAATATGTACTAATAGTGTCTCTTTCTGGGGATGTATGTTCTCTTTAAGGACATAGCAAGATCCTAGTTATCTCTGGAAAGCCGACCAATCATGAAAATTGAGAACAAAAAGCAACAAGAAAGTTAAACTATTATGATACAAAAATACTCCCTGCTCATTAATAAAAAAAATGTTTAAGATATTGAGCATGAACCGGGAACTCTTGCACTTGACCATCAGTATCCTGCAAGTAATAAGAGTTTTCTCCACTTTTTTCTGAAATGATGAAAGGTCCTAGCCAGAGTGCATCGAACTTGCCATGCTTCCCTTTATCCTGATCTTTGGCATTCCATTTTAACACCCATTCCCCTTCTTTAAAAGACCTATCACATGCCTTCCTATCATGTAAAGCCTTTACCATTTGTTGTCTTTGTATGTTTCTTTCCTGAGCATCCCTTCTACATTCATCCAACTCAGCTAATGCCATCAACCTATCTTCCATAAAGTTTACTTCTTCTGAAACTTCCTTTATAATGAATTTATAAACTGGGAGCAAATTGCTTAAGGGTAATGTCGCTTCTTTGCCATATACCAGTTCATATGGGGAAAATCATGTGGATTTCTTAACTATCACTCTATCAGCCCATATTGCTAAAACCAATTTTGAATCCCAAGCCTTCTTATTATTACCTAACATCCTTTTGATAATCTTCAACAAGTTTTTATTACTGGATTCTGCCTGTCCATTTCCCTGGGGGTGATAAGGTGATGAATATGACAAAGTAATACCATAATTTTCATAGAAATCAAAGAACTCATCTGATCTGAAACACATCCCATTATCTACCACAATCTTCCGAGGTACCCCAAATATAGTCAAAATGTTTTCCAAAAGAAACTTTATCACAACTTTGCTGGTAGCCTATCTTTTGGGAATGGCTTCAACC
Organism: Cryptomeria japonica; assembly: GCF_030272615.1. Classification (NCBI taxonomy): domain Eukaryota; kingdom Viridiplantae; phylum Streptophyta; class Pinopsida; order Cupressales; family Cupressaceae; genus Cryptomeria; species Cryptomeria japonica. Next base: position 512,726,004 of record NC_081409.1, read on the forward strand.
CACTTAGTAAAATAGTATGTGGCCACCAAAATCCATTTATGCCCACCACTAGATTTGTTTTTTTTTATCTTACCTATGAAGTCAATACCCCACATCTGAAACAGTTCCTCTATATGCATGGGTTTGAGAGGAATGGCTCCATTATACTTAAGCTTCCCTGAAAATTTTTGACAGGCTTCACATTTCCTGATATAAGTATGGCAATCCTTGAAAACTTGAGGCCAATAATAACCAGTATTAAAAAATTTATGAACAGTGGTCTTGGCTGAGAAGTGGCCCCCACATATACCTTCATGTAAATTTTTTAAAACAATAGAAGCTTGACACTCATCTAGACATAATAAAAGAACACCATCTCTATTCTTCCAGTATAAGTCTCCATTAAGTAATACATACCTAGATGTTTGAAGCTTTAAATTTCTCTTTTTATTATCTTTTAAATTATCCAGACATTTCATGTATTTCAAGTAATATACAATATTTGCATACCAGGGACACCTTTCAATGCTAATTTGTACATCCTCTAGCTCTATCTAATTTACTTGTGCTGCTTCAAGATTAGATTCTGCCATCAACTTCGCTAGACTTGACCTCTTACCAATTTTGTGATTTGTAGATCAATATTAAACTCTTGAATCCAGTTTATCCATCTGCATCTTCTCCCAGTAGTTTCTGTTTGCCTGAAAATATCTTTAACAACAAAATTTGGTACATAGGCAATGACAGTGGCACCAACTAAGTAGGGTCTAAAAGATTTCATAGCTTTCACAAGAGCATAAGCCTATTTTTCATTCAAATCATAATTCAATTCTGATGCTTGTAATGTTTTACTAAAAAATGCCATTGATTGTTCATGACCCTCATCATTATTTTGTAACATGACAGCAGAAATAGTATGGAATGAGGCAAATGAAAATACTTGAAAGGGTTTAGAGAAATCAGGTGATTTTAAAACAGGGGCTTCCTTGATGGATCTTTTGATATTTAAAAAAGCTTCAAGAGCTTCATTAGTCCACTTTATTTCAGCACCCCTTTTCAACATTTTAGCAATAGGTTTGATGATTTTAGAGAAATTTGAAACAAACCTTCTCACAAAATTAATTTGACCAAAGAAAGACTGGATTGCTTTAACAATTTTTGGAATTTAAATTTTATCAATAGCAACAATCCTTTCTAGATCAATTCTAACTCCATCTTTTGAGACAATATGACCTAATAATTTTCCTTCAATAACCTTGAAATGACATTTTTTAGGATTCGGAGATATGCCATATTATAGTGCTCTAATAAAATTTTTTTCCAAATCATCACAATGATTTTATGCCTTTTTAGAGTATACAGTCATATCGTCCTAATATACCGCTAAGATATAATCAATCATGCCCTCAAAGGCCACATCCATAGCTCTCTAGAAAGTAGCTCCTTTATTTGTTAGTCCAAAAGGAATCTTAGCATAAATATAAGTAGCCCAAGGTGTAGTGAAAGTAGTTTTGAACTTTTCTGCTTCCCTAACTTTGACTTGATTATAGCCTGAGAAGCCATTCATCATAGATAACAACTCATTCCCTATGACCTTTTGCAACAAAGCTTCCATGTTAGGCAAAGCATAGTTATCTTTCAAAGATGAAACATTTAGATTTTGAAATCTACACATAACCTAATATCACCATTTTTCTTTCTTACTGGTACTAGATTTGATACCCATGTTGAGTGCCTTATAGGATTTATAATCCTTTCATTTCTCATTTTCATTAGTTCCTCCTTCATATTAGGAGCCAAGGTAGGATTTATAGGCCTTTTATTTTGTCTGAAAGATTTTGCATCAGGTTTCAAAGGTATTTCATGCTGAAACAAATCTTTTGTGTATGCTTTAAGGTGTAGCGAAAACATGCCTATACTTCCTCAGTAGATTAATCAATTCTATTCTGATTTTTGGTGTGAGATTCTTTCCAATGTATACTTCTCTTGGGTTGCTTTCATTTCCCAAGTTTACCTTTTCAATCTCCTCACATGCTCCTGCATTAGGCCTAAAATTCATTATATCTTTATCATCAAACATCCTTTCAAGCTCTATCAATCCTTTTGGGATTTTATTAGTTTTTAACTGCAATATTTCTTGCCCAAGTACAATTTCTTTGTCATCTTTGTCCTCCACAAGTCCATTCCATTCAATCTGCTGGTGCTCATACTGATCTTCACAAAATAATTTTTTTAGTAAATCCTTGTCATCATCAAAAACTTGCCAGCTTTTTACATTATTAGGTATTGATGGTCTGGTCTTAATTTCCACTTGGGTAATGTCATCCAAAGGGATGTCATTATGCTTGATAGCCAAGTTTGCCATGAATTCTGCCCAAATATTGTTAGATCTCTCAGTCCAATTTATGGAGAAGGCGTCAAATAATTCAATGTGATCCCAAACTTCATTCCTATAGTTTCTTAATTTTTCATTTTTTGCAGCAAATTTGCCTCTAACTTGTGAAATGGCTAATTTTGAATCACCATAAACCATTAGTAACTTGATGCCATGCTTATTTGCTATTTTAAGACCTACTAAGAGGGCCTCATATTCTAAAACATTATTAGTACATTCAAAAGTTAACAAGAAAGAGTATTTAAAAAAAAATTAATTAGGTGAAATAAGTACAACTCCTACTCCATTCCCTTCCTTACTGCATGCACCATCAAAGTATAATTTCCAGATTAAATTTTCATTTTGCTTAACTGTTTGTGTAACTTTACTGATCTCTAGAGGTTTAGAAATACTTACTTGAAAGTTGTCCATATCTGAATGGCAAAAGTAAGTCGCTTCATCGAGATCAACCTCTTCTATGAGATATGGGGATCTTAGCTCTCTGTTTATCCTCACCGCTGCCCCTTTGACTGGAATGGTAGCATAGGATAGATCGAGCTAAACATGGCCACCTACCAAATTTAACCATTGCTTGGACAACAACATTCCATAGTTTTTAGGAACTTGTACCACAATGATGTCAATTTTATATGTAGTATCCGGGCAAGCTAGAAACCTCAACTCCACATCTTTCATAATACCCACCACATGTACAGACCTACTATCCATGGCATAAAAATTACCATAAGGTGTGTCAACATGCATCCCGAGCTCTTTCATGACATCTTCAGGCATGATGTTCACTGCTACCCCTGAATCTATCATACAGTTCCTAGCCATTTTATTGTTAATTAACAATATCAAATAGAATGGATCAACCTGTGTGAGGCTTTTTGTGATAGACGTGCCTAAGTAGATTACTGGAGGATCCTCTTTCAATCTAGAAACATCCTTGCTTGTATCACCAACATTTGATATAGTCTTCAGAGTCTCATCCTTATATTCTCAAAATTTCATCACTTCTAGAAAAGGCATTGAAACTTTTACCTGAGACAACGCTTGAGACTTCAAAGTTCCACAGTTTGAAGAAGGTTTACTGATTTGTTTCCTCTCAATTGGTTTGAACATTCTTTGAATTTCAATTTGTTTATCTTTTTTTGGATCTGCCCCTCTCCTGGCACCTGCATCCTTTCCCTTGGTTGCGTTACTGCTAGTTGCACCCAATTTTGTGACCTTGGCGAAGATGCCTGCTGGCTTGCCCTGCTCATTAGTTACATTCCTATTCCTCAGCTGGAAATTACTTTTTACCTATTCCACAACTACAATAGTAAAATCTTTCTTCTCCTCTTTAGTCAGATTTCTCAAAGAAGGCACTGCTTCCTCCTGAAACAATTTTCTCAAGGCAAGGCCATCTTCATCATCATCAGAAAAAACTTGTTGTATACCATATTGAAAATTTTCTCTTCTTTGATGCACATCAGAATATTATTCTTCTTCAGATAAATCCTCATTCCTTCCCCAATATGGATCAGATGAGAGGGCATTCACAGTTGGTTCATAATCCTCATTTTTATCTTCCTCCTGTAGCAAGCCCTGGGCAATCATGCACTGTTCTACAACATGAGGTAGATTACATACATCACACCATGGACACTCATCTATAAACTTTGTATTTTTCTTTAGTGGGTCAGGAGTCTCTTTGTTGGTATTTGGTTTTACTGGTTTTCCATCTTTCTAATTTGTATTATATGGCATGTCATGCAACCTCGACCTATTGTAACTTATTTTCTTATTGTTCCTGTATGGGGGCCTTTCATTGTGATTTTTTTTACCTTTTAAGTCTTTGAGCATGTCCATGATTTGAGTAAGATCATCTTTCCTGGGAACCCTAGAGTTGTACAACTTTGGATCATCTCTCTCAGCCACTTTCCCAGCCACCTTCCTATTATTTTTCAATAGTAGCAGATGTTTTGAATGCTTGCTGTAAAGTGTTAGGTCTATGAGACAAAATCTTGTAATGAGTTTTGATGTCAAAAGCACTTAAATAAAAGTTAATAAAAAATGAATCGACTGGTCTGACATCTTTTGGTATTCTATTTAATACTTTGTTAAATCTTTTATTAAATTCAACAACTGATTCATTTTGATTCTTCCTTATTCTTGTTAAGTCATGGGATGCAAATGAATGATCATTGTGATCTCCAAACTCCTCCAAGAAGAGCGTCACAAATTCCTGCTAGCTACAAATATTTCTGTCAAGAAGGCTTATATACCATTCCCCTGCATCCTCTATCAAAGATCAGACCAACAACTTCATGAATACATCTTCATGAGGAATTTCAAATTCTTCAATAATATTTTTTACATTAATAACATGCTTCTCTACTGAATCAACTCCATTTCTTGAGAATTTTGGGATTACTAATCTCAAGTCATTAGTAATCAGATTTGGGTAACCAATAATGCCAGTGAAATCCAATTGTCTGTACCTTTCAATGATCAAGGGTTGCTTGCCAACATGATGGTTGTTTTGATTGTTCATAATTCCTTTATTGAATCCACCATTGATGCCATAACTTTCGTTATTACCATTGTTCCCACCTCCACTATTATTGCCATTATTGTTACCATTGTTCCTACCTCCACCATTGCCATTTCCATGATTGCCATCGTTACCTCTATTTTGTCCATTATTTAGATTGCCACCACACCCATTATCTCCTATATGGTTGGCCCTATTTGTGGTAATCCAGTTCCCATAATTTTCCCCATCTCCATTCCTTCTTCCATCCTCTGGCCTCTCTTCACTTTGATCCCTATGCACATTCCACCATCTTCTATTCTCACTCACCAATGGGTTGTCATAGGTTACAAAAGGCTGGTCCATTCTCCTCATATGGGGGGGACTATATTTTAGAACTACTTGTCTACTTGTTTCACCTCTCTCTTCTTCTACTTTGTTTGTCTTGGGGCTTGAAATATTATTTCTCTCTATTCCTAGTTTCTGTAACACCCAATCTGGTTGCCTTTTAAGTGCCTTTGCCATGTTGGCATCATCAACACTCATATCAGCCATCTTAAGAATAAGATCATCCCACTGTTTCTCTTCCTATTCCTCAGCATTCATGATCTCATCATGGCTATGTCTATTATCATTTGAATTTATTTTATGAAAAGCATTTTCCTCTCTATTCTCAGATCCTACAGATGAAGAATCTTCCTCCCTACTAGGAAATCTCTTATATCCTTCAAATACCATGTTTGATTTTTTTCCTTTGTTCCTTTTCTTGGTACTCAACTGAACAAGATCTTCTTGTCCTTTGTGCAAGGACCTCCTCCCCTGCATAAATCTTAATGAAAAATTTCTAGGAGTTTCTCTTATTCTCTCAACATACCAATCATTACTCATGTATTACATGTAGATTCACCACCTCCTAAGAGGAATAATATCTTTTACTAATCTTCTGGGCTCTTTCCTCCAACAAAGTCTGAAATGAAAACACCAGAAATTTTGAATACTTTTTATCACAACTCCCCAGCAGAGTCGTCAATCTATTGGTGCCCAAAACCACAGATTGGAAAACCCAAAGACTTGCCAAAACCTCAAGAAGTCCAATCAGCTCTAGCCAACAAACAAGGATGGTCGAAGACCAAATCCCTCTGGAGTTAAGGCTCCACTGAACCTAGGCAGCTATACCTCTTTCTCCCAAGCACATAGAAGAGATTGTTTAAAGTGGATTTTAGCTTTTTAGCAAACTACAAAAACTGGCAATCTGTTGTTTTGCAATTTATGATTTATTTAGTGCTTTAAGTAAAATGATTATAATAGTATATTAAAAATAAGAATACTTTTAGGACTCAAAAAAAATATGTAAAGATCAGTTCATATAGAAATCAGGAAGAATGTTTCCTTATCAGGGACCTTGAATGCATGACCAACTAGAACCTTAAAAGATGAATAGTAGACCAGTGCCTATATCTAGGGGTATTTATAATACTTTGTGGACATAAAATCCTATCAACTCCCAAGACAATATTAATTATCAACTATGAAGGTTTCAGTATGTGTTACACAACAACGAAGAACCCAATATCACTTTTAATGTAACAAAATGTGATAGCACATCATAGTAAATCATGTAACAGATTTATCAAGAGGACATAATAACTTATCAACAGAGAAGTATACACAATACTTAGGAAAATAAACAATGAACCTTCATATATTAATCTTTAAGAGATGGTCTCATACACAAGTTGCACGTGACAATAATCCATTACAGTCTGTTTTGCATAAAAGATACCTCTTTGTTCTATAGACTTCCCTAATACATATCACTTACAATCCTGCTAGGCAATATCTGTTCGCTCAGTCCTTTTCTTTTTCATACAAAATGACTCATTACAAATATACATGCTAAGTGATACGAATGGAAGGACACACCCTTCCATTATCCTAACAACTAACTGAACAGTAACTAAACAACCTAACTAAAACACCGATTGCATTACAAACACAAAAATAGACAATGACTTAAGGTTTTCGATCCAGTCAGTGTCTGCACTTCTGAATTTGTCATAAATATCTTGGGTCTTTGTAGGTTGTTGCATTGAAGATTGCATTCCTGGCTACTCTCGAACTGGTCGGTCGTGTCATTCATATCAAGGATATCTGTTTTGGCAATGGTTTGGTCTACACTAAGTAAAGACTTACACTTAGAAAGCCATATGGTCTTATCTTTAATTACTCTGGCATCATCTACCAAACGAGGAACCCCATGTTGAACAATCTGCTGGCATTCATCAAATTATGACTTCAATTCTTTTGCAGCTTCCTCATGTGTGACAAGCAGACCCTGAACCTACCTTTTTTACCTTTTCTTTAGTCGATGTATCTTACAATAGTAGGTTGAGTCTAACTCGAATTCTAGTGTGTGAAACCATATTGTCCATGATTCTCTGATATACACCCCATAACTCATCCAATGCCTTCTCCATATTGTCATATCTCTTACTCAGCAAAACACAGACAGTGTCAAACCTGATGCTCTTCATATCCCTTTTCAACTTAGTATGCTCATAAGCTAATTTTTCAAACTTCTTCTTCCACTAACCTCCTGAATTAGTGATTTGAGGGATCGGATGCCCACTCCTCTTAAGGGTTTCTTCATATAAGGCCTTATATTTATTCTTCTATGCTATTTCATGTTTCATCTGGGCCTTGTTGAATTTTGAAATATTAATACCTATGTCGACTGTGATCATATGATCTACCTCTCCAACTTTCAAGGTCATCATGTGACCAAAAGCTTTATCCATGTCTATGATTTTTGGCCTTTTATTGGGAGGGTATAAGGCCCACAACAACATTTCTTCCTCATTTGGATCATACCTTGATCAAATAAAAATGTCTTTTACTCCTTCAATATTCAATTTCATATCCTTATTGTCTGAGCTCAGCAAAGAATCAAAGATAAATGAGGGACTCAGGTCCCAACCTGGAAACACAATTATTCCAGCCTCTACTAGTAGTTGCCCCCATGTTATTGGCATAAATTACTCCGAAGGACTCCTAGAAACTCACCATCCACCTTAATAGTCCTATCGGTACTCGGCATAGCATAAAATTTCTTCTTCCGATGTCCCGATGAGTCCCCACTTAATGTTGCTTTATCGGTATAGCCTATGCCGATATCTCCATAGGCACTTCTATCTTCATCGAGGTTGGGAATAGCCTTTTTCAATTCCTCCCGAAGTCCCGATAAGTCTTTGATGGACCTTTATACTTTATACCTCTGGGTCTGCTTTATCGGTATAGGTAATACCGATAATTCCGCCCTCTAATTCCTTAAGTCATCGGGGATCGGCCTAACCATTTTGGACTACTCCAATATGGTCCCTTTTTTTGATGGGCCCACCTTCGGTTCTCCTCAGTGATTGGGTATTGAGATAGACTTTTCTTATTATTTCCGGTCTCCCGATACTATAAGTCCATGATCCGCTTTGCCTCATCATCACAAGTTACACCGATGGCCTCATAGGTTATCGGTATAACAATTTCTACATTTTGCTGATAGGCCGATAGAAAACATCCGCCTTCTGCCTCATTAGAACAAGATATCCTGATAGTATGACTTTTTCAAGAGTGCACACTGTGCTGAGTATTTTGAAGCACTCCAATGCATCTGCCCTTTGTTTCATCAGTATAAGTTATGCTGATAATTGAAATTTTGCAATCCAACACAAATGAGCCATCCACCATGAATATTGGTGATCCCAACTTTTCCCATAAGGCCTGATATATACCAGAAGGCAATTCTAGATCATACCACAATGACTTCTCTGTTGACAAACATTTCCATAATGGATTCCTTGTGCAGTCTATACTTAGTGCATGCCCTTAGTGTGCCCAAGTGATACCTTGATATTCACGAGACAACTGATCCTTTTAGATAACCTTTACCTGTGCTAATAAAGCTCCTGCACATACAAGCCAACAATAAATTCTCATATGATAAAAGAAAAAGGCTTCCATATAGCATAAAATATTTTGTAAAAATATGTGCTAACAGCCTCCATGGAAGGATTGTTCGGTTCCAAATGTGCATTAAAATGGGCATTGGGGTCTGGTGTTTGGGGAGGGTTGAGCTACTAGGATAGCTCATGTTGATACCATGTGATGACACTCTTCCCTATTTGTAGCCTGGTACTCTATTATATGGGGTGTTGTGCAGAAGCCTTTGGTAGTCTATGTTATGTCTTTTTCTAGTCCTTGCGAGTGTTGCATTCATGTATTCATTGCATTTCCATGGTTGTGTTACTATCAGCCTTAGTGGTATGTCTGGTGTGTGGGGCCTTATGTCATTCTCCGGAGCACGGGGGTGGACCTTTGGGTTCCACATGGTCAGGTTGTTGATGCTTTCTTCCATTGGGATTTTTGGTGTTATGTTCATGAACTTCAGGGATGGACTATGTCTTCTTCAATTACAAAAGCTTTTGATTCAAGATGTAGTAGTAATCTCTTGTGTAATTTTTAATTCATGTTCTTAGAATAGATTTCCATTTATGTTCATTATGTAATAAGATCACTCTCTTTGAGTGGAAGATGTAATGTAAATTTATTGTAATGATGTTAACTATGTGGTTGTTTTGTGAGTTTTGATAGTACGGTGTTGGCATCGTCTACCCCTTGTGAATGATTAGCTTCTTAGTGAGTAGATGTTAATTATAATACATAAAAAGATATTTCATGAGCATAGTTTCATTTAACTAAGTTTAGTTGCTATGGTTATATGATAATGTGGAAAGTAATCTTAGGAACATTTGGATTTGGGATTTAAAATTAACCCAGTTCCTAGGAGTAATCACGATACTTAGTTCATTTCTATATTTAATTTTCATATATTTATGTTGAGGCGTTAGGTTATGTTATGGATATAATAGATTCTATTCTCATGCCTTAGTGTGTTATATCTTTGCCTTGTAGCGACATTAGGGAACCTTAGAGGAGATAGGTGTCATTGTTTTAATTTGTTTCTACTTGTGCTTAGATAAGTTGTTATCATGTTAAATATAATGTTATTCATTATTATAGTTTAATGAGTTAATGTATCTCTTTAGAAAAAAAATGTTTGTCTCCTTGTTGTCCTCTAGGGTTCAATAGAGGGGCATTGCACAAGCACATTTATGTAATGCATAAATTAAAAGGGTCAAGTGGTTGGAGTTAATGGAATTATGTGGGTATTGTTATGCCTTGCATATCCACTCCCAATTAGTTTCCTTGTGTTACAATATGGGTCCCCTGTTGTTGCTCACTTTTGCTTTGTTCTTTTACCTCGGAACTCTAGAGGCCCGAGGTTCCTTTTTGTTCTTTATCTTTCACCAACCCCAGAACTTCACAACCCCATAGTCCCGACGTTGGTCTCCTTCCTTTTGTCTTTTGTTTCCTTTTTCTTTACCTCGAAACTTTGGTGTTTCGGAGTCCTGAGGTGTGTCGTTTGTTTGCTTGTTCTCTACCTCAGAACTCTGGAGTTATAGAGTCCCGAGGTATATGTGTTGAGTCCTTTACCTCGGAAATCCAGAGTCCCAGAGTCCTGAGGTGTGTGTCTGATCCACCCCAGAACCCTGAAGTCCCGAGGTGGATCCTTGCTTGCTTGCATTCCTGAGCTCGAAACCTCGGGACCTCGGAGTCCTGAGGTCCTGTTTAAATCGCTCCTACGAATAGGTTTTTGGAGGGGGTATAAATAGGAATGATGAACTTTTAAAATTCATCTGTGCATTCAAAGCTCCTTCTTCCTTGCCTCCTAACCATGAGCCTTCGAACTGTCGAGCTTCCTTTTTCATTCTTGTGAATTTTGATCCATCAGTTAGGTGATTTTTCTTGCCCTTTTGGTCATTTGTAGGTTAGATTTCTTTTTCTTGTCCATCTTTCTCGGGGTTTTTCTTTTTGTTTTCTCTTCTTTTTGTTTTTGTGTATTTTTTTTCGCGTGTCCCCCATGCTTTAGTTCCCCACCTAGACCCTTGAAGTTCTAGATGGTTTACTCTTACCTGCCCTAGAACCTCAGAACCCCGGAGTTCCAGGATTTTGTTGAAACTTGCTTATCACTGACCCCAGAACCCCGAAATCCCAGAGTTCTAGATTATTTATTTGTTAGGGAGTCCTAAATACCTACCTTGGAACCTCGGAGCCTCGAAGTTCTAAGGTCTATGTTTTTAAATCCTTTTTCTGAAATCCTATTGCCTATTTGACTCGGGACCACGAGACCCCAAGATGAGCTTAAATACCTACCTCAGAACCCCAGAGTTCTGGAATCAAGTGTTATCTACCTACCTCAAAACCCTAGAGCTCTAGATTGCATCCATGAGTACCAACCCCAGAACCCCTGAGTTCTGGACCCTATTTGAAAAAGAAAAACTCTGTAATCCAGAAACCTGAAGTCTCGAAGTGAATGAACGTTTTATGTTTTTGTTAAAGAACTGATCCTCGTTTTCTTCTTACAGGTTCAGGTAGTTAGATGGACTCATCTTATAGCAAAAGGAGCAAAGATATTGACAAACTTCTAGCTACCATGAAATACCACTATCAAGGACAAGTCTACTCCTCAAAGTTGGATGATCAAGTCAAATGGGTCACTGACATGGAAATTAGACATATCACGATTGAAGATATCAGAACCTAGCTAGATAAGCCCAGACTGGAGGCCCTACATGGGAGATTCAAAAGGTCAGGCTTAGTGGAGATAACTATTTTTCCACAATCAGTGCAAGCAACATAAATTTTACTGACAATTGCTCAGTTCTAAAACTCGGATACTAGAAAGTGCACTGACACACAAGGGAGGACAGTTATAGACTTGTCTCCTGACATGCTGGGATTCATGTTTGATATCCCAACCAAAGAAGAGATATTCCTCTCAATTGAAGAGGAGGCCTTAAAGGTATGGAATGACAAAGTTGCAACAAATAAAAGACACGTGAATGAAAACTGGTTGGAAGAAGAGAGAAAAACAGGTCTCAAGGCAACAAAGATCTTGAGGGGAGACTTCAAGGAGCCCCAAAGAGACTTGATTATTATGCTGAGCAGGGTCTTTGGCAAACCTGATTGTAAGAATTTCCATCCATGGATGTTCCAGTTTATGACCACTATCCTAATTGGAAAACAATATTTTGATTGGTTGTAGATCCTCCTTGACAACATTTGCCAACAAATGAAGGAAGTCCACCAAACCCAAAAATTCTTTTTCACATCTTATGTCATCTAGGTGACTGCTAGAGCTAGAAAGTTTTTGGGACTACAAGTAGAGGGTTAGTTAGGGGATGAGGAAGGACATAAGAAGGTATGGGGATACTATTCCCAACTCCCCCTAGCCAATGCAAAGGTTCATTTCAAAATAATTAATGATGGCTTCATTTTTCCGGTGATAATTAAATTGACAGGAGACACAGGATACCAGATTAGCCCAGAGGTGATGACTATTATCCGAGAGTGGGCATGTTGGTTTATCCAGAACCTATTCTCTACTTACATTAGGGTTAGCAGATTCATAGGGAACCCAATGTTTCTTCCTAGATACTGCAATGATAGAGTAATCTTGTTGGAATATGTAAGGAAACTATTGGGCCTCCAATCTCTCTTATCTTCAAAAAATAAAACAAGCAATGATTTTTCAGTATCTATTGGATACTTCTCATGCTCAAATATATAGGTTGTAAAGCTAGCAGAGCCAGAGCTTTATGATTTGAACTTGAAAGAGTATGATTATGCTAGGGAATTTAATGATCCCTATGGGAAACTCAAACAAGCTATGCCCAAGGCATATGAGGGACACAAGCCGAGACTAGAGGATTTTTGGGCCAACCTCAAGGACAGTTTTGAGGTTAGAGAGAAAAACTATAACAAGTTCTCTATGCCACATATAAGAGATTTCAAAATTGAGAGAAATTTCCCTAAAGACCTCAAGGATGATGGAGACCTGCTCGATACAACTTATAATAGATTAGAAATTGATAAGAATCCCCTTTCCCCAATAAGGTGGTCTGCAAATGAGGATGTTGATATTGAAAAGGTTTCTCAAGTGATCATCGATAGGACTAAGCAATGGTTAAGCCAGAGGGTAAGGTCGATTGACTCAAAGGTGAAATAGAAGGATTCCACTTCAGGGGTACCCCAATCAAGGGGTTATAAGGAGTATGCTTGGAAGATGAGATCAAGCTCAAGACATAATACGTCTACCAATCCTGATGAGGGGGAGAAACCTCAAGAAAGCACTGAGGACTTGTTGAAGAAACTCCAAGAGAATATGAAGGAGTCTGAGTTGTTGAAGAAGGCAGCAGACCTTGGAGTGATCGATGGATTAGGAGCAGTACCACTGGCTAAATTCCTCCCACCAAGGACAGTTATAGAGAAGACTAAAGGAGAGGGTACCTAGGAACAGGAGGAAGAAATAGAAATTACTAAAGATATGCCTACTCTTAGCTGCTGATCTTCAGAGGTATGCATCCAAAAATGTGCCTAATCTCTCACACCCAACCAGTAGATGTTTTGATACTGATGATGTTTTTGAGGGTGTGAAGTGTGATACGTATGTTGATTCTTCTCTGTATTTGATTTGAGTGATGGACAAGATAAAAATGCATATAAGATTGATAGATGTGATAATGTAGATTCATACGTTGATATGAACTCAGATTTTGGTATGCATTGCATGGATCTCACTGTTAAAGAGAATGACAGATTTGAAGTAGTTTTCTCAGATTTGCAAGTGGGAAATGAACCATTGATAAGTGATGATCATGTGTTTTTACTTATGCAAAGTGCTGATAGAAATTGTGATCAACATGAAGATGAATTGTAGTCATATTATGAGGAAGTTTTCCTCTCTAGTTTGCAAGCCATTATTGTGGAAGAGTGTTCATCATTTGAGAAAACTAGCAATAGAGATGTGCCTGATGTTTCCAACTTTCAGAATAAGTTAGGCCACTTTTCATTTCAGCTGGGAAAGAATGGTAAAGAGTATGGCATTCTTATGTCACCTAGTGATCAACCCTTTCAGTATTTGTTTGGTTTTCAAAGATTTCATGATTATGAACATGCTGCTGATTATGTTTTATGTGATCAGCTGATTAGAAGTGGAAGTGTTTCTGAACAGGCAGATGTGAATGATGATTTCAGTTTACCTCCAGTTTGTGGAAATGAAAATCATGTGTTTGATAGAGGTAAGAATCAATTTCAGTTTTAATGGTCTGGGGACATTTATAAGTTGTATATTTTGTACAGTTTCTTTTCTTCAGTTGTGTGGTTTTCAATAAATTGCCCTGCTGTTTGGGTAGAATAAGGAATCCCTGTTTTTGAGAAGAGAAGAGAATGATCCATTTTTGGGTGGTCTGTTTAACCATAGATTCTAGATTCTTGTGTTGATCTAGCAATCAACCATCCCTAGTCAGAGCCACTATTGCAACTCATTAAAATTGAGTCAAGTTTTGAGGCCCAATTCAATGTTTTACTTTGCATTTCCAAATGAGTCAGTTTGAATGGCCTAGTTATAGAGAGGGCAAAATGGAGTCGGTTGATTTTCACAGGGTAAGGCTCGGGAAATGTGTCCTACACCTTTCATTTGGCCTATTCAATTATGTGCAACTTTCAGAATTCAATTTGGATAAGTTTATCAGGTACCCATTTCGAGGGGTGAGCTAAAAGTGCATTTTAGGCACAAATGCAGATTTTATTGAGTAGCCTACTTTGGGTGTTTATATCTTTTTCCCTGTTGATCATCATGAATGATTTCAAAATGGATTCAATTATATGAATAAATGTGAGTTATCTTGCAAAATTTCAAGTCCTCATGAATCCATTTACTCAGTTTTCAAAGCTCAATCTGTTCGCAGTTTGTGTGTTTTGGCAAGTCCTTGTTTTTGCACAAGTGTAAAAGTTGCCTCGGTGAATTTTATGCTAGAATGTTTGTTCCGAGCTATTGTTGGTATAAATGATGAGTCATTTTTCAAATTTCAAGCCTCTGCCAATCCGTTTGATCGATTTTCAAAAGGGTCTATTGAGCCATCTTTTTCAATTATTTGTACTTTTGTTGCCGCATCAGTTAAAGTAGCCATTTTCATGAGTGTGCCATTTGCACCCAGTCAGACTTTTGGTTGAACTGAGAATTCAAAGATTTAATATGTACCTCAAGGTACTTGGGTTTCAAATTTGAGGGTCTACAGAGGTCGTTTGATATTTTTAAGAAAGGCATCATGTGTTGCCAGAACGTTGACTTCATCAGGTCCGCAATGTCGACAAAGCCAATTGGGCGTTTTTGGAAATTAATATCTCTTCACTCGGGATTTGTCTTGAAAAACCGTTTGGTAGAGTTGATCCTTATATATCAAAGTACACGCCTGTAAGATGGTGAGGTCCAGAAAGGTGTTTTGACCACTTTGAAAATTACGTCTTCGCGATTAAATGCGAAAATGTGGTGCAAGTGCCTGAAAGTTGCAAAACTCAGTCTGATGATCCGAAAATGGTGCCGATTGATTCCAAAGGTAAGTTTAAGGTTCCTAAGGTATTTTAGAGGCCATTTGTAAGAAACCAAAATTTTTTTTAGTCGGACCCACTTTGGGGCCCGACCCGGCTTATGCCCGTACATTGATTTTATTGGCGACATTATTTACTGGGAGAATTTTAGAACATTTAAATGAGTGATATTTAATTGATGGAATCTATAGTTCTTTTGCATGGTATTGGCATGCATATCAATCATAAAGGCTATCAAAGGCGTTCATATTATCTTATCAAGAATAATGCACACCTTCATGGCTACAGCACTATGGAGATGGAGCATACACAGTGTTGTCACACCCTCATTAATGGATCCATTTGCTGGAGTTCAATGAGAATCCTCCCTCCATGTGTGAGTAGCTCCAAGCAAAGCAAATGGAATTGAGAATCAAGAAATTACAAGAACGGGAAGAGCAGCTACAACAATACAAAGGAAGTTGAAAGAAATGTGAAAGGCATGGTGAAAATCTAAAATTAAAACTCTCTCAGGCAAATGACATTGGCATACATGGCATTTCAAAACCAGAAACTTTCAAATATGATTGGCATTTTAAATGAAGATGGAGAAGGGCATCATAAACTCCAATGAATGTAACCTTGAAATGTAAATCCGTCAACACCCTCCTTTCACGTGATATTGAAATGGAAAGCCATTGGAATTTTTCAGCAAATATAATAAATGGCAATAAAACCAGTCCTCCCTCTATTGCAAGTAAAGGAAAGTTAATAATTCTTTGAACAAATGCAATGTGGCTGGTGCAGAATGTTTTTCCCCCTCCCACGTTGGACACAACAGCAGCAACGAACTCCCAAGCAATGCATTCGGCAGATGTAAATGCCAGTCCAATCCCCTCACGTTTCTCCTTATCCTTCTCTGCTGGCGGTGGTGGTTGACCAAGGCGTTGGAGACTATCAACAAGTTCTTTCAGCAAAGTGCACTGGGCAGATGAAAATTTCCATTCCAACTCTCTGTTGTAGCATGGTGAGTAGAATGCTGAGACTTTCAGTAAATATATTTGGGGGTTTTCAAACTTTAGAAAATACATAAAGTTTTCAGACATTGCAATCAATAGAAAACATGTTTGGTAGGCACATAAACAAGGAAAGTGGCAAGTGATGACCGATTCCTCCTTGGCATGTTGTTAGGAAGGTGTTTCAAACTTTCAAAAATTGCAATCAGCAGAAAATTTTTAAAAAACGCACAGTCCCAAGCATGAGCAATATCCCACATTGACTGGGAGGTGTACCTTTTTGATGTTTATAAGCAAATCTCCACACTAGTAATATGTCAAAGCCTCAAGGCTTTTGATGCAAGGTGCTAAGGGTGCCCAAGGTAGACCCCACGCACGTGGGCGGGGATCCCAAGGCGACTGAGGAGGCTGACTGAGCAGTGACCAAGTGGACCCCACACATGCACGGATCCTGAGGCAGGTGAATTTTGCAGAGGAAGAGCAGATTAACCAATGAGCATGTTGAGGAGATCGGACGGTGCACGTGGATTCATGAAAGAAAGATGCTTGCTAGTTAAGGCCTACGAAATAGCGAAAAAACATGTGCGAAAAACCAAATTTAAAGACCCTGCAGGTTCTAGATGATCCAACGGTGCACGTGGATTCATGAAGGAAAGATGCAAGCTCGTTAGCCATCGCGAAATGGCAAAAGGCAAGTGGCAGGTCCAGGTGGAGGTCCAGCTAGTGGGTCCTAGTGACATGGCAGTGATGTGGCGCACAGGTGGCAGACATGTGGCGATGAGCAAGCAGCTTGGTGGTGTACATGTGGCGGATGGATGAGGTGTCATCCGAGGTGGCGCCCAGTGGACCCTGCGAGCCAATCAAAGACCACCACGTGGTAGGGCATCAGGCCAAAATCAGAGGCAAAAATGGGTGAAAAATTAAAATTAAATGTATAGTTGAAACTATACAAGAAATTCAAAAAATTTAAATGACAGAGCCACATGCAGAATTAATTTGCCCAGAGGTCCATTTTTGTCCAAATTATGAAGTATTATATATCACCGGAAAGCTCTCGAGATGAGGAATGTAGTTATGGAGCTAGTTTCAATAGATATGGGATATTTTGTGAGTAGTTTCCATGGGAATGAAGAAGATATTTTTGCAGTTAGGGACAAAGGAGACACTTGGCAATTTCGGTTGCAGATTTGATCTTTTTCCCTCTCCTTCTTATTCTAATTTCTTCTCAATTGTAAGGGTTCCAAAAATTTGGAGAATGGCTCCATATTTTCATGGTTTCCAATTTTGAGTTCTCTTCAAGATTGTACAGGGCAGGGCTTTTCTTTTAGTAATGGAGTTCAATTCTTTGCTATAGGTGTTCTTAGTTGCAGGTTCTTGTGTGTGTAAGGCATGCACAATTTCGTCCAGAATTTGTTTCTGAAATGTAATCTCATTTTATTCAAATCTGATTCTTAAGGAGGATCAAGTTGGTCATGAGCAGCTATGTCTATGAGTGTAATGTTGGTTTGTAGGTAATCTTCAAGGAAGATTTTAAACTCTGTGAGCAAACATTAATAAAATAGGGATTATTTTTCTGGATTTGATATTTTTTTGGATGAGCTGAGTAATGCATTTATGCAAGGCATTAAATGTAGGAAGACTTAAGAATTAAGATGGATCTATAGTATAAGTCTTCATCTATAGTTTGATTTGTGTCTCTGTTGCCCTGGGATAAGGCGTTGATCCTGCAATTAAGGGGATTCTCAAACCAATCAAAAATCCAATGAGAATATCTTTAGTTTATGTTATGTTTTGAAATGTTTCATCTATCTCATGCTCAAACATAGCTAAGTTTTATGTGTAGATCCAGCCTATCTGTAGTAAACTACTTGTTATAGAGCCCTGGTGAGATCTATCTATTTATGTTGATGCTGTCATAGGTGTGTAATAGGTTTAATTCTAAGCATCAAAGGTATACCCGCCTAGGTTTTGTAGATCCTGAAGAGTAGAAGGATTTAGATCCTTGTCATGTTGTCCAAGCCCTAAGGTTCTTCACAGATTGAATTGGCTACTTCATAGGTCAATTGCAGGTGTGCTTGGGTTAACCATATTTGGTGAACAACAATTGCCTTTCCATAGAACCTCTTTCACATATGTATTTTGCAAATTTTAAGATATTGAGAGGTTTCTTGGGCTTAGGATTCTCATAACTAGAAACATTAATGGAATTGACTTGATTAGGTTCTTTGGTCTCCAAAGATGAATATTTAGAAGGGATAACATAAAGGAAAATGCTAATGATTTTATCATCTTTCTCCAATGTATATTTATGGGTATGACAAGTTGTGGGAGAAGGGAAAACATAACTCATTAATTTCATCTATAGCCTACAATTCATTGAATTTAAAAGAGGGTACAATATCACTAGGAAAGGTAGATAAAATATCATCAACTTGCACCAAATAATCCTCATAGGGGAGGTACATTTTAGGAGAAAGATGAACGTAATTCTTCAAAGATTCATCCTTAGGAGGGAGATCTTTGGAAGAAGTGCTCATAACCTCTTCTTGCTCCAATATGCCCTCATTGGTAGGACCAAATTTGGGAGAGGGTAAATCATAGATATGGATTAAAGAAATAGCTAAGCTATCATCATGAACATCTTGAATAAAATTTGAAATTGAACTAGCAAACGAAGATAACAGCTCCATATAAAATTATGATCTAATGTAGCAATGCTTATAAATTGAATCACACCCAATGCATCAAACCAAAATGGTTTTGGACTTTCCTTATTTTGAAATGAAATCAAAAAAAAAAAAATGCAATGTAAGAAGGTCGGGTTCACCAAAATATAATGGATGGAAAATTAGGGTTTCACAGGTCTTGGTTTGTAAACTAGGAAATGACCTAATGTTCACATGATTTACATTAAAAGGAGGATGGAATAAATAGATCCAAACTGAATTCTATTAGGAAGAGGGTTAGATGTTGATTGAAGTCCTATTCCCCTTTTGTTTGAGTTGAAAATGTAATTGAAAAGATGTAAATTGAATGCCAAACATAGGGTAAGAAAGTAAATGCATGAATTAGCAACTTGGACTAATTATTATAATTGATAATGAAACATAAACTTGATAATAGGTATAGAAATGGAATGGGAATCTAATTGTGTGCCTATAATTGAAATCTAGAGTTGAATCAATAGGACCTTGGTCTTTTGAGAGATAGTCAGAAAAATTGAATCTTGATGCAATTTGGAAGACACCTGTCAAACTTAGACCTATTCTAGGAGGACCATGGTGCCCCAAAGCGCCCTAGTCCTAGACCATGGAACCCAAAATGCCCTGGTCTAGTCACTTTTTGATAAAATTTGGTTGGATTCTCTATTTCTAGGTCCTAATACTATTCTGGTCTTGCTAACTCCATTGGGTACCTATAGTTGCACACAAGAGGAAAGAAAGGGGGTTGTGGATAGGGATTTTCCTTATGTCAAACCCCAAGTTTGTAATTGTCATGCCTGTGAAGTGTATACCTATTCCTGCAACACAAAACATTCAATAGATCATTACAAGCATGGTTAATGAATTTAAAGAAAAGAAAGATAAAACCATAGCTAAGCGATCTATCACCTCCTAGTAAATGCGAGCATGAATTTTGCTCTCAGATCTAGTCATGCAAATCCAGTGACTTGACTACACTTAAATGGAGGATTTAAATAATAAAATATGATGCATTTAAGCTATAAATGATGAGATTAAGCTACATGATAAGCAAATTGACCTAGAAAATAATCTAGATTTAAGCTATAAATTGAACATGATAACAATGCTAAAAATGATATTGCTAAGAGCTATATGACTATAGTAACAATGCTTGAATGGAAATGAGATGGGATGATTATTGCTCCAAAAAGGGGGTCTATTTATAGGATTTCCAAGGCCAGGGGTGAGATGGTAGGAATCAATGGTCAAGATTAAGTTTGAAGATATCAATGGTAAAATCCAAGGAGGTTGGAAAAGAGGTTGGATGAAAGGGGACAATTGGAGGTTGGTAGGAGAAGGGGTTGGGTGAAATGGAACAATGTCATCTACATGGTGACAAGTGTCAAGAAGCTTCTAGAAAGGTTGGATTAAAGGGAACATTTGTCATCTCTATGGTGACAAGTGTCAAGAGGCTTCTAGAAGATGTTGGATGAAAGGGAACACTTAGTGATAAGTGTCACAAAGATTTTCTCATGAGAGGGCAAAGTGTTCAAGGAAAGGGGACATGTGGTTAGATGGAATGGGTTAGGTTTAGGAATGGTTAGGTTAGGTGGTTAAAAGTTAGGAAGCATGTGGGTAATTTGAATTTAGAAATTCAAATAATAGGAAAAGGCTAATTAATTTCAACAACTCATAAATTGATTTGTTTTAATTAATTAGAGGATTAGAAGAAATGAATTTGATGGGGAATAATTAATTAATTTGAATTAATTAATCAAAGGGGATTATTGAAATGAACCTATTAAATAAATCCTTAGATTTATTAATAAGTAGATGAAAAGGGGGGATTTAATCAAATTGTTGATGAATTCAATTAAATTGGGGAGGGAAATTAATTAAATAATTGCTTATTTAATTAATTATCTTCAGACCATTTTTAGGTGCATACATTTTGCCCCTCTTTGAAGCAAGGTGTGATGACACGTTGATTCAAAGAATAATCTCATTTTGATGATGATATTGGTTCGATAGGATGCCCCAACTCTTGATTGATAAATTGCGATACGATGATGCCCCCTCGGGAGATCAATTGAGATAATTGATCTTTGGAGTTTTTGGATTTTTTTGCACAATTGATTTCCCAATTAGAAATGATTTGATTTCTACAACTATGTTTGATAAAAATGCAATTTCAACAATTATGGCGATGTGGTTCTTGATTATTGATAAAGCTTGATTGATTAGATTGATAAGAATGAGATTTAGTTTGGTTTCAGGAATGAAACCTCCTGTATAAGACAAAGATGATCAAAGCGTCTGATTTCAGGAATGATATATCCTGTATAAGACATGATCAAAACATCTGGTTTCAGGAAAGGTACATCCTCTATAAGACATGAGAGAATTAATTTAGATGTGATTGATTGATAGAATTGATAAGATTGATTGGATAAAGAATTGACAGTTTGTTGATATCATGTTGCAGTAAGATTTGGATATGCTGATCTTGGTTCTGTTGAGAGGGTAGCATAAGATTTTCGCTGGGTCGACAATATCTGGAGAGATATGAGTCATCATTATGATTGTGTATATATTTGTGATGATACCTTGATGATTCCTATGATAGATTTAACCTTGGATAAAAGGAGCATGCGGGATCCCATGCAAGAATGGAATGGAAGCTAAATACAAATGAAAATGCAAAGCTACGATTAGACTAGTCATTGGATTATTGCATTTTTGTCATCATTGAGATTTTTAAATGTGGGAAGTGAGTGCAAACATCGATGGTATAATTGAACCGTGATGACCTGAGCACTGCTTTCTTGGATTTTGATATGGCAAGTTAGCACAAGCATCGAGGTATAATTGAACCGAGATGACCTAAGTGTTGCTTGCATAAAATAGGCAGTATTAATCATTTCAATAGGCAAATCAGAAATGTCTTCGATGATACTCCGGTGATCATGTCCTGAGACAAATTTGCACATATTAATTATTAATTTTCAGATAGCAGACATTAAAAATATCATGTTTCTTCCTTGTTCCTCTAGTCAAAGACATCCTAGAGTCACTCAGAAATCATGATAGCGAAAATCAATATAGAAAAGTTGAACAATCATGTTAAAATTATGATCCAAAATATATCATCCATGAATTTAGACTGACTTTGTGATAGTTTTATGGTTGATAATTTGATCTCGTGTTCAATGTTGGATATGTCACAATTTTTGCTTGATAAGAGTTGTCTAACTGTTTGTTCTACCTGCTTGATTAAGCTAAAAAATGATTAAGATGTTTGCCCTCAGCTAAGTGCAGGATTTTGCCACAAGCCTAGAAACAAATTTGTTATGATATACCCAATGATCCAAACCATGGCAAGAAGCCACCCGAGAGGCTTGCGTATGTACAAAAGCTTTTATGATGGATATGAAAAATGCTGATGGAAAATGAATGAAAGTGGAAAGATGCATGAACTAATAGACGAAAGAGCTAGCTAACAGATAGCACCTATTTGCCAGGTTTTCACCATCTGTTTTTATTGCACTTTTTCTCATATTTGATTTGTTTGGATTTTTCTACTTTTTCACTTCTTTTTTTGGATTTTTTTGCTTTTTCACACATAGAACTTCTTCAAATGCATGCTATTGATGGGTTCTTCGAGCTGATCTCCATCCTGTGTTGATAGCTGATATGGTCCTGATCCAAATACTGTTGTGATCACAAATGGACCTAACCAGTTTGGTTCAAACTTTCCTTTCTTTTCTCAATCTGCCTGGTTGCGTGGATTTTCTTTTAGTACTAGTTCTCCTACTTGAAAGATTCTTGGTTTGACCCTGTGATTATAGCTCCGACACATTCTTTTCTGATATACCTTTAAATGATCAAAGGCATTTTGTCTTCGTTCATGGATAAGTTCTAGCTCTTATAATCTAGATACTCGTTGTTATTCACCTGGGATGAGACCTTTTAATAATACACATAGAGAGGGTATCTCTACTTCTATTGGTAGTATTGCTTCTGATCCATAAACAAGAGAGAAAGGTGTGGTACATGTTAGTGTGCGAATACTGGTATGACAGGCCCATAGAGCAAGGTTTAATTGAATATGCCAATCTTTGCTAGCATCATTCACTGTCTTTTTGAGGATTTTTAGAATAATTTTGTTTGATGCTTCTGCTTGCCCATTCCCTTGCAGATAATAGGGTTTGGAGAATCTATGTTGGATCTTGAATTTATCACATAGCTCTTGTACATCTTAATTCTTGAATGGTCACCCATTATCAGTGATAATGGTCATTGGTATTCCTTAGCGACAGATGATATAATTCGAGATAAATGCAACAATTTTTTTTCCTATGATATTTATGAGAGGTACTGCCTCAATCCATTTTGTGAAATATTATGTAGCTACAAGGATGAATTTGTGACCATTAGATGAAGAAGGATTTATTTTTTCTACTAGCCCCATTGACAGAAAGGCCAAGATGTTGCTAAAGAATGAAGTTCTTGTGCTAGTGCATGAATCAAATTCCCATGGATTTGACATTGTTTGCATGTTCTAGCTATCTGAAAAGAATCTCGTTCCATGGTCGGCCAATAATAGCCCAAGCGTATAAGTTTTTTTGAAAGGGTAAGACCACTTGAATGAGTGCCACAAATGTCATTATGGACTTCATGTAAGGCCTTCTCAGATTCTTCTTGTTCAAGACATCTTAAAAGAGTACCATCTAGACCTCGTTTAAATAGGGTATCCGCGATGAGAGTATAATGGGAGGATTGGCGAATAAAGTTTATCTTTTGGTTCTTCGATAAGCCGGGATGTAAGGTGTTATCTTTTAGGTATGTGTAAGTTTGGCCATAGCGGGAGGAATCATGCCCCACAAGTTGACATATAGTTTGGGAATCAGGACAATTATAAGCGGGGTAAAACAACTCTTCCACCAAGAATTCATAACGCGGTTGATTTTCCTATGTCTGAAGGAGAGAAGCAAGTGTAGCCATGGCATCTGCTACTTTCTTGTCATTTCTTGGGATCTTCTGGAAAGTTATTTTTACAAAGTATTTCTAAATATCATCAACCATCTTTTTATAAGGTGTTAGCTTTTCATCCTTTGTTTGATAGTCATCATTGATTTGATTAATGATGAGCTAAGAGTCTCCAAAGACTTGAAGTTGTGTAATGTTCCATTCTATAGCCATTTTGATACCTGTAACCAAATATTCATATTTTGTTGTGTTGTTGGTACATGGAAAGCTTAATTTGTATGCTTTTGGAATTGTATGACCTTGTGGTGTGATGAATAGAATGCCTGCTCCTAATCCGTGCTGTGTATATGAACCATCAAAGTATAATTGCCATGTTTTTGTTGTGACTATTAGGATATCATTATCAGGAAACTTAATTTGTAAAGGATGATCATCTTGAAGGGGTACCTCTGCTAGTTGATCTACAATGACTTGTCCTTTGATAGCTTTTCTGTCAATATACTCAATATCAAACTCACTCAGGATCATGATCCATTTTGCTACTAGTCCTGTTAATGTTGCTTTGCTGAGTAAATATATCAGTGGATCAATTTTAGCTATCAACTTGATGGAGTGAGATAGTAAATAGTGTCATAATTTTTGAGAAGCAAAAACTACTACCAAGCATGCTTTTTATGTTGGTGAATAGTGGATCTCGTATCCTACTAGTGTTCTGCTAATGTAGTAGATAGCTCATTCTTTAACTTCATTATCCTGTTGTGCAAGCAAAACTCCTAATGATGCTTTGATGGTTGATACATAGAGTAACAATGGCTTCCCTAGAATTGGTGACATTAGATGAGTGGTTGTATGAGATAAGCCTTGATCTTGTTGAATGCGTCTTCACATTGGTGGTCCCACTCGAAATGAACATTTTTTGTGCAATAGATGAGTAAATGGTTGACATTTATCTACTAGTTGAGAAACAAATCTTCTGATTGACTGGAGTCTTCCTTGGAGTGATCTAAGTTGACTGATATTCTTGGGATATTCCATTTCCATGATTGTTTTCACCTTAGATGGATCCACTTCGATACCTCTAGCTTAAACAATGTATTCCAATAGCTTGCCTGAAGTGACACCAAAGGCACATTTCTTAGGGTTTAGCCTTAGCTTGTATTGTTCTAACTTGTCAAAGATCTTTTCCAATATCTCTATATGTTCTTCTCTATTGTATGATTTAGCCAATATGTCATCCACGTAGTCTTCCATGAATGTATGCATCATGTCATGAAATATAGTTGTCATAGCTCTTTGATATGTAGCATCGATGTTCTTTAATCCAAAAGGCATGATGTTATAGCAAAAAGTACCCCATGGACATGTGAAAGCTTTCTTTTCTTGGTCTCCGAGTGTGATTTTGATCTAATTATATCCGAAGAAACCATCCATTAAAGAAAACATGGAGTGTCCAGTAGTTAAATCTACAATGATGTCGATGTTAGGCAAAGGAAAGTCATCTTTTGGACATGCATTGTTAAGATCTCTGAATCTGTGCATATTTTGATGTTTTTCTTTGGTTTTGAAATAGGAATGATGTTGGATATCCATTGAGGATAGGCTACAGGTTTGATGAATCCTACATCCAACAATTTCTTTAGTTCTGCTTTGACTAGGAGAGCGATATGCAATGCATTTTCCTTAACTTTTGTTTGATTGGTTTGGCTCCTAGACTAACATTTAAGTGATGCATAATAAGCTCTGGATCTAACCTTGGCATGTCTGCATATGACTAGGTGAAATTGATTTGCCACCATTTGAAGAATTTCATATATTGTTGTCATTCTTGCTCAGATAGATAAGTTGTTGGATGAAGAATCTTTGGTTGCTCTATTGTGACAATATTAACTGCCTTTGTTGGTTCGATCAAAATGGATGACCTTTCTTGATAGTTCTTAGGTAAAGTGTCAAATCTCCCATATTTCGGCACCTCAAGGAGGTTTTCACCGTTAGATGCATCCTTTCTTTTTACTTTTTCTGGATCTAATGTTGTCAATAAATGGTTTTCAGCATTAGACTTGATATTCTTTTCTTTATTTTCACTTTTGCGACTAGGAGATTTGACACCCACTTGATTGGAAGATGCATTGTTGACATTCCTGGTGAGAGTTGTTATGGGTTCGATTGCATTAAGATATACAAATATGGCATGGTCATTTGGAAAGGTATTAATGGTGGTATGTCCTTCATTTTCCCAATCAATAAGCTTGGGGTGGATTAGAGGTAGGGGATCTTCAGGTTGGGAGGCTTTGAGGGTTTCAAGGGTCATGATGGATGTATCAAAGTTTTTAATATGTATGTCAATGTTTAGAATGATACTCTCATCAGAATGACCTCATGCAAGAAATTCTTGATCATCCTCGATTAAGTCCAAGTCAGCCAAATGTGATTCTAATTCAAGTGAACTATTTCCTGACGTTTGTCTTGCATATGTGTGAACTACATCGACTCCTACATCTCCTTCAAAGAAATTTTATTCAGTTGATTCTTCAGAGTGATAGGAATCCCATTCCCATTCATTAGAATCTATATCACTTGCAGCCTAAAATCTACATATTTGGTCATATAGCATTTCTTCTTCTTTAATAGATATATCTTTTCTTCTTTCATATTCAGCTTCTTCAAGACTGAGATTAAGTTTTGTCAACTTTTCTATTAGTTCTCCTAGATTTATATTAGCTTCTTTTTTGTTTTGATTGAGATTTAATGTTGCTTGAGAGTTGCTTTTAGTTTGTTTCTCTTGTTGATTTGAAGCTTTCTTCTTTTCCCATTTCATGTTTTCTTGTGTTTGTTTCTCCCTTTAAATTGCCATTTGTTCTTGTCTATTTTCATATTCCTCTTGTTGTTGACTAAAAGATGTGTCTTCTGGTAAAGTGACTTGTCCATACCCTAAGCCTATTTTGTCTGTAGTCTGCTGATTGTAAGGTTGGATAGGTTCTGAGATACCTTCTTTTCTTTTTCCTATAGGGCCTGTTCCCGTGTATCCCATTCTTCTGAGAATGTTAAATCCTTTTCCATACTTTTTTGTAGGTATTCAAATTTGGTTAATCTTTTGTTGACATTCTTCATCCTTGTATAGCCACTGTAGCACATCTTTGTCTTTTGTTTCCTCTGATAAGGTTCTAGCACTAATGAATGCTCCATCAAATATTGGAAGATGTTTCACAATTGGTTGTTGTTTAGAGTTTGATGGTTTTCCAAAGGATTTAGGAGAGAGTGGTAATTGTGATATTGAATATTCTTTGTTCCCTCTATCTCTTAGCTGCATTTGTTTTTCCATACTTGATAGAATAGAGGCAAATGATTATTCTTTGGATTGTGTTTTCAAAGATGATGCCTCCCTGTTATGTGGAACAATGACTTCTTTAGCCATTTTTAGATTGTTGCAGTATTCAAATGGATTTGAATCTGCAGAGATTGTGATTTACTGACCATTGTACGAAAATTTAACACATTGATGATATGTTGATGGGATAGCTTGCAAGACATGTATCCAAGGTCTTCCCAAGAGTACATTATATAATAAGTCCAAGTCTAGAACTTGGCATGCTATGTCTTTCTGCAAAGGTCCCACTCTGATGGGTAGTATCACAATTCCCTTGGAGGAATGTTCTTCTTCATCATAGGCTTTTATGGTGATCATGTTCTAGACATCAACTGCATCTTCTGAATATCCTAAGGCACGAATAAGACTCAATGAATAGATATTTAGGCCAGCTCCACCATCTATTAGAACATTTTTAATGTGCGTTTTGTGAATGAGGACTTCAATATGCAAAGGAGCATTGTGGGGATGTTGTAAGGACATGTCATCTTCTTCAATGAATGATAAGTAGTGAGGGGTTGTGAGGTGTCCCACCATGGTTTGGAATTGATCGATATCAAGATCTTTGGAAACTATTGTATCTACTAATGCTCGTTCAAGAATTTCTTTGTGTGCAGGTGAAAGCTTTAACAATTTTAAGATGGATATTTGTGCGGGTATTTTCTACAATTGCTCCACTAGACTATATTGTTTGGTAGTGGATGACGTGTTTGTTGTGGAACCTGGCAAAACAAATTTGGCTTTGCATCTTGTGATAGCATGAGCATGTTCTTGATTTTGTTTTTCTTTAACTACAATCACGTTTACCACATTATCATATGTATGAGCATAGTTTACCTTCGTTTTACCCTTGCCATTATTTGTTGTTGATGATTCACCTTTCTCACAGTTTGGAAGTGGAGTTTTAAAAGTTGTATGAGATTCATTCATTTTATGTCCATCCATAGTTATTACTCCATTATCAATCATATCTTGTATGATATGTTTCAACTTCTGACAATTATCTGTGTGATGTCCCTTGTCTCGATGGAAATCGCAATAATGGTTATCATTCCACCAAGGTGGTTTGATTTGAGGTTCATAGTTCCTTTCTTCTAGTAAAGTGATCAATTTGTTTGCGAGAAGTGTCTTTAGTGCTGACCCAAGGGAGTCACCAATGTTTGTAAATTGTCTTCGAAAGAAATTTTTGATAGTTGCTTTTTGGTGATGGTTGTTTTGTTGAGCCGCTGCTAAGTGAGTGGATAAATTAAAAACTGGTTGTTTTGGTTTCACATTGTTATTATCCACTATTCCATCATTGATGACATTTCGATTTCTATTCCAAAAATTTGTCTTATCATTGTGATTGTTTTTATTGGTGTTGTTAGGAGGATGGACTCCTTCTTTGTATATTTTCAACTCACCTTTCTTTATCATGGCTTCCTCCATTTTGATTCCATTATCAATCATTTTTCCAAAACTTTGATTTCCTTGCATTTTTAAGTAAGAACTCATTTGATCATTTAAGTTGTCAATGAAGATGTCCATTTTTTCATACTATGGCACTGTATGAGGATACCGCGAAGCTAACCGTCTCCATCGTTGTAAAAATGTCATGAAAGGTTCTCCACTCTTTCATTTGGCGTTACATAGGTCTAGCATTGTTACTTCATGTTGCATGTTGTAAGAGTATTGTGAAACAAACTTAACTCTAAAAATGATTTGATTGTAGGTGGAAGTTTGGAGAACCATTCCATAGCTAGTCCAGTTAAGCTTTTCGGAAATAATCTCATCAAGTAGGTATCCTCATGTGCAAACTCCATACACATTGTGCAAAATTATCATATATGATCTTGAGGGTCAGTGCTTCCATCATATTTTTTTCGTATCTAGGAGTTTCAAAACCTATAGGAATTGGTATCATGTGTTATGTTTCTGTCAAATGGATAAGGAAAGATTTCTTGAAGTGAGTATCTTCTAACATTTCCTCTCTGCATATCTTGAATTTGTGTTTGCAGTGTTTGTAGTTGTTGTGTGAGAGTTGTGATAGGATTATCAACATGATTTGTTCTTATATGACCCTGATTTTGTATTATAGAATGATTTCGATCTCTTCTGGTGTCATCTCTAGTCCTTCTTGTATCTTCATTGGATTGGAGGTTATTCAGAATTTCTACTTATCTCTTTTGGGTATGTAGGTTTCTTCATTGGTTCTGGTATTATTGGGAATTGATGTGTCATTCATGTGGAGACCAAAAATATCTTCATATTGTTTGTTATTAGGGGGAGGGTCACTTTTCTTTTGTGTCAATTTATTCACATCAAAATATTGGGGGAGTGTAGCACCAGATTTGGCTAGCATTAGAAAATATTTTTCTTTTTCTCCTTCCAATAATTTCTGCATAAATTTGTCGAATTGAGGATCTTTCATGATGTCTCTGATATTTTGTTCTGTTATTTCTCTTTCAACTTGTATTTCTTCTTCATGTTCCATGGTTATATACTCTTTAGTTGTTTCCAATGTTTCGATTTCTGTTTCTGCAATCCTTCATCTCTGAGCTTTGGTTAGAACGGGCATACATGTGTGTTATTTTGCTAGGATTCGATTGTCCAAAAGTTTGTTTTGATAAGTGATCAACTGTCAAGGTAAATGTGAGAGCATGATATGACACGAAAAGATGGTTCAAGTGTTTAAATTTTTACAAGTTTTTTGATCTTCGGTTTTGGAGTGCAATGATGGTAATTTGATAAAAACCAAGTCTAGTAGGAATGATATATCCTAAGATGTGGGACAAGATTATCCTGACCAAATGTTTCAGTTTTGTGATAGAGCAACATAGATCCTAATGAGAAACTATGTTTGAGTGATCAGTTTATCAAAGAGGTTGATAATGCACTTTGAGATGTTTAGATCTTGAACTTGTTGAGGGTGAGCACTTGAAAATCTTGAGGTGTTTATGTTTTCGAGTTTGATTTTGACAGATGATAACTTGACCAAACAAACCAAGGAGACAATCAAAACACAAAATATTAGATAATAAGTGTTTATGACTACTGCAAACTGATCAAGCAAAATAACAGACCTGAAAAAGGCATGCAGGACATAGCTCTAGACTGACACAAATAGAGACTCATACGACAAACTATGCAGCCCCAAAGGATAAGAGATATAAGACCAAATGACAAACTGATATTTTATGTGCAAAAGAACAAGCTCATACGATAAAATTTTCTGAACCATACGACAAGATAAATGACTCGTATGACAGAGGGCAGGACAGAGAAAAATGTATTTGTTTGGTTGAATTTGGATTAGTGAATTCTGATGTTTTACTTATATTTTCCAGTTTTAGATGTCTGATTTTTCAATTTAGGGATGAATACACAACAAACACATGATGTGATAAATGACTCCAAGCATGCTAAACCCTAAGGAAATTGACTAAGGAGAGAAAACCTTTGCTTGCAAACTTAGGTACACACCCAATAGCTAATCAAAATATGGTTGTTGAGTCTCACACAATGGATTCTCAATGCCGTATTATCTGACTCCAAATGCTAATGGGGGCACGATATGGCAAGTCTCTTGGGAGAGTTACTATCTCTCTTGAACAAAGATTATCACCCTTTTGGAGGTGAATTGGGTATCTTCTAATTTAACCGGCACTAGTAAGGGATCCGTTTGGCACGTGGGGGTATAATACTCCATTAAGAGGTCTCCCAGCCTTGGAAACCAAGGTTTACTATACTTGAAGGTATGGAGGAGAGCTATTCCTGAGCACTTCCATTGACTTGATTTTCATCAAATCACATTTATTTTATAGTGGGTTGGATTACTTGGTGTTAGCCATTCCCACTTAGGTCATTCCCCTCTCACTAATCGTAATGGCTTTAAGAGTTATTAACTCCTCGGGAGGGTAGGCCTGCTAAAGATATGCACTAATGAAAGCAAAAGATGAGTCTAGCTTTTTGATCACCTAAGAAAGGTGAGAGTATACTCACCTATCATCACAAACATGAAATACATGATTGTTCATTCCTTTAGCAAAAGATAAGTGTGCCTAAAAATACTTTAAGGAATACACAAAGGTTTGTTGAATTCTTTGAGGCAACCTGCAAAATAAATCCGTTAGTAGTCATTGATGCATTTTAAATTATGTCTTTGACTAGCGTATCTTTGACAATCGTCCTGCAGAAAAGTGTTAGGCTACCAAAAATCTCATAAATAGAACAAAGTTAGTGTTAGTGGTAATCAATTAAAGTATCAAACCCTTAACATGCAGTCACTTTAAATAAACCACAGAAGCAGAGTGTCGTACAACACACCTTACCCACTCATGCGAGTATCTTTCTGAGACCATACGCGTCAGGATGAGAGCTCATACGAGTCAGGATGAGAGATAGTATGGCATTAAAATTTCCCTAAAGGCTCGTATGATACAAGATATTTTGTCGGTCCAGCTCATAAAGTATGTTGTACTAGGCCAGAAACGAGTTTGTACGACATTTTGATTCAGACCCGGTAGAGATGAATGTTGATGAAACTTGAGAGGACAAAACTGATAACTCCAGCCCCATGGTGGGCACCAAAATGTTGTACCTATGAAGTGTATACCTATTTATACAACACAAAACACTCAATAGATCATTACAAGCATGGTTAATGAATTTAAAGCAAAGAAAGATAAAACCATAGCTAAGCGATCTATCACCTCCTAGTAAATGCGAGTATGAATTTTGCTCTCAGATCTGGTCATGCAAAATCCAGTGACTTGAATACACTTAAATGGAGGATTTAAATAATAAAAGATGATGCATTTAAGCTAGAAATGATGAGATTAAGCTACATGATAAGCAAATTGACCTAGAAAATAAGCTAGATTTAAGCTATAAATTGAACATGATAACAATGCTAAAAATGATATTGCTAAGAGCTATATGAATATATTAACAATGCCTGAATGCAAATGGGATGAGATGATTATTTCTCCAGAAAGGGGGTCTATTTATAGGATTTCCAAGGCTAGGGGTGAGGTGGCAGGAATCAATGGTCAAGATTAAGTCTAAAGATATCAATGGTGAAATTGGAGGAGGTTGGAAAAGAGGTTGGATGAAAGGGGACAATTAGAGGTTGGTAGGAGAAGGGGTTGGATGAAAGGGAACAATGTCATCTCCATGCTAACAAGTGTCAAAAAGCTTCTAGAAAGGTTGGATTAAAGGGAACATTTGTCATCTCTATGGTGACAAGTGTCAAGAGGCTTCTAGAAGATGTTGGATGAAAGGGAACACTTAGTGACAAGTGTCACAAAGCTTTGCTCATGAGAGGGCAAAGTGTTCAAGGAAAGGGGACATGTGGTTATATGGAATGGGTTAGGTTTAGAAATGGTTAGGTTAGGTGGTTAAAAGTTATGAAGCATGTGGGTAATTTGAATTTAGAAATTCAAATAATAGGAAAAGGCTAATTAATTTCAACAACTCATAAGATTTGTTTTAAACAATTAGAGGATTAGAAGAAATGAATACGATGGGGAAGAATTAATTAATTTGAATTAATTAATCAAAGGGGATTATTGAAATGAACCTATTAAATAAATCCTTAGATTTATTAATAAGTAGATGAAAATGGGGGATTTAATCAAATTGTTGATGAATTCAATTAAAATGGGGAGGGAGATTAATAAAATAATTGCTTATTTAATTAATTATCTTCAGACCAGTTTTAGGTGCATACAGTAATTAACCCTAATTTAAATTACAATAGAATTTAAGGCATTACCTTTTAGGGTATAGGCAAGACTAATAATTTCAATGCTTGAATGTAAATGATTATACCTTCAATAGGTGATCCATAAAAAATAATCTATGCATAACTAGAATAAGATTTTAAGGAATTGTATAGGGAGACCCACTTGGTTTGCAGAGCCTAAAGTGTTGAGGATGTCAACAAATAGTTGAATCATGTTCACTGGCCACTAACCTTAGAACCACTAAGTTGAAATATTTGCAAATACATAGGGTTTCTAGGATAATAAGTTAGAATGACAAACAGATTGGTGACTCTGGTAGGAAATTCTTACAATTCTTGTTAATTTTTAGTCCACTAGTCTATGATGGGTGATATAAGAGTTTATAATTAATTTTTCTTTTGTCAAATGTTAAAAAATTTCAAACATTAAAGGTCCTTTTTTATGAAATTCCCTTTGCAAGGGTGGTGAATATCATCTGAAAATCATCGTAATAGTGTGTATTTGACAATTTCATGAAATTTCATGTCTGATGACTTGGTTTATGTGTGAGAAGAGTCAAATTATAAGAATGTGAGAATTTAATTTCTTCCCCATATGCATGGTAGAAGGTCTCTACAACAAGTTGATGGTCTTGAAAAGCACTGAGAGGGGGGGTGAATCAGTGACACCAAAATAAGCACAACTTTAAACACTAACCGATAGATGAACTTAACTAAGAATTTAAACAAAATACATGCTATGCAAAATCAAATAACAACATCAACATAAAGTAGAACATCCACCATAACACAAGTGTTTATACGTGGAAAACCCAAATAGGTAAAAACCATGGTGAGATGGAATTCACAAGTTAACTATCTGCAATAATAGAAAACTGACCAGTTAAGGTCTTAAAAAGTGCTCTACTAGAAGCGAATCTTGTTAGAGATTCCAAGCTTGATTAAAAGCTTATACCCTGTTAAGAGTACTAACCTCTTAAGAGTAACCTTGCTGGAGGATTTTAGAATCCAAACTAATGGATCACCTTGTTAGAGGATTTGTACAATGAAGCTTGTTAGAGCTTACCCAGTTAGGGGATTTGATTTTGTTGTAATGATTAAAAAACAACAAGAAAGATTTGATTTGTTCTGAGTAGCACAAGACTTGCTTGATCAGATCATTCTAAGTACATTCAACATTGCTCTCCATCTAAACACTTATCACTCTTCAGCAAAATATTTCACTCTTTATGCATATCAGTATTCATATAGATCACCTCTTCTTTATTAGTTCTCTCTCCATCATAAAAATGATTCACTAAGATGTCTTTAAATGGACATACAAATCTTATGTCGGCCATAGGAACACAATTTCCTAGGTGCAGTGTATCTATACATTTAAACATAACTCATCACAAAAATGACCGCCAAACAAACGGTGTTGGTAACTCATCACAAAGATGGATACCAGTTAAAATAGTCAATACCGGTTGGACCACAATATGTGAACCGTTGTCTTGGAATCTTCCACTTGATCTTCATCTTCAACTTTATCTTCATTTTGATGCCGACTTAATGTAACCACAGGTTATCTCTTAGGTACATACTAGTTGACACAGAGTACCAGTTAGAGATAGACCTTAAACATACCGATTAACAGTGTAAGTCAATGGTTACACCAGTAGTCAATGTAATCATGTGTGTGTGTGAGACTATTTCATCAATGACAACAAGTGATGAATACATGATAATCATCATCAAGCCAACAATCTCCCCCTTCGGCATTGATGGCAACACTTAGAGAGAATAAAAAAAGAGTAATACAATACTGCTAAGTGTGCATACACAACATATTTACATATGTACTCATATTCCCCTTTAATGCAATACTCCCCTTAATGCATGCATAAATACAAAATTTTCCAAAACACACATACATATTACTACTCCCCCTTTGACAACAATGCCAAAATGATAAAGTAAAATATATAAATATATATAGAAAATATGTATCAAAGTGTTCATCATATATTACAATTTTAAACAAGTTCATGCATTGTCTATTCTCATGAAAATATTATTGAAATTCCGCTTCATCTAGGATAGAACATTCTTCCATGATTCTAGTATGTTATCTGTATACTCAGAGGTAGATAGCAGTTGGGAATAGAATTCTTCCATTGAGTTGAGCGTACAGGTTTCAGGAGTAGCAAGAATAGCTTTTTCTATAGAGTAGACTCTCTAAAGAATGTCAACCTGTGAGGTGAGTTGACTCTTGAGCTCTCTTAGAGATCAAAATCTCTTAGCTCTCTCAATATATTCATGTTCAGTCTATCATGCAATTCATCTATAGACCTATTAAAGGCATGAATGGAGTCCTGGAGTGGGACATATGCCTTGCATAGCCTTTCTATTTCCTTCTTAGTTTCAACTTAATTCTTGGAAATATCAGAATAAAAGAAAGTAATATTGGAGGTAGAGACAAGATATTTTCCTCCAGATTCTATATCTTTCTTTAATAGACCGCCATTATGAGATAAAGCCATTTTGCTCTTTTCAACGTGCTTAGCTAGTTTATCTCTGTATGCCTTCTTGTGGCTCTTCTCAATAGATATTTGAGTAGCATCTTCAAGCGATTTGATTTGATAAGATGCATCTGCAACTAAATGACCAAGTTTGCTGATAGGAGTGGGAAGATGTGTGACAGAGGTTTCCGGTAGTAAACCAGACAAAATTTCTACTGCTTTCTGGATTTTCTCTGCTTCAATCCTTTTCTCTTTGAGCCACTTCTTATGTTCTCGAGATTGCATAACATTAGCAATCTTCATCATTTCTGATGCACTCAAGGTATTAATGTCAATAGGTCATGAGATACTTAAAGAGTTTTCATCATCATCATCAAGTAGTTCTTGCTTTGCCGGTTCAAGGGGTATACTCTTAATGATGTATCTTTCTATGTTTTTCTCTATTGTATCTTGAGTTTGCTGAGTAATAGCTTCCTCAGTAGACTCCTTTTCAATAATCTCAATGACTGGTGGAGATTGTGGTTTCTTCAGTTGTTCAGTGTTCAGTTGTTCACTGACCACTTTTAGTTTATTACCTGGATAATCACCTGATGTAACATGTACTTTTGTGATTGTAGAAGGATCCATATCTAGTGCACTGATGTCTCTAGATAGGTCTACTGTGTCCCAAATATCTTCATCAACAAGAATAATGGAATCATCCTTCTTCTTGGTTGGATAGACTACGTCATCTTGAACAATTTCCTCTTCATCCATTTTTGGTCAATGAACATTGTTTGTAGTATCATCCTTAGAGTGGATGACTTCTTCCCTCTTTTTGATTATATAGGCTAGCCAATGTGTCTTAGACTCGACAACTGACCTTTTTTCATTAGGAAGCTTTAGTCTTCTTACTTTAAAATCAAAATATGCTTTGTATTCCTCAGTTAAAGCACTAATTCCATTTGATGATAGATTGGGAAAATATTGTACAAATACTTCATCAATAATCTTCTTTTCTAATTGAATGGCTTCTTTCCATTTATCTAACAAAGTATTATACAAAGAGACTAAAATATCTTTCTCCAAATCATGCGGAAATCTATTGTAATGACCCAAATAAGTTATTACTTGTTGGAGTACTTGCTTTTGCTCATCTTCAGTAAAAGAATCATAATGTTCTTTGACATTGTCAAACCTATTTCTTCCCAATGAATTCATTGTTCTCTCAAAGATTGTGGCAGGTTTGTAGGTAGAAATATCTATAGGTGTAGTTGCCTTTGGCACTACCTTTTCCTTCTTATGTGTTCTACTGATTTCTTTTTCCTTCTTTGGTTCTTCTTTAGAATCTGTACCCTCTGACTTTGGTTGTAAATCACTTTCCTATTTCTCTTGTTTGGTGCACTCTCCTTCTTTTCATATACTTTAGGTGCTGGTTCCTTCTTGGTTAGGACACTCTGAGTCACCCTTGTAGTCTTTTTCACAGGAGATTTTTCATCACATTCTTTTTCTTTCCTTTACTTTTTCTATAGGTGCAGTACCGGTTTCAGTTGGTGTAGCTTGGAGTGCCAAGGTGTCCAATTTTTCCTTCTTTTTATCTTTGGGCGATGCTAACAGGGTATTAGCATAGCCGACCAGTAAATCATGATTGACCTCGTAGCTCATATCTTCCATTTCTTCTTCCCTAGGTTCAATTGCTTGCATCAAGCAGAAGTCAGTGGTAACTATGAAGACTATGTCTTTTGCAAAGTGTTTAACCACATCTTCAGGTAACCACACTCTCATGCTCATCTTTTTCTGGAATTCATTAAAATACTTGTTTGTGGTAGCTGAAAAAGTATTCTTCACAGCCTTAATGTTGTTCTTGATCTGTGCATTGACCGGTTGTTCCTTGGACCACTCAATATCACCAATACCTGGTAGAAAGTTTTGAAACTAGAAAATAACCTGGCTAATAGCTGACCATATTTGAACTTTTGTGAATTGTCCTTCTTAATGGATTTCAAATTTTGAAATAATTGGTCTTTGATAGCTTCACAAATATCATAGTCTGCATTATCAACTATCATTCTATGTGTTGTGTGAATTGTTGCAGATGGAAGACTGTTATGTCTACTGGAGTAGAAGACCTGGTAGCCTATCACCATTGCTGCAAGCTTCACCGCAAGGTCTCTAATAGTGTTGATAGAGAAAACACGCTTATCAGATGTAGAATTGGTTATCTTGAAGACAATATCCTTTGAAATTCTTCTCAGCAGAGGAATTTCACCAGCTGAGCAATAACCCGTTACAGCCCTAAAAGCCTCCTTAGTTACATATGGGTTCTATCCAAATACATTTTCTTTCCGTGGACTCAACTCAGGATGATTTTGATGTGTTCATCCTTAAAGTCTTCAAGAAAATAAGCGGCATTATGAAACCCTTTTTCAAAAACCCTAGCATATTTTGCTTCTATTTTTTCATTCTTATCACAAAGTGATTTCAGCTGAGTATAGATGTGTAGAGTTCTTAAATCTTTTATTTTGCAATCTATATAGTTGGACAAGTCACCTTTGACCACAAGACCATTCAGAACTTGCGACAATGCATTATAAGACATAATTTCATCTGCCTTTAGAGCTTCCTTAGGCTCAATAGTGATCATCAACTTCTCTACAGGTTTAGAAGTAGATGCCATTCTAGATTAACAGATTTCAAAGTGGTATACAAAGAAATACCTTGTATCTTGCACGTCGCTCCGTTTTCGAGTTGAAATGTTCAAATACACACCTATTTGCCTTTCTGCAACTATCGATTCGGCTTGATTTCACTAATCGCAAAGTAGCTTGCCAATTTGCACCAAGACAATCTTCTTCTGCTCTGCAATCACTTCAAATTTCTTTTTCGAAAGAGTTAGGGTAAAAAAGATAGAGTAAAACCTTGTTTTTATCTACTTTACCGACCACAATAAATGCTCACACTTTTAGGTTCGCAAAACCTAATTTTTTATTTACCGCTTAAGTGAAATATCAGTTGATATTTCTCACTCATTTTACAAAGGGGTCCGAAAATGTTTTACCGTTATGCTCCCCTTAGCCGTGTTAGACAGGATTAAGTCACCAGTGCTGGATTATCTTCACTGGGTGAAGGAATGGTTTCCTCTATAGACAATTCTTCGCTTTTCTTCTTCCAAGTCCAGTTCATATCTTCTCTAGATTCCTCAACATCAATTTTTTGCTTGCCTTTCTGATCCTTGAAAGAGTTGACTGATTTACTATTCCTTGATCTGCAAAAATTTGCCATGTGCCCCGGTTTGTTGCAGTGGTAGCAGACCATACCAGATGATCTCCAGGGTCCTGCATTTCCTCTTCCTGTTCTTTTCTGTAGTTCATAGCCACATGACCAAAGTTATTACAAAAGGTGCAAACAATATTTGTTGCCTTTTCCATTTTGAATGGACTAAACCGATTTCCATAGGATCTTTGCCAATTCCAGTTTACCCGGTTATCAAAATTCATTATTCGGTCACCATTTGGTCTAGGATGCATGTGTGGTACAGGATTGTTTGATCCATATCTACACTCAATATATTTATGCCCATACATTCCACATGTGTAGAAATCACTTTCAAACTTTCTAGACACATACCTAGCATTAGTATTGTAACTTGCATTTCTGTTAGGTTTGTTCCTACAAACATTTGCAATATGACTAGGCTTGTGACAAACAAAGAAAACAAGTTTTAAAGCCTTCTTATCGGTAGTCTTATTGACTTTAGAAGCAGTTTTGTTCTTTGTACCGGAGGATTCACCTTTTTTAGTTGTATGAAAACCAAGTCCAGAGATATCACCCTTCATTTTCTATGATTGAATTTGTTCTTCCAGCATGGTAGAACTTTTGACGAACTTCTCCAATTTCTCATTGGCTTCAGTAATCTTTTTGACAAGATCTTCGTTATGCTTAGACAGGTTCTCTTGTAGAGACGATGCCAACTCAAGATCTAGCTTTAGGTTTTCCTTTTCTTCTATTTCAGCAATCAAGTCCTCATGTATAGTATATTTTTCTCATTTGATCTTTATGATCTCCTGATCTCTTACCTTGATAAGATCTTCAACAGCTCTTATAGCTTCCAGTTCCTGACTCATGCTAATAGTGAGACCTTCTAGTTCTCTTCTTAGATTCAATTTTTCACCATTTTTTCACCATTCACCTTTTCAACTTCATCAGCTAAAGCTTCAATGTTGGCTTCATCTGAAGAACTGTTATCAGATATTTCTAGTAGTTTTTCAGATAACTCTCTCCTTTTGGTTTTAGAGACTTTTATTTTGCCCCTAAGGGATTCAATCTCATTTCTGTTAGCTTCTAGCTCTCTAACCATCTTGAAGTAGCTTCTATCCCCCATGGTAGTTTCAAGATTTCCTTCTAAGCGGTTAGGATTCAAAGAAGTTAGGCTCTGATACCAATTGATGGTCTTGAAAAGCACTGAGAGGGGGGGTGAATCAGTGACAACAAAATAAGAACAAATTTAAACACTAACCGATAGATGAACTTAACTAAGAATTTGAACAAAATACATGCTATCCAAAATGAAATAAGAACATCCACATAAAGTAGAACATCCACCATAACACAAGTGTTTATACGTGGAAAACCCAAATAGGTAAAAACCATGATGAGATGGAACTCACAAGTTAACTATCTACAGTAATAGAAAACTGACTGGTTAAGGTCTTACAAAGTGCTCTGATAGGAGAGAATCGATTTAGAGATCCCAAGCTTGATTAGAAGCTTATACCCTGTTAAAAGTAACCTTGTTGGAGGATTTTAGAATCCAAACTAATGGATCACCTTGTTAGAGGGTTTGTACAATGAAGCTTGTTAGAGTTTACTCAGTTAGGGGATTTGATTCTATTGTAATGATTAGAAAACAATAAGAAATATTTGATTTGTTCTGAGTAGCACAAGACTTGCTTGATCAGATCATTCTAAGTACATTCAACATTGCTCTCCATCTAAACACTTATTGCTCTTCAGCAAAATATTTCACTCTTTATGCACTATCAATTCTCTCTCCATCATAAAAATGATTCACTAAGATGTCTTTAAATAGACATACAAATCTTATGTCGGCCATGCACAATTTCCTAGGTGCAGTGTATCTAGACATTTAAACATAACTTATCACAAAAATGACTGCCAAACAGACGGTGTTGATAGCCCATCACAAAGATGGATACCGATTAAAATAGTCAATATGGGTTGGACCACAATATGTGAACTGTTGTCCTAGAATATTCCACTTGATCTTCATCTTCAACTTTATCTTTATTTTGATGTCGACTTAATGTAACCACAGGTTATCTCTTAGGCACATACTGGTTGACACGGAGTATTGGTTAGAGATAGAGCTTAAACATATTGGTTAATACTGTAAATCAATGAAGTTACACCGATAGTCAATGTAATCATATGTGTGTGTGAGAGTGATTCATTAATGACAACAAGTGATGAATATATG
Organism: Cryptomeria japonica; assembly: GCF_030272615.1. Taxonomy (NCBI): domain Eukaryota; kingdom Viridiplantae; phylum Streptophyta; class Pinopsida; order Cupressales; family Cupressaceae; genus Cryptomeria; species Cryptomeria japonica. The sequence continues at coordinate 512,767,118 of NC_081409.1, forward strand.
ATAATCATCATCAAGCCAGCACAAGTACCACCAATCAAACTATTGAATCAAGAAGTTATGAGAAAAAGGTGGGTTGCAAAGAAAAAAGGTAATCGTATAATTCGTAAATCTTTAGGTTTTCTTGTAACTAGCATAGAAGTCCCATTATCTACACTAGTTATTGAAAGGGATAGGAATCTTTATTTTTTTGATAAAAGGAAGAGAAAATCATATCTATACTTTAATGAGTCACATCATAATCCCTTGTTTAAAGTTGATTCTGATAGTAGTGAATGCATATGGTGAAAATAGAATGATAAACTATTTTAAAGCCAACAAAGATCCAACCACATAAAACCCTAGTTCTACAATTAAAATCCACCATACACCAACGAAGAACCTAAAAACATGCAAAACAACAAAATAGAAAGATTATACCATTCACATGCTTAGTAGGTTTTGATCTCCATTGATCTTGCTTGATATGGTAGCTCTTAGATTTTTTGTAATGTGCACAAGAGCTCAACAAAGAACATATTGTGGTTGTGTAGACACTTTATTGATTGATCGCATGAAGGTTGATTAGATGCATTATTTAAGGTCTGGCAAGGATGAAGCAATCCTCTTATATGCTAGAGAACACATTAGAAATGGAGGGATAGGATAAAAAAGTGAAAGGATAAATGGTCGGCTTAGGTTAAAGAGTACATATAGAAAATGGGAAAATATTAGAGAGGTGGTTAAAGGTAAATTAAGAGATGAATGACAAGTGTCATGGAGGGAAAAAGATAATGAACTAATTAAATAAGTAAAGATTTATTAATTAATAGAAGAAGTGGGACCAATTAAATAAATAAAATATTTATTTAAATGAGGAGAGACTAGAAGAGGATTAATTGACTAATTAAATAGATAAAGATCTATTTAATTAATATAAGCCTTAAAATAAAATAATTAAATAAATAAAATATTTATTTAATTAAGCTAGGACAATTTTAGGTGTCTACAACAAAGAGCTATATCCCATTAACCCACATTCTAGAGCTCATACTTTTCCTAAAATTAGTGGGGATAAACCATGAGATGCCATGTTTACATTTCAAGTAGATCCTAAGAAGGCTAGGAAATTCCAAGAAAGTATAGATGAGGCAAAAAGGCGACACAAAGCCCAACAAGATTATGAGGATATGATAATTTAGAAAATAGATGCTAGCCTTCAATCTAAATTAGTTGTCCAAGTGAACCTTGATTTGTTCTATTTTGCATCCTTTATCTCATATGGTATGAAACCACCAATTTCTACTCAATTCACTGATGCAAATACCTATTCCACCTCAAGAGTTACTACCATTGAACTCATAGATGAGGAGTTGAGGAAGGAGGTTGAGGAATTTTGATCTCATGTAGCTAGAATGCAAATGCTAAAAGAGAAAGATGTGTTTGTTAGGAAATTAAAGATGTGTTTATTAAGAAATTGTTGTCCTCTATTTCTTTGCCACCTCTTGTTGTGCCACATCAATTAAGTGTATCTTCTATAAGTATGTCCAATGTCCATTCTGGTGTAGGAGCACCTAAGTGGCCATATGCTTGTTTTTGGCCATCATGATTTATTTTCAAGTTTTATGACATTTCAAGGTGTAATAATGTCATTATTGACCATTATTTATGTAATAAGGTCTTTGACACCAATTTGTAATGTTTGACTTCAAGTTATAGTCTCGATTGTCTCAATTTTGTCAAAGTTGTCATTATAGGGTGAAAGTCTGCCAATGGCATAAAATGGGGTATTTAATCATGTATAAAAGGTATTTGCACCTATTTTAATGTATTCATAATGTTTTGAAGGAACATAGGTCCTATTTTGGGTCTTGGGTTGAGTTTTGTCAAAAGTTGTCAATGCAATTTTAATGCGAAAAGTGCATTAAGGGTCATTTGATGTTAGTTAATATTCAAAAGGTGGTTATGGAAATTGGAGGGATGAAAAAGTATTTAAATATATCTATTTCATAAACCAAGGGTTGGCTGGGTAATGTAAGAAAGCACAATCAAAAAAAACTTGAAGTTTGTCCTTGCATTTTCATAGTTTCTCAGACGTAACAGTCTGATCTTCTACATTTTTCAATGTGTAATCTTATTCATTTTCTTTATAAATCTATTGGGAATTTTATAGGAATTAATCCTCTAAAATTTCCTTTTTTTCTCATTTAGTGTCATTGTGTTTTGTTCAAGTTATCATTGTTTTTGTAGAAACTATCACACACCCTTGCTAGGGTATCCAGTGACATCAAATAATGTAATTTTTGGTCATACCATCATTAAAAATCCATTATAATGGATTGGATTAACCTTGTAAATGTTATTATTTATTCTCCTTTCAATTCAGGGTCCCATGATAAGAATGGCATGTGTTAAGACTGACACAAAATCTGATTTTTGTGTCTCAAACTGAAAATGATAGCAAGTTGGTGATGTGTGGGTTGATATAAGTGAAATATTGGGCTCCTTGAGGTTGAGTGAAGGCTTGGAGGGGTGTGAGGGGTTATTTAAGACCATAATAAATTATTTGTGGCCTTTTATTGGTCAAAATATTCACAATTTTTATGATTGTCCTAAAACTGGGTATATTGTTGTCCTAATGAACTAGTGGACTTGGATTTTTAGAATATGATGCAATGGATGGGTTTGGTGAGTAGATTACACTTGGGGAAGGTGTATGGGATTCCTTAGTGACCTTTTAAGGTGTTTTAAATCCCTAAAGAGAGGAAAGGACTTGGGTTATTATGATTGTCCTAAACAAACTTGTGGCTGACATAGTAAACCAGTGATATAGCATCAAGTTCTCTTTATGACATTTAGGGTGGATGAGAGGGTGAAAATAGTGAGTTATCTATGCCAAGGAGTCTCTTAAAGGGTTTCATGAAATAACTTGGGCTGGAAAAGACCTATTTGTCAATGTGAGTTATGCCTAAGGATAGTTTGGAGTCCTAGTTGGAGATAGGCTTTTGTGAGTAGGTGTTTGAGGGTTTGGTGTGGTCAAGTTGTTGGTGAGTTCCAAATTGGCCTTGGGAAAGTTAAATGAGCATATTCTAAGGTATTTACATGATTGAAAAAGGGATGGGAAGCATGTAATCACTTTTGGGGTGTTAAAGCCTATTGAGAACCTATTAGCCTTGTGAGGGCTCTTGAGTATTTGTAAAGAGTTGTCAACTATTTGAGTAGGTGAGTTGGGAGAAAGATCTCCCCTAGGTTGTGTCTATTGGGATTCTCTGCATCAAAGTGGTATTGGATCAAAGGGATTAGAATCCTTGAAGGTGTTTTTTGAAGGTGGAGATAAGTTTGAAGACAAGATGCCTCCAAAGATTTCTATTGCAAGAGAGGTTATTGAACTCAAAGAGAAGCATGCTCAAGAGTTGAGAGAATTGGAAGAAAGATTGGCTGCTAGAATGGAAGCCTTGGAAGCCAACCAAAGGAGGGATGAGGTCACAAGAGATGCAAGTGACCAAGAGGCAAAAGGATAATCCTAGGGGGAGCAAGAGGGGCAAGTGGACCATGAAGAAGAGAGGATGCCTAGGCTTTTGAAGGCAGTCACGAGTGAAAGTCATAAGACCAAGGTAGACTTACCCATGTATGGAGGGAAGTTAGATGGAGAAGAGATATTAGATTGGATAGGGGCCATGGACAATCACTTTTATTGTGAGGATGTACAAGAGCACCAAAAGTTGAAGATAGAAAAGTCAAAGTTAAAGGGACATGCATTGCTTTGGTGGGAGATTGTACAAACTGAGAGGAGAAAGAGAGGGAAAACCAAGATAACTTCTTGGGATAGAATGGTGGAAAAACTAAATGGGAAGTTTCTTCCTATTGATTATAGTGTTTAGTTGTTCAAGAGGCTACAAAACTTAAGCAAAAGGAATGAGATGTACAACCCTACATTGAAGAGTTCTACAAATTGAGTATAAGGACAATTCATTAAAAATATGAAGAGGATAAGGTGTCAAGGTATCTCAATGGCTTGAGATACAACATCTAACATGAGTTGAGTCTAATTACACCAAGGATGGTGGAGGAGTGTTATAAGTTGGAAATCAAGGCTAATGAAAAGTTGAAGAAGAAGCAAGAAAAGTCCATGAGAGGAAGAGGCAATAATCAGAGGGGTAGAGGATGTTAACAAGTTCTGATTCCAATAGTTAGAATGAACTAGAGTAAAACTCAAAGGGGGGGGGGGGGGGGTGAATCAGTTTTCCACAAGCTTAACAATTAATGCAGATTATAAACCTTCTATCGGATCACAATGAAAACAACATAGAGAAAGATAAAGATTGAAACTAGAGAACACACAACACCAATATGTTTGATGTAGAAAACCCGGTTAAGGGAAAACCCATGATGGGAAACCCTACCGATAGTCAGATAATACTTTTGTAGCAGTATGTGAAATATTACAATGGGGATTTCACTTGCAATCATGCCAACTGCCTAGAGGGCACTGCTCAACACAAAAGGGAAGTCTCATTGAATTACATAAACATCAAACTACAATCTAGAGGAAATGAATTGTGGAAATAAAATCTCCTAATGCTTGATACAGTTCTGGTTAAGCACAAATGTTTTCCCTATAATACCAAACTCTCCTCAAACCTTCCCTAAATGATATAACCTTGTTTGCACATAAACCACTCTCTGACAATGTAGACATAACCATACCATACAAATTACATGAATATATCACCTATATATACAAATCATCAACCTTGATAAGCAAGGTTGTGTGGCTAAACCCTAAACCCATAACCCATAATTACAAAAATTACATCACACGATACCACCGAACCAATATTATGATTTACATTATATAGCATGGACCTAATTAAAATTGTCAAATAATTATAACCACTGGAAATTCCACCAAGACCAAATGCAACATGTTATGACAACTGGTAGAAACCCACAGTGTGAATAACAAAGAATAACCAACCGGATCCAAATAGGATCACCAAATCATCATGCCAACCAATGCAAAGCCACCAAACAACTAGGACATGATCAAGAACACCTTCAGCACATTATGAACCATTTCTATAAGTCAGACCAAAACCACTTAGCCATTTCATCAAATATCACCAACCGGTATCACCAACCGGTATCAAGAATATCAACCAACAAACCATAACATAAATGATAGCTTCTAGAGCACCAAATTATGAACCAATTGATTATGACAAGCATATAATCATCATGAATAACCATCCAAAACCAAATCCAACAATTTGATCATACTGGATCAGAATCTCTAAAAACCTCAGCCAAAACCATGTCCAACTAGAATAGGTTAGCAACCAATCGGGACAATGTTGACATCAATGACAACACATAATCAATTCCTACATAATATCAACAATATCCTCCTTTGGGATTGATGGCAACACCGAATGTAAAAAAAATCCAAGTGCTAAGGAATGCCAACAATCTCCCAAAACTAATCTAAAATATCTCTCCCCCATACAATATCTCTCCTGCTAAGATTTTATGTTTTTCACATGAACAACTCTCCCCCTTTGACATCAATGACATAGGGCTGATACCGCCAAACCAAATAGCTGACTACTCCCCCTGATTAGCAACATCATCCCATCAACCTGGATCAAAAGATATTTTTGATAAGCTCACCAGATTGATGCATCCCTTCATCATTAAGTGTCTTCCAGAGGAGTGGTGATCCCCAATTGATCTCTGGGATATTTAAAAGTGTCTTTAGGCAACAATTTAGTTAGAATATCTGCAATATGTTCCTTAGTGGTTACATAAACCAATTTGACTTCCTTTGCTTCAACCTTTTCCTTCAATAAATTATACCTTATAGAAATGTGTTTTGATTTGGAATGAAATACCAGATTCTTTGACATATCAATAGCAATTGTATTATCAAAGTGAATAACAATAGGCCCATCATAAGTTACCTTTATATCCTTCAACACTTGCTTCATCCATAGGATCTGAGTGCAGTTAGTTGCAGCAGCTACATATTCATCTTCAACAATAGATAATGAAGTGCATGATTGTTTCTTGTTAAGCCATGAGACCAATTTCTTCCCAAGAAAGAATGCACCACCTGTAGTGCTCTTCTAGACATCAACATTTGTGACCCAATCAGAGTCTGTATAAGAACATAATCTGAAATCATCATCCTTTGGATACCGTAACCCATAATCTGTTGTTCATGCCAAATATCTGAATATCCTTTTAACAAAAATATCATGACTTTCTATTGGATCTGACTAAAATCTAGAAGCAATATAGATGACTTTTATTATATCCAGTCTGGTCTAAGTTAAGAATAGTAATCCACCAATCATTGATTTGTATCTACTTGGGTTCACTCTAGGAGATTCATCATTCTTTGACAATTTGCAATCAGTTATCATAGGGGTTCCAATAGGTTTTGAGTTTTCAAGTCCAAATTTATTTAGCAATTCTTTCACATATTTAGTTTTACAAATGAAAATACCTTTATCAGTTTGATTAATCTGCAAACCTAAGAAAAATTTCATCTCACCAATCATAGACATGTCAAGTTCATTCTTCATGTCATCAACAAATCTCATGCATAGACTTTCTTTTCCTCCAAAAATGATATCATCAACAAAAACTTCAATGATCAGTATATTATCATGCTCAATCTTATAATATAATTTTCTATTAGCATTACCTTTGCTAAGTCCGAGCATTGAAAGATAATTATCCAATCTTGCATACTAGGCTCTTGGGGCTTGTTTCAATCTATATAAAGCTTTCTTCAATCTGCAAACCATGTCCTTGTCCTCTGATAATGAAAATTCATTAGGCTTCTCAATTTAGACTTCTTCATAAAGATCTCCATTCAAAAATGCATATTTGACATCCATTTGATATACCTTGTAGTTCTTGTGTGCAGCATAGGTAATAAATAGTCTTACTGCTTCAATTCTTACAACCGAAGCATAGGTTTCATCATAATCAATTCCTTCTTGATGTGAGTAACCTTTGCAAACTAATCTAGCTTTATTTCTTACAACCTGACCTTCCTCATTTAGTTTATTCCTGAAAAACCATTTAGTTCCAATAACATTTTTATATTTAGGCCTAGGAACCAATTCCCATGTGTTATTCTTTTGTATATGATTTAATTCCTCTTCCATTGCTTTCATCCAATTCTCATCTTCACATGCTTCAATAAATGATTCTAGCTTGGTTTGAGAAATTAAACATACCTCTTCAAAAGCTAACCTTCTTCTTGTCATCACACCTTTTTGTGAGGCCCTACCCCAAGCCGTCATAGCATTTTAGTTATTTTTCATGTTGGACCTATTATTGATGTATACACCTAAAAATAGTCTGAAGATAGTTAATTAAATACACAGTTATTTGATTAATTCCCCTTCCCAATTAATTGAATTCACAAGCAATCTAATTAATTTCTCTATTCATCTACTAGTAAATAAATCTACATGATTTATTTATATAATTAATTTCATATCCCCCTTTGATTAATTAATTCTAAATTAATTAATGTCCCCCCATATAAATCAATTCTTCTAATCCCTAATTAAGATTAACAAACTCAAGTTTGTTGAGATTAATTACCATTTTCCAATTATTTGAATTTCTAAATTCAAATGAGCACATGGCTCCTAACTTTTAACCACCTAACCTAACCATCCCCTAACTTAACCCATTCCATCTAATCCTGGGTCTAACTAACCCCATCCTAACCTCCTTATCCTAACCTCCCAAGGTGTGGATATTCTCCCCTTGAGACACATGGCACTTTTGCCACATGTCTCCTCCCTTGGACACTTGCCCTCTCATGAGCAAGGCTCCTTGACACTTGTCACCATAGAGATGACAAGTGTCCCTTCCTCCAACCTCTTCTCCAACTTCCTCAATCTTGGCCCTTGATATCTTCAGATCAGTTCTGGACTGTTGAATCCTGCCACCTCAGCTTTGGCCTTGGAATTCCTATAAATATCCCCCATTTTGGAGCAATAAGGATCCCATCTAATATCAATTTAGGAATTGTTACTATAGGCAATTTTCATTTCAATTATCTAGTAATTAGCTTTTGGATTAATTGTAGCATATTAATCTAGTTTCTTAAATCATGCATTTCATATAATCTCCATAGTCAATCAAGATCAAATAGCTACTCAACTCTTGAGTTGTCACTTTGGAGGTCATTGCTCCGCTGAGAGCCCATCAATCCAACACCTTCAAGGTCCTAAAGAATAGAGGAAAATAGGCTTATGGTTTGCATTTCTAATCTAGTTTTCAATTAAGCTTTTCAATTATATTTTATTGTCTCATTATATGTGTATGCCTCTTATATACCACATTTTTAGTATCACATTAATTAGCACCCACCGTGGGGCCTAGCCCCTTTGATCTTTAACAAGTTTGCTTGTAGAAAATTTCATTGATAGGTTGATTAGCTTTTTTGGAGTACAAATTATCTCTCTTGGGCTCCTGAATTGCGTTCTTGGTCTCTATTGTGGCGTTCCGACACCTCAAATGGCATTTTTGGGAGACTTCTCAACTCTGTTTTCATATTTTTCTGTACTTTAGCATTTTTCAATTTGTACTTTAGCATTTTTGGTATGTATTGTGGTGTTTTTGGTACATTTGTTAGCATTTTCAATTTGTTTGACAACATTTCTGATGTGCAGGACAATGTTTCTGGTGTGCAGAGTTGCGTTCTTGGCACATATGATGGCGTTTTTGGTCAATTTGATGGTATTTTCAGTTTTTATTGATTTTGCAAATATTGTATGTTACATTCCTCATTTCTGCTTCTGGATTGTCACTTTCTCGAATCTAATTTGCAGATTGTTGGTTTTGGAGGTACTGATTTCGCTAAGAAAGACCGGAGTCATAAAATATTTCACCATCAAAGAATGCAATATAAACTACTAACTTTGTTTGCAGCCGTAGAATTTTGCACTTATATTTGTTAAATTAGGCACATAGACTAATTACAATGGAAATGAACAAACATGTCTTATGTGTTTTGATGATAGGCAAGTATGCTCTCACCTTTCTTAGGTGATTAGAAAGCCAGATTCATTCTTTACTTTAAATAGTGAATACCTTTAGCGGACCTGCCCTCTTGAGGAGTAATAACTCTTAGCCATTAAGGATGGTGAAAGGGGAATGACCCAAGTGGGAATGACTAATGCCAAGTACTCCAACCTAATATAAAATAAATGTGATTTGATGAAAATCAAGTCAATGACAGTGCTCGGGAATAGCTCTCCTTCATACCTTTGGGTATATCAAACCTTGGTTTTCAAGGCTGGGAGACCTCTTAATTGAGTTTATACGCCAACGCATTGAAGAGATCCCTTACTAGTTCCAAGTAAATTAGAAGCTACCCGGTTTACCTTCGAACATTATTAAATTCTTAGTGCATGGAGGGGGAAGAATATCTCCTTAAGATACTCACCATATGTCCCTCTTGAGCATACGTGTGAACTCCCCATTTGAGACCTTATTGCTAGGCTGATAATGTGACTCCACTAGCTCTCGCAAAGGCAAAAACACGAGCACCCTTTGGGGGGTGACAAGGTTGTGTGAGTTGACAGGGTTCCAAGTTGTGGGCTAAGAACTAATAATGAAGCCAATCTCCTTAGGATAGACTGATTGATGTGTTTTCAATTGTTCAAAACCTGTGAAAAGTTGGGCTTTCTTTAAAGCTTCTTGAACATACACTTTATGTATCCTTTGGGACAAAAATACAATCTGAATTTTGTGTTTGTAAGTCAAGTCAAGATCTCATCCATTGAAATACAACAAACATTGAAAAATCAAACTTCAAATGGTCAAATTCACAAGTTTCACAATAGATTAGCTCTTTCAGTCAAAACAGTCACACCTACGGTCCAAACACTCGCATTCACAGTCCAAACATTAGCTCTTTTGGTCCAAACATTAGCCCTATCAGTCCAAAAAGTCACATTCATAGTCCAAACATTAGCTCTTTTGGTCCAAACATTAGCACTATCAGTCCAAACAGTCGCATCTACAGTTCAAATAGTCACACCTATGGTTCAAATAGTCGCATTTTCAGTCCAAACGTTAGCTCTCTTGGTGTGAATTCCAAATTTCTTATATTTCAATAATAACTCTCCAAGGTTGAGCACATTAGAGTTTCTTGTCTAAACAACAGATTTTTTGGTATAAACAACTGAGTTCTTGGTCTAAACAATAGAGTTCCTAGTCTAAACAGTAGCTCTCTTGGTTTAAAGGTCAGCTCCCTAAGTCTAATCAACAACTCTTGTGAGTTGCATGTCAATTTGCTCATGTCGCAACATTAAATCTCCTAGTTTGTACTTGTTAGGTCGAAATATCCATTTTCTGAGTCTGAAAATCACAAAGTTGGGTCAAAATTGAAATCTCCTAAGTTCAAACACTTAATTTGCTAAGTCTACGCATCATTATTTGAACTTTAGAGTCACTGTATTGCATAGCAGAGTTCTTGGTCTGTCTGTCAGCATTTTTGGTATGTTTGTCAGTGTTTCTGGTGTGCAGAACAACGTTTCTGGTCTATCTGTCAGTGTTTCTGGTCTATCTGTTAGCATTTTCGGTCTGTTTCTTAGAATTTCTGGTCAGTTTAGCAGCATTTCTGGTAAGTTTGTCAGTGTTTCTAGTCAGTATAGTAGAGTTCCTAGTCATTTTGTCAGTGTTTTTGGTAAACTGCATCAAAATCAAAAAAATAAAAACAACCCATTTCTCAAACAACCAAACATAGAGACTAAGTCATATTCTTGGGTTATTCAATCAAGTTATCTTCTATCAAAATAGATTTAAGAACAAGAAACACAAAGGTCTCAAGTATTCACCTCAAACAAGTTAAAAATCAAACACCTTAAAGTGCAACATCACATTATCTTTGATAAATTGATCATTCAAACATAGTTTCTTATCAGGATCTATCATCCTTTAATCACGAAACTACAATGCTTGATCAGAATAACCTCATTCTTTATCATAGGATATATCATTCTTATTGAACTTGGTCATATCAAAAATCACAAAATCTGCACTTCAAAAAACTAAGATCGAAAAACTTGCAAACAAGCAAATACTTGAAAAGATCATTTCCTCAATAATTGATCACTTATTACGACATATTACTCAAGATTTAAATCTCGCAAAATGTTCAAAACATGTGTATGCCTATTCTAACTAGGGCTTAGAGATGAAAGATTGCAGAAATGAAAATAAAAACTTTTGAAATAGCTAAAAATCATAGCAACATGGCATACTAGAAGAAAAGACAAGAACACATAACAAGCCAACATATCAGAGAAATCAAATAAGTCCAAAATCAAAATCCAACCATGTCAAAACCTAACAGAGATTCAAATACATATCCAAAGAAAGTTGGCTCTTTTATGCAACTATTAAAGAGATCTCTAAAGGATTTGCCCGAGAAAGATCAAAATCATGCACCTATGTCTAGCAATGGCTCATCCCCCATAAACAAATTGATTCTCCAAAGGTGTCTATTCCTACACCTCTTGAAAGCTTGCAAGAACCTTCCATAGCATCATCACCAAAGAATACATCCAAAGATGAAGTTCCCCAAGGGATATCCATAACTCCCATCAAACCTATTTCAAAGGATCCAATGCAAATCTCATCTCCTTCACATCCAAGCATTGATTCCTTGCAAATTGAAGTCCTCATTCATAGAACTCTTGTTAAATGTGTCCTAATAGATGGGGGAGCTAGCTTGAACATTTTCTCTTTGATTTTTGTCTGTGCTCTAGGATATTCAGAAGATGCAGTTGATCCCCTGAAAAAGATAAAAATCAAATCCTATGGTGAAGAAGAAAATTACTCTAAAGGAATTATGGTATTACCCCTTAGTGTGGGACCTTTGCAAAAAGACACAGCATGCCAAGTTCTAGACTTGGACCTACCATACAACATACTCTTGGGGAGACCATGGATACAAGACATACAAGCTATTCCATCAACATGTCATCAGTGCTTAAAATTTACCTACAATGGGCAAAAAATCACAATATCAGCAGACTCAAATCCATTGCAGTGTTGTAATAATATGAAATCAGCTCAAGAGGTCATTGTTTCACATAACAAAGAGGCAACATATTCAAGCACACAATCCAAAGATCGATCATTTGCATCAATTTTGTCAAGCATGGAAAAACAAATGCAGCTAAGAGATCGAGGGAATGAAGAATATTCATTATCATGGAACAACAAATAAGAGCAACTTGAAATTGAAAGGGAAGAAGAAGATGTAGGTGTTGATGTAGTTCACACGTATGCAGGACAAACGTTAGGAACTAGTCCACATGAATTAGGATCACATTTAGTTGACTTTGACTTAATCGAGGATGATTAGGAGCTTCTTGCACGAGGTCATTCTGGTGAGAGTATCATTCTAGACATGGAAATACATACTGAAAGCCTTGACATCTCTATCACAACCCCTAATATCTTTGACATAATCCACCATGAGGATCCTTTATCCTTAATTCATCCTAAACCTATGGACTAAGAAAATGAAGGAAATACCACCATGGATACCTTTCCTAATGACCATGACATATCTTTATATCTTAATGAAATCAAACTTACAACAACTCTCACCAGGAATTTTACAAACATATCTTCAAGTCAAATGGGTGTCAAATCTCCTAGTCGCAAAAGTGAAAATAAAGAAAATAATATCAAGTCTAATGTTGAAAACCATTTCTTGGCAGCATTAGATTGGGAAAAAGTAAAAATAAAGGATGCATATAAAGGTCAAAATCTCCTTGAGGCACCAAAAGATGGGAGATTTGACACCTTACCTGAATGTTATCAAGAGAAGTTATCTATCCTAATAGAACCAGCAGAGGTAGTTATCATTGGCACAATTGATCTATATCCAGCAACTTCTCTATTAGAACTAGCAAGGCAGAAATATTTGGAACCCGTTAAAAAGTGGCAAATCAATTTTTACCTGGTCATATGTAGACATTCCAGGGTTGGATCCAGATCTTATAATACATCACCTGAATATCAGTCCAGGAGCAGGCATCGATAATGGAACACAACATGGATCATGAGCAGGTATTCTATTCATCACACCACAAGGCCATACAATTCCGAAAGCATACAAATTAAGCTTCCCATGCACTAACAACACAATAGAATATGAAGCTTTGGTTATAGGTATGAAAATGGCTATGGAATGGAACATTACACTTTAGGTCTTTGGAGACTCTCAGCTCATCATTAATCAAATCAATGATGACTATCAAACAAAATATGACAAACTCATGCCTTAAGAAAAGATGGTAGATGATTTCAAAAATATTTTATTGAAATCACTTTTGAACAAATTCCAAGAAATGATAACAAATTAGCAAATGCCATGGCAACACTTGCTTCTCTATTACAAACACAGGAAAATCAAGAGCGTTGTGAATTCTTGGTTGAAGAGTTGTTTTACCCTTCTCATAATTGTCCTGATTCCCAAACCATCTGTCAACTTATTGGACATGATTCCTCCCGCTATGGACAAACTTACACATACCTGAAAGATAACATCTTACCTCCTGACTTATCAAAAAATCAAAAGAGAAACTTTATTCGCCAATCCTCCCATTATACTCTTGTTGTGGATACCCTATTTAAACGAGGTCTAGAGGGTACTCTTTTAAGATGTCTCGAACAAGAAGAATCTGAGAAGGCCTTAAATGAAGTCCATAATGACATTTGTGGCACTCATTCAAGTGGTCTCACCCTTTTGAAAAAACTCATACGCTTGGGATATTATTGGCCGACTATGGAACAAGATTCTTTTCAGATAGCTAGAACATGCAAACAATGTCAGATCCATGGAAACTTGATCCATGCACCAGCACAAGAACTTCATGCTTTGGCAACATCTTGGCCTTTCTGTCAATGGGGTCTTGATCTAATAGGAAAAATAAATCTTTCCTCATCTAATGGTCATAAATTCATCCTTGTAGAAACAAAATATTTCACAAAATGGATCGAGGTAGTACCTCTCACAAATATCATAGGAAAACAAATTGCTAAATTTATCTTGAACTACATCATCTGTCGCTATGAAATACCAATGACCATTATCACTGATAATGGGCGACCATTCAAAAATCAGGATGTAAAAGAGCTATGTGAGAAGATAAACATCCAACACAGATTCTCCACACCCTATTATCCATAGGGGAATGGGCAGGCAGAAGCATCTGACAAAACTATTCTAAAAGTCCTCAAAAAGATAGTGAACGATATTGGAAGAGATTGGCATATTCAACTGAACCCTTCTCTATGGGCCTACCGTACCAGTATCTACACACCAATAGGTGCCACACCTTTCTCTCTTGTATACGGATCATAAGCAATATTGCTAATCGAAGTAGAGATACCCTCTCTATGTGTATCACTAAAAGGTCTTATTCCAGATGAAGAACAACGAGTATCTAGACTGCAGGAGTTAGAATTGATCCATGAATGAAGACAAAATGCCTTTGATAATATAAAGGTATATCAGCAAAGAATGTGTTGAATTTATAATCACAAGGTCAAACCATGAATATTTTAAGTTGGATAACTAGTACTAAAGGAAAACCCACGAAATCAGTCAGATCGAGAATTGAAAGGAAAATTTGAACCAAACTGGTTAGGTCCGTTTGTGGTCACAACAGTATTTGGGTTAGGAGCATATCAGCTATCAACACAAGATGGGGATCAGCTCGAGGAACCCTTCAATAGCATGCATCTGAAGAAGTTTTATGTCTGAAAAATCCAAAAATAGTGGAAAACCAGAAAAATCCAAAAACAGTGAAAAAGCAGAAAAATCCAAAAATAGTGAAAAAGTAGAAAATCCAAAAACAGTGAAAAAGCAGAAAATACAAAAACAATGAAAAAATTAAAAAAAATCAAATATGAGAAAAAGTGCAATAAAAACAGATGGTGAAAACCTGGCAAATAGGCGTTATCTATTGGCTAGCTCTGCCATCTATTGGTTCATGCATTCTTCCACTTGCATTCTTTTCCATCAGCGTTGTTCATATCCATCATAAAGCCTTTGTACATACATAGGCATCCCAAGTGATTTCTTGTCATGGTTTGGATCATTGACTATATCATAATAAAGGTTTGTTTCTAGGCTGGGGGCAAAATCCTGAACCTGGCTAAGGGAAAAAAGTTGCAATCATTTTGAGCTTAATCAAATAGGTAGAACAATAGTCAAACAATGCTTGTCAAGTGAAAAACTAAGATAGATCCAATATTGAACATAAGACCACATTTCCAATCATTAACTATCACATATCAATCTAAACATGAAAAAACACATATCAATGGATGATATATCTTGACTCATGATTTTAACACTTTGGCAATAATGGTTCAACTATTTTATTTTGATTTTCGCTATCATGATTTCTGAGCAACTCTAGGATGTCTTTGACTAGAGGAACGAGGAAGGAACATGATATTTTTCTTGTCTATTGTCTGTAAATTACTCATTGATATGTGCAAAGTTGTCTAAGGACATGATCATCAGAGTATCATGGAAGATATTTTAGATTTGAATATAGAAATGGTTAATACTGCCGGTTTTACACAAGCAACACTCAGGTCATCTTGGTTCACTTACACCTCGATGCTTGTGCTAACTTGCAATATCAAAACCCAAGAAAGTAGTGCTCAGGTCATCATGGTTCAATTATACCATTGATTTTTGCACTCACTTCCCACATTTTAAAGGCTCAATGATGAAACAAAGGAATGCCTCCATGACCGATCCGATCACTGCATTGCATTTCATTTTTTGCATTTGCATTTTATGTAGATTTGCATTTCATTCGACATGGGATAACAATGCTCATATTTTCCAAGGCCAAAGAGTAACATGGTGTTATCTCTCTTATTACGTTATTGAGTACATTGGACAATAACAAAAATAATCAATTCATTCATCCTGCATGATAAGTTAGTTCATCTCATGTAACCATTTCATACTAAGGCATCATTAATATAAATCATCAAATCATTCATTCATTTAGTTAGATCATTGCATGGCATTCATCTAATCTCAAATCATATAAAGTAGCACCATTGCATTGCATTGCATCCATCTCATATTAACATGCATGAGAAAATCATAAAAATATCATAAACATAGAAAGCATTGCATTGCACATGCATCACATAACAATTATAAACATCACCATACATATTTGCATTTGCATACATCATGTAAATACAACATCATCGTGTATCCATCATCTAGAATTCATAACCATATAGAAATTAAAGCATACATCAAGCATACATCATGAAAGTAACTGCACAACATAATCATATATCAAATAGAATGCATCCATCATCTCATAGGTCATGTAGAGTGAATAGGATCGACTGCATATCATATCATCAAAACAAGATCAAAGTCTAAGGTACAATGATATCACAAAATATATGAGATACAACACAAATATACATCATAGGAATCATCAATATCTCATCACAAAATGGTGGGTACATAAATGGATCAATGTCCCATATCAGTGTGAACACTAGGACGTAGAGCATAACTCTATCCTGAGGTGGTAGGTAAAGTAGCACCAGCTGGTACCCCTATACCTGAGTCCCCACCTGGGGGAGCTCTCTAAAGTGGCCCTGTCACTCCTCGACTCTCAGTCTAGCTTAGTCCCGATCTCCTGCTCAGCTGTGAAAATCCTAGAGCCCTTCGATCAGGAGGAAAAATAGTAAAGTATAAGGTCCTATAATACTTAGCCTCTTGGATCCCCTGGCACATCATCTTTAGGGCAGTCTTCCCTGAAATAGACTCTCCTGGCAACTGTACCTATGCCTTGGCCTACTGACACCTATCTCTAGCTACGTCTCTAGCTGGGCCATCTGAGAGTCCCTCTCTACTAGTCGACTCTCTAGCTGCTGAACCTGAGCTTGTAAGTCTATAATCTGAGCCTACTGCTGATGAGATGGCATCCTAATGAGGATCCTTCGATGTGCCTCTGCCTGTGGCTGCTCAGCCCGTGATACTTTCATAGGTACCTACTCAACCAGGGGAGCCTCGTGCTCTGGAACCTAATGCCCCTGATCCCCTAGACCTGATCTCTTGTGTCTCACCACCCGGGCCATCCAATCTATATATACATCTCTGGTAGATCTAGAACTGCTAGCTCCTAGTGTGCCTATCACTGCCACTACCACTGCTTGACCACCCCACCATCCCTCCGTCATCTAGGAGCTCTGGGTCGTAACCTCTCATCATCCTCATTTAAGACTGGCTCTAGCTCATCCGGACGTGTCAGCCTTGGAAACCTGTGTACAGTACAATGCACGACATACTCATGTGTCATCCTGCTATCCATCACACCTGGAAGATAATCCCAATCAAGTGGCCCAAATGATCGATACTCTACATAGGCCTGATCATATGAAATAGAAGTCCCCCAGGTAGCCACATCCAATCTTTGGTGAGCATAATGAGTTGTACCCTATGGTATCCCGTTTATCCTGCCATATTGTCTCAATACCCTTGTACATAGGAATCGCTCCATGACATAGGGTGTTGATCCAATCAGATATCGCGTCATGAATACATACAGTATCTCCAATGCATCCTCAGGCCAAATCTCGCAATCCCTGTATGGCCTCCATATCACAGTATCCAGATCATCCTAGGTCCATCGCCAGTACTCTAATTTGCCCAGCTTTCATTGGACATTGATACCTGGATACCCATCAGCATAAGGCTTGCCTACAAGTCTCTCTTTATCAGCCAATGGTCATGTGATAGGTAAATGCTCCCAAGCCCATATTTGAAGCACGGTCACCCCTGCTGATAACACAACTGATCCCTGGTACACAACTCGATGTAGGTCATGATACAAGTGCACCAACATACATGACCCCCATGCAAATCGGGTCCCCTCTATCACCATCTTCTCAAGCAGACAACCCCATCCAATAGATAATCCCTTTGACTTGTGATTAGGACAAAGGAAGCCTCCAATAAATCTGGCAAGCACAATCGGTAATGTGGCACATCCTAGCTCTAGCATCTCCTGCCACGCAATATCGTATCTGCCTATCTCATCATCCTCAAACACTCGACAAAGTGCATCTGTCCCACCCTACTCACTGAGATCATAATATACTAGATCACCCATCACAAGGATGCACAAAATCTAGTAGACATCTTTGGGTGTCACCGTCATCTCTCCTATCGGCAAATGAAACGTGTTATGCTCACTATGCCAATGCTCTACTAAAGTTGTCAATAATCCTCAGTTTATCAAAGGCTAGGGCATGTCAAGAAGGGAAGATAAACCACACCTACTGATGTGGTCTCTCTCCACCTGACTAAGGCAAGGTATCAACATCCATGTCTTTGGGAAACGCTCCCAATACTGAAGAACAGTAAAGTGCTCCTACAATCAAATCATCTCATCATATCAATTTCCTGATTTATCTATCTATTAAATCTATCTATCTATCCATCTATTTTGCTAAATTGATATTTTTATCAAATCTCGTTGGGCCCCTATCAATGATGCTCATCTATCATGAGGTCATTATCAACCTTATCTCATCTCGCACATGCATCAAGATAATCAGAATTGATCATCACATTTATCAATCAAGAGCGTCTAATTTTATCAATTAGATAGCTAATCAAATCTTACCCTATCAAAAATCAAATCAAATTGACAACAATGTCAACCAATCGACAAATCAAATCATTTCCTCAAAATCACCCAAATCTAAATAATCGAAAAATCAAATCAGTATCATATCAAAACCAAATCCACATCAAATCAAGATCAAATATACATCCTATCAATATCAGCAACATCATCAATCGAGTTTTCTTTGAACCAACACATCATCACACATCGATTCAAAGAGGGGCAAAATGTATACACATAAAAATGGTCTGAAGATAGTTAATTAAATATGCAATTATTTGATTAATTCCCCTTCCCAATTAATTGAATTCACAAGTAATTTAATTAATTTCTCTATTCATCTACTAGTAAATAAATCTACATGATTTATTTATATAGTTCATTTCATATCCCCCTTTGATTAATTAATTCTAAATTAATTAATCTCCCCCCATATAAATCAATTCTTCTAATCCCTAATTAAGATTAACAAACTCAAGTTTGTTGAGATTAATTACCATTTTCCAATTATTTTAATTTCTAAATTCAAATGAGCACATGTCTCCTAACTTTTAACCACCTAACCTAACCATCCCCTAACTTAACCCATTCCATCTAATCCTGGGTCTAACTAGCCCCATCCTAACCTCCTTATCCTAACTTCCTAGGGTGTGGATATTCTCCCCTTGAGACACATGGCACTTTTGCCACATGTCTCCTCCCTTGGACACTTGTCACCATAAAGATGACAAGTGTCCCTTCCTCCAACCTCTTCTCCAACTTCCTTAATCTTGGCCCTTGATATCTTCAAATCAGATCTAGACCGTTGATTCCTACCACCTTAGCTTTGGCCTTGGAATTCCTATAAATATCCCCCATTTGTGAGCAATAATGATCCCATCTAATATCAATTTAAGCATTGTTACTATAGGCAATTTTCATTTCAATTATCTAGTAATTAGCTTTTGGACTAATCATAGCATATTAATCTAGTTTCTTAAATCATGCATTTCATATCATCTCCATAATCAATCATGATCAAATAGCTACTCAACTCTTGAGTTATCACTTTGGAGGTCATTGCTCCACTAAGAGCCCATCAATCCAACACCTTCAAGGTCCTCAAGAATAAAGGGAAATGGGACATTTCAAGAAAGGCTTATGGTTTGCATTTCTAAGCTAGTTTTCAAATAAGCTTTTCAATTACATTTTATTGTCTCATTATATGTGTATGCCTCTTATATACCACATTTTTAGCATCACAATTGATACTTTATTTTGATGCATTATGGATATAGATTCTATATGATCCAGTGATTGGATAACATTGAGATGGTGTATGTCATTTATTTCTGATTTGCAGTACTTTATTAATGATGTTAGAAATTTTGGATGCATGCCTTATGAATTATTGAATTTCATTATGATTATGATGATGCCATTGAGTAAATTATTTTATGTGGATTTTATTGGATACTTGATAATTTGATTGTTATGATTAAAATTTTATGCAAAGTGTTTGAGTTGTATTATTTTCATATATTAATACTGTTAGAGTTATCTTGTATTGGCTAATAATTATTTATTTAATTATTAGTCTGTTGTACTCTACGCTTAAGCTAAACTTGGGAATTTAATAATATTGTAGATATTTAATAATTATTCTAATTAGTAAATACTCTTTATCTCTTTAGGGTTGCACATATTTAGGGTTTCTCATACTCCTGTCATAAGGATTGTATTGTAACTTTATTTTTCATTCCCTCTTTGAATGATAATCTCTTTTTCAGAGCCTTTTTTGTGTTCAGTATCCAATCTTCTCTTGTGACAAGTATTCTTGCATAGAGATGCTCTTGAGCCCTACTCAAATCTGGTGGTGAGATTTTCTGATTTTTTTCATTTGGTACCTATTTTTTGCTATCCAAGTCAATGCTCTTTTTTCTGCACTTTGGGAGCCATAACTTGGGCTAACGGACTCCATTTTTGGAAAATGAATAGGCGTCACAAAAGGTCTTGGAGAGTTCTTCTCAGATTTGGAGTTATTTTTTTTTAGAAAAATCACCAGGTACACAAGATAGTGTTTGTAGCATTTTCTTTTCTCTTGTCTTCCTTTTTGGCTATAAGATTGTACTGGGTTTTCATTTTACATATTGTGGGGGGGGTGTTTTTTTTTCACTATTTTATGTGATTTACTCCAAAACATAAGAACACCTAAACTAAAACAAAAAAAACCCCTTCTGCATCTTCTGTCTAGTCTGAAAGATCACTTAATTCAAAAATTCAAGAGCAGGTCCAGGTTGAGATATAGGTATACATGGTAGATTATTCAGCTGAGCTTCTTACATCCTAGAACTATCACCTCTGGAAAGCTCATATGATGAGGCTTCTCAGATCAAGGGGGTTGTGGTCTTGTTTGGATGTGGATCAACCGCTATTGCAGCGTCCTTTTTAGACTCTTCAGCACCAGAATAAGATCGATGAGGCTATGGGTGTCATCTCCTTACATGTTTTAGACAGCTTGCTTTTTCACCTTGATGGTTTGCTCACTCCTCAGGCTATGTGGTCCAAATTTGAAACACTCTTTGGTACTGTCAATGAGTTCAGAGCATTATAGATTGAGGTAGAGCTCTCTTCCTTGTTACCTGAATATTTTCCTCACATTGAGGACTTTCTGAACAAGTTCAAAACCACCAGATCTATCCTTCATAGTTGTGATAACTCAATGATGAATGGTGAGTACCAAATTGATACTAAGAGGGGGGGGGGTGAATCAATACAGGCACAAACAAAAAACTTCTCCTGAACTGATTTGATTGCAAACTATAAACTACTGGCAATCTCCAACACCGGTCCAAACCAGACTACTACCGATTAAACACAGTGCAGCTGTGAAAGACATGAACTAGTCAATCTTCCTAGCTTTCCACACAACCTACTCCCTCATTTCCACTTTGTCCTTATGCATATATAGATAATCCATCATCAAAAATATAACAACTTGCTAGATCAACATGATTCACCACTTCACAGAGAACAACAAAGCATCACATGAAAAAGACATCACATATGACACACATCTTTTTCACGTGGAAACCCAACTGGGAAAAACCATGTTGGGGATGAATACCCACAAGCTATTTTTGAACTCTTTAGAAGTCCGCTCTGTTATGAGCCTTGTCTGGTTAAAGACTATTACAATAGGTTCTGTTAGGAACCGATCCCGTTAGGGATCACCCGGTTAAGGGATGGCTAGAATACCCAGTTAAAGGTTAAACCTTGTTAGAGGATTTTATGAACTCAATGGCTTTGAGTCACTGTGTTAAAGGATTTACAGCAAGCTAGTTAGAGCTACCCGGTTAAGGGATTTTCCAACTATTGAAGTAGTTATAGATCAATAGGTATTACAATGATCTGGTAATAGCACTCAATGCCAATGCAGATCCGCTTTAGTTCCTTCCTTCTGTACACACACTAGGTAGGTATCAATCCTCTTATCTGGTTTGGCAAGAATCACGTATCTCTGCACTTAGATACACACACAACATTTGCCAACAACTTTAACATGAAACACAACATCCACCTTATAGAACACAGATAGGTCAGCAGCATAAACCCTAAACCCTAAATACTTAGGTTAAGTAATTTATCGGTTCAATTCTGACCATTGAGCATTTTGTATTTGAATACAATGGTCTTGAACAGATTTCAAGACATTCTCCCTCATTCGTTCTTCACCGCTTCATGGAGGCGATAACCCATCATGTGTTCTCTACCGTTTGCAAAGACTTCACACATTCTTGAGGTAGATAGGATCAATCTCCTTCATGCAAGATCCTTCACGTGCATGAGACTGATGTGGCAACATGATCTGATCTCCATTACAATGCTAACTCATCACACAATGTCATCAGGCTTGGAATACTTCAACCAGAAACCTTGAAGCTAAGACTACCAACCGGTAGTCCTACCACATTCCATGTATCGGTTCTCATTCTGACATACTGGTTCCAGTTCACAACATCATATCGGTTCACTTGGACAAGCATACCGCTTCACTTATTGCACATATACCGGTTTACACCACCATACTGGTTCTCTTTACCAGTTGCTTAACTTCAATATACCGGTTCACTTCTCAGCATATTGACATCAATGACAACATACAATATCATCATGTCATCATACTCTTGCACATATGCCAACAATCTCCCCCTTTGGCATTGATGGCAATATACAAAGATATCACTCTTTCTGCATCACATCTTCTCCTTACTACTGCAGATATCTTTCCCGCTTCACATCTTCTCCCCCTTTGACAACAATGCCAAAGTGCAGGCACAAGCTTCCCTGTTCCACTATGTTGCTCCCCCTGAGGAGTAGCATCCTTCAACACATCAATCCTGAAAAGGATTGGACACTGCAATACCTGATTGATGTGGAGCACATACTTTTAGTTCACCTCTTGAAGGGGCATCACCCCTAATTCACCTCTCAAATAGGTAAATGAAGCCTTTGGTAGAGTCTTGGTGAATATGTTTGCTAACTGCTCCTTTCTAGAAACATGTTCCAATACAACCTCTTTGTTTTGGACCTTTTCCCTTAAGAAATGATACTTGAGTTCAAAGTGCTTGGTTCTAGCATGTAAAACCGGATTCTTGGAAATGTTAATTGCACTTGTATTGTCACAGAATATACTTACCGGTTCAAATACAGGAACTTTGAAGCCATTCAGTACATACTTCATCCAAATAGTTTGGGTACACTTCATAAAAGCTGCAACATACTCCGCTTCTACTATAGACTAAGAGATACAACTCTACTTTTTACTCATCCATGAGACCAGTCTACCACCAAGAAAGAATGCACCATCGGTTGTGCTCTTCCAGTCATCTACATTACCATCCCAATCAGCATTTGTGAACACTTTCAGCTTGAACTCATTATTGTATGGATACCATAACCCATAGTCAATAGTTCCCTTCAGATATCTAAGAATCCACTTGACTGCTACCAAGTGGGATTCTCTTGGGCTTTGTTGAAACTGAGTGGAAATACCCACTACATGTGCAATGTCTCGTCTGCTATGCACTACATAATGCAACTTACCAATCATTGATCGGTATTCCTTCTTATTTACCAGTGTTGAGTCATCTTCTATTGATAGTTTACAACCAGTCACCATTGGTGTACCAACCGGTTTACTGTCTTCCATGCCAAAGGTCTTCAACACCTCTTTGACATACTTGGATTGAGTAATAAAGATTCCATCTTTCATTTGTTGAATCTGCAGTCCAATGAAGAACTTAATCTCCCCTATGAGTGACATCTCAAATTCCTTCTTCATCTCATCGACAAAATCATGACTCATCTTGTCATCTCCTCCAAAGATGATGTCATCAACAAATACTTCACAGATCAGAATTTGATCTCCTTCTGATTTCAAGTAGATATTGGTATCTTCACTTGTTCTTTGAAATCCAATCTTCATAAGATGAGAGTGCAAGCATTCATACCAAGCTCTAGGTGCCTGCTTTAGTCCATACAAGGCTTTATGTAGCCTACACACCATGTCACTATCTTCTGGTAGGAAAAACCCATCTGGTTGCTCTATATACACCTCCTCTTCAAGTATTCCATTTAGGAATGCAGATTTTACATCCATTTGGTATACCTTGAATCCTTTAAAAGTTGCATATGCAAGAAACATACGAACTCCTTCCAATCTGGCTACTGGAGCAAAGGTTTCTCCATAGTCTTCTCCTTCTTCTTGAGCATACCCCTTACACACCAGTCTGGCTTTATTTCTTATCACTGTCCCATCTTCATTTAGCTTATTTCTAAAAACCCATTTGGTACCAATGACATTTTTATGCTCCGGTCTGGGTACCAAGGATCATGTACCATTCTTTTCTATCTGATCAAGTTCCTCTTCCATTTCCTTGATCCAATCTTCATCTTTATGTGCCTCTTTGAATGATTTAGGCTCAAATTTAGAGATCATATATGAGCTTTCTCTGACCTTTCTTCTTGTAAGGATTCTTGCATCCTTGTCTTCTATGATTTTCTTTGGATCATGATTGAGTTTGACATACCTAGGTATATTCTTAATAGCTTCCTCTTGCTTTTCTTCATCATCCTCATCTTCATCAACATCTACCAGTGTAGGAGCACAGTTGTCGGTACTGGGCAAATTTGCAACCGGTTCATAGAAGGTTACTACCAGTTCATCTCCTACATGCTCTCTGCTAGTTTCCTCAGATTTCTCAGAGTTTTCATCAACCCTAACATTGATACATTCAAAAATTCTCCGAGTCCTATTGTTGAAACATTTGAGAGCTTTGCTCTTAGTGGAATACCCTAGGAATATTCCCTCATCACATTTGGCATCAAACTTGCTCTGATGTTCACTCCTCTTGATGTAACATTTACTACCAAACAATCTAAAGTAGCTTACCACTAGTGTCTTACCAGTCTAGTACTCATAAGGAGTCTTATCCTTTCCTTTGTTGATGAGTACCCAATTCATTGTGTAGACTGTAGTGCTCACCACTTCTCTCCAAAAGGTGTGAGCAACTTTTCCTTCAATCAGCATAGTTCTAGCCACTTCAACCACAGCCTGGTTGTTCCTCTCTACTAATCCATTCTGCTATGGAGTCTGGGGGGCAGACAATTGCCTCTTGATGCCATTATCTTCACAATATTTATTGAATTCACTGGAAGTGAATTCCCCTCCTTGATTAGTTCTAAGGCATTTGATTCTTCTACCGCTTTCCTTTTCTACCAGTGCTCTGAAGGCTTTGAACTTTCCAAAGGCTTCAAACTTGTCCTTCAAGAATGTTACCCACATCATTCTTGAGCAATCATTTGTAAGAATCATAAAATACCTATCTCCCTACACACTCCTATTCTTCATAGGACCACACAAATCAGTATGCACAAGATCAAGTAAATTGTCAGCAATGAAAGATTTACCTTTGAAGGCTGAGGAAGACAATTTCCCCAGTTGACACTCTCTGCACAAGAGGATTTTCTAGTTTCCTCAGCATAGGTAATCCTCTAACTGCCTTGGTCTTACTGGCCTTCACAATGTTATCAAAGTTTACATGGTAGAGTCTCCTATGCCATATCCAACTATCATCAAACTTAGCCATAAGGCATGTACTTATATTTGCATTCAGCTGAAATAAGTTACCTTTGGTCTACATACTAGTGGCCATCAGTTCACCATTCTTTCCTTTGATTTTGTAGACTCCATTTTTGAATTCTAGAGTGAGTCCACCATCATTTAGCTGGGCAACACTCAATAGATTGTGTCTGAGACCTTCCACCCAATACACATTGTCAGCACTGCTCTTTCCATTTAGAGAGATGGACCCTCTACCTTTGACCATACATGGTGAATCATTACTAAAACAAACCACACCACCATCATACTCTTCCAGGGATATAAACTTGCTTCAGTCACCAGTCATATGGTGAGAGCAACCGCTATCAATAATCCACTCATTGGAATTATCAAAGAGGGAGACAAGAGCCTTCTTGTCTGACACATCCTCCTTGACTGCAACAAACACAACATCTTCATTTTCTTCATCTCATCTATGACACCTTCATCAACTGCTACAAAACAGTTTCTCTGATTTCCTCCTTTGAATTCTTGAACCTTTCTGGTTTGTCCTTGCTATCACTATTAGGATAGTTTATAGCAATGTGTCCTATCCAGTTACAAGAGAAGTATTTCAAAGTACGCTTACCTCTATATTTTCCGGTTCCCTTAGGAAGTCTCTTGGGAAGAAGAGCTTCAAATTCCATTAGAATATCCTCATCATCCATTTCTCTGCTCTGTCTTGGTTCACCACTTGTGCTTGCTTCTTTTCCAACAACCCTTATTGCATAGACCGGTAATAAGGATCTCAAAACTTTGCTGACAATAATGGAATCTTCCATTTTACCACCTGCACTCTTGATACCACCAACAACAATTTTGATTCGTATTCCATATTGTTGAATGGTCTCCCCTTCAACCATCTGCATGTCTTCAAACTTCCCTCTAAGGCTTTCTTCCTTATCTTGTTTTACATGCTCATCACCGCCATAGATATTTTCAAGAGTATCCCATACTTCTTTGGGACTGTCTTTATCCTCGACATCAATAAACTCAATGTTAGATAAGCTACTGATTAGGGCTTCCATGACTTGCCCATTCTCCTAAATCTGTCTCTTTTGGTCATCGGTGAGAGTACCGATAGGGATAACATAAACATTCTCAACATAGCTCCAATGTTGAGCACCCATGCTTCTGATGTATATCTTCATTCAGTCCTTCCATATTTTAAAGTTATCTCTATTGAACTTTGGACCTTCCCTCTTCATCCTTACAACAAGATCTTTCCCTCAAGTAGTTAAGCTTACAACATAGAAGACCTGGAGGACGCTCTGATACCAATTGATAACTCAATGATGAATGGTGAGTACCAAATCGATACTGAGAGGGGGGGTGAATCAGTACAGGAACAAACAAAAAACTTCTCTTGAACTGGTTTGATTGCAAACTGTAAACTACTGGCAATCTCCAACACCGGTCCAAACCAGATTACTACCGATTAAACACAGTGCAGCTGTGAAAGACATGAACCAGTCAATCTTCTTAGCTTTCCACACAACCTACTCCCTCAGTTCCACTTTTTCCTTATGCATATATAGATAATCTATCATTAGAAATATAATAACTTGCCAGATCAACATGATTCACCACTTGACAGAGAACAACAAAGCATCACATGAAAAAGACATCACATATGACACACACATTTTTTACATGGAAACCCAACTAGGAAAAACCACGGTCAGGATGAATACCCACAAGCTATTTTTGAACTCTTTAGAAGTCCACTCTATTAGGAGCCTAGTCCGGTTAAAGACTATTACAACAGGTTCTGTTAGGAACTGATCTTGTTAGGGATCATCCGGTTAAGGGATGTCTAAAATACCCGGTTAAGGGTTAAACCCTATTAGAGGTTACCTTGTCAGAGGATTTTATGAACTCAATGGCTTTGAGTCACCCTATTAAAGGATTTATAGCAAGCTGGTTAGAGCTACCCAGTTAAGGGATTTTCCAATTTTTGAAGTAGTTAAAGATCAACAAGTATTACAATGATCTGGTAATAGAACTCAATGCCAATACAGATCCGCTTTAGTTCCTTCCTTCTACACACACACTAGGCAGGTATCAATCCTCTTATCTAGTCTAGAAAGAATCGTGTATCTCTACACTTAGATACACACACAACATTTGCCAACAACTTTAACATGAAACACAACATCAACCTTATAGAATGCAGATAGGTCGGCAACATAAACCCTAAACCCTAAACACTTAGGTTAAGCAATTTATTGGTTCAATCCTGACCATTGAGCACTTTGCATTTGAATACAACGGTCTTGAATGGATCTCAAGACATTCTCCCTCATTCGATCTTCACCACTTCATGGAGGTGATAACCCATCATGCGTTCTCCACTGTTTGCAAAGACTTTGCACATTCCCGAGGTAGATAGGATCAATCTCCTTCATGCAAGATCCTTCACATGCACGAGACTAATGTGGCAACACGATCTAATCTCCATTACAATGCTAGGTCATCACACAATGTCATCTAGCTTGGAATACTTCAATTAGAAACCCTGAAGCTAAGACTAACAACCGGTAGTCCTACCACATTCCATGTACCGGTTCTCATTCTGACATACCGGTTCTAGTTCACAACATCATACCAGTTCACTTGGACAAGCATACCGCTTCACTTATTGCACATATACCGGTTTACACCACCATACCGGTTCTCTTTGCTAGTTGCTTAACTTCAATATATCGGTTCACTTCTCAGCATATTGACATCAATGACAACATACAATATCATCATGTCATCATACTCTTGCACATATGCCAACAAGTTGTGCTAAAAATCAGACATATCTAGACTGTATCTACCTAATTCTCTCTAAGCTTTGAGGTCCCTATCAAATATTTGCTTCTACCTTTTATTCTACTATGGATGCATTGGGTACATGCTTCACCATGCCTACTTTTAATGTGTTCTGTGATCGCTTGACTCATGAGAAGGCTCACCTATCTCAGTTGGAAACTCTCACAAGATCAATACCGAAAGCATTGGTTGCACAGACATCTAAAGAGAACAAGAAGTAGAAACCAAAGCCTAAGAAGAATTCAGCTGGCAGTGAGCGTTCCTCAAAGCCACCACCTAATTCTGATTACAAACCAAAGTCCTATCCCAAATAGGAGCACTATTATAAGTCTAGTGAGTCTTCTTCCAAGACTAAGAAGAAGTCAAATGAACTTTGTAGTTTCTGTGGCAAAGAAGGTCATCTAGTTTCTTGTTGTTGGAAATGATCAGAGCCCTTGGAGGCAGCCATGCAACAACATCTTATTTCTCCTCCTCAGCCTCCATCTTCCACTTCTACTGGGTGTTGGAACCTTAAAATTTTTAAATTTTAGAGTTCCAAGTTCACACTTGAAAGCAATTTTCTCCTTTCGAGTGTGTGTATTACCTATGATCAACTCTCAAGAACCTATGATGTGAGGTATGTATGTGCTTCATAAATTCGGATCTCTCCAGGTGCACCCTCTCAAACCCTAATTCTTTCATTCGAAAGTAAGATACCTTTGCATATTGGTATACATGCAAGTATTATTATGTCGAATTTTAGAATTATATTATTATTTTATATATCTTGTAAAATAAATCCAAATACAATTTACTATGTGCAATGTTAAATTTTTCTCAAAATCATGTTGTCTAGACATTGAGCGGTTTTCTCCTATAGGGACATTACACTGATTGAATTCCATCACAATATTTTTATTCTTTTACAATCAGTCTTAATTATATTAATTGGAGAGTGTCTAAGTTTAAAAAATATAATTACTTATCCTCCAATTAATATTATAGCATTTATATAATTTGTGTTATGAAACTATATGATGTTTTAAAAACTAACACAAACTTTAAGCTCGTGTGATGTGCAGGAAATAAAATATTTTGTGTTTGATCAAATGAAATGATCAAACACTATGTAGTCGATTGAAGGAAATAAAGAGCATTTTCAAAAGCAATATATACATACTCTAATTTACATATATATTTAAATCATTTAAATAAATGATTAAAGGGCACATTATGAAGAGCATACTTTGAATCTTTTAAATAAAAGATTTAAAGTATTTTAAGGAAGGTAAAAGGTTTTTTATCTCATAAGGTAAAGTAATTATGATTTTTTCTCCAAAGGCATTATTATAGGGACTTCTTGATCTTGAAATTTTATTTATTTTAGGTGATTTCCATTTTATAGATCATTCTTGAAAATCTCCTAAATATTAAGAGAATTTTGTGAGGATTTTATTGCAATAAAAATAGCTTTTCCCTAAAGGTTGAGTTTTGGTAAAATACATTTCTTAGGGTAGATTATTTTTATTAATGGTTTTATGATTCTAGAGAAATAAGTAAGTCATCGGGATCGGCATAATTAAAAATGTGCTACCCCAATAGAGTAAGCTATCCCGATGAGCCAATGAGGTGTGCAAAACTATGCCGATGGAGATCAATAAGGTAATATTGTTTTATTTCGCCATTTGGTAAGTATTTCAATTTAATATTTTGCATTCAGATTTTTAGCCAATGGTAAATCATTATGAGTTTAAAAATAAGGATGAAATATTTTCAAAATCTTATTAAAGTGACATTCTTATTTTGAAATTTTTTATCATAATGATTCTTTTTTTTAAAGATTTCTTCTTTTAAAAATTATTGAAAGAGTTTTGCCTTAATGTTTTAATGGAGGTATATCTCAGAGAAATTCCTTTAATGAATATTTACCTTAGGGAATTTATTTTTAAATATTTTATTTTTTAACATGTTCCTAATGCAAATATCCTGACTTGTCAAATAAACTAATTTTATCATGTTCCTATTTTTTAACGTGTTCCTCATGTAAATACTATTGAAAAGGGAAAATTATTATTTTAAAGATTATATATTTTCCACATTGAATTATTTTGAAATGAGAATATTCTATTTACAAATGCATTTTGACACAGTGTGAAAATAATGAATTACATTTGATGAATGATATTTTCTTTTCTCTTATAAATATACTTGCCATAGATCAATGAATAGAATAATTCATTAGGGTAAATAATTATAATGCTTTTAAGCATCAAACTGTAATTATTATTATTTTGAGAAAATGTACTTTTACCACAAACAAAGTGATGAAATTGCATTTATTAAAGATGAAGACTAATGTTATAATGCAATCCTTTCATATGCATATTTTTGCTTTGTGTATAAATTGAATATTTTTATTAGGGTATATTACTTGTATCATGTACTTAATGGTTTGATTTGTATTTGCAAGGGTATTTCCATGTGATAAAATATTTCCAACCTATTTTAGATTGCCCTAAAAGGTGAGAAGGTATAGTAGTTTTTCCACAAATATCCTTTTTACACAGGGAAGTATATGCTTTTATTTGCTATATAAAATCTTTTACCTTATGTTATTTAATGAGAACTATTATTAGGGAAAATTATTTTTAATATTTACAAGTGTAAAATATTTTGATTTAAGTGAATTATCCTAAAACAAGTATTTTACATAAAGGATTATTACCTAATCAAAGGTAAGATATAGTTAATGGTCAAATCAAAGGGATTTGATCGGTTCACCTTGTTGTTGGAAATGATCAGAGCCCTTGGAGGCAGCCATGCAACAACATCATATTTCTCCTCCTCAGCCTCCATCTTCCACTTCTACTGGGTGTTGGAACCTTAAAATTTTTAAATTTTAGAGTTCCAAGTTCACGCTTGAAAGCAATTTTCTCCTTTCGAGTGTGTGTATTACCTATGATCAACTCTCAGGAACCTATGATGTGAGGTATGCATGTGCTTCATAAATTCGGATCTCTCCAGGTGCACCCTCTCAAACCCTAATTCTTTCATTCGAAAGTAAGATACCTTTGCATATTGGTATACATGCAAGTATTATTATGTCGAATTTTAGAATTATATTATTATTTTATATATCTTGTAAAATAAATCCAAATACAATTTACTATGTGCAATGTTAAATTTTTCTCAAAATCATGTTGTCTAGACATTGAGCGGTTTTCTCCTATAGGGACATTACACTGATTGAATTCCATCACAATATTTTTATTCTTTTACAACCAGTCTTAATTATATTAATTGAAGAGTGTTTAAGTTTAAAAAATATAATTACTTATCCTCCAATTAATATTATAGCATTTATATAATTTGTGTTATGAAACTATATGATGTTTTAAAAACTAACACAAACTTTGAGCTCGTGTGATGTGCGGGAAATAAAATATTTTGTGTTTGATCAAATGAAATGATCAAACACTATGTAGTCGATTGAAGGAAATAAAGAGCATTTTCAAAAGCAATATATACATACTCTAATTTACATATATATTTAAATCATTTAAATAAATGATTAAAGGGCACATTATGAAGAGCATACTTTGAATCTTTTAAATAAAAGATTTAAAGTATTTTAAGGAAGGTAAAAGGTTTTTTATCTCATAAGGTAAAGTAATTATGATTTTTTCTCCAAAGGCATTATTATAGGGACTTCTTGATCTTGAAATTTTATTTATTTTAGGTGATTTCCATTTTATAGATCATTCTTGAAAATCTCCTAAATATTAAGAGAATTTTGTGAGGATTTTATTGCAATAAAAATAGCTTTTCCCTAAAGGTTGAGTTTTGGTAAAATACATTTCTTAGGGTAGATTATTTTTATTAATGGTTTTATGATTCTAGAGAAATAAGTAAGTCATCGGGATCGGCATAATTAAAAATGTGCTACCCCAATAGAGTAAGCTATCCCGATGAGCCAATGAGGTGTGCAAAACTATGCCGATGGAGATCAATAAGGTAATATTGTTTTATTTCGCCATTTGGTAAGTATTTCAATTTAATATTTTGCATTCAGATTTTTAGCCAATGGTAAATCATTATGAGTTTAAAAATAAGGATGAAATATTTTCAAAATCTTATTAAAGTGACATTCTTATTTTGAAATTTTTTATCATAATGATTCTTTTTTTTAAAGATTTCTTCTTTTAAAAATTATTGAAAGAGTTTTGCCTTAATGTTTTAATGGAGGTATATCTCAGAGAAATTCCTTTAATGAATATTTACCTTAGGGAATTTATTTTTAAATATTTTATTTTTTAACATGTTCCTAATGCAAATATCCTGACTTGTCAAATAAACTAATTTTATCATGTTCCTATTTTTTAACGTGTTCCTCATGTAAATACTATTGAAAAGGGAAAATTATTATTTTAAAGATTATATATTTTCCACATTGAATTATTTTGAAATGAGAATATTCTATTTACAAATGCATTTTGACACAGTGTGAAAATAATGAATTACATTTGATGAATGATATTTTCTTTTCTCTTATAAATATACTTGCCATAGATCAATGAATAGAATAATTCATTAGGGTAAATAATTATAATGCTTTTAAGCATCAAACTGTAATTATTATTATTTTGAGAAAATGTACTTTTACCACAAACAAAGTGATGAAATTGCATTTATTAAAGATGAAGACTAATGTTATAATGCAATCCTTTCATATGCATATTTTTGCTTTGTGTATAAATTGAATATTTTTATTAGGGTATATTACTTGTATCATGTACTTAATGGTTTGATTTGTATTTGCAAGGGTATTTCCATGTGATAAAATATTTCCAACCTATTTTAGATTGCCCTAAAAGGTGAGAAGGTATAGTAGTTTTTCCACAAATATCCTTTTTACACAGGGAAGTATATGCTTTTATTTGCTATATAAAATCTTTTACCTTATGTTATTTAATGAGAACTATTATTAGGGAAAATTATTTTTAATATTTACAAGTGTAAAATATTTTGATTTAAGTGAATTATCCTAAAACAAGTATTTTACATAAAGGATTATTACCTAATCAAAGGTAAGATATAGTTAATGGTCAAATCAAAGGGATTTGATCGGTTCACCTTGTTGTTGGAAATGATCAGAGCCCTTGGAGGCAGCCATGCAACAACATCATATTTCTCCTCCTCAGCCTCCATCTTCCACTTCTACTGGGTGTTGGAACCTTAAAATTTTTAAATTTTAGAGTTCCAAGTTCACACTTGAAAGCAATTTTCTCCTTTCGAGTGTGTGTATTACCTATGATCAACTCTCAGGAACCTATGATGTGAGGTATGCATGTGCTTCATAAATTCGGATCTCTCCAGGTGCACCCTCTCAAACCCTAATTCTTTCATTCGAAAGTAAGATACCTTTGCATATTGGTATACATGCAAGTATTATTATGTCGAATTTTAGAATTATATTATTATTTTATATATCTTGTAAAATAAATCCAAATACAATTTACTATGTGCAATGTTAAATTTTTCTCAAAATCATGTTGTCTAGACATTGAGCGGTTTTCTCCTATAGGGACATTACACTGATTGAATTCCATCACAATATTTTTATTCTTTTACAACCAGTCTTAATTATATTAATTGAAGAGTGTTTAAGTTTAAAAAATATAATTACTTATCCTCCAATTAATATTATAGCATTTATATAATTTGTGTTATGAAACTATATGATGTTTTAAAAACTAACACAAACTTTGAGCTCGTGTGATGTGCGGGAAATAAAATATTTTGTGTTTGATCAAATGAAATGATCAAACACTATGTAGTCGATTGAAGGAAATAAAGAGCATTTTCAAAAGCAATATATACATACTCTAATTTACATATATATTTAAATCATTTAAATAAATGATTAAAGGGCACATTATGAAGAGCATACTTTGAATCTTTTAAATAAAAGATTTAAAGTATTTTAAGGAAGGTAAAAGGTTTTTTATCTCATAAGGTAAAGTAATTATGATTTTTTCTCCAAAGGCATTATTATAGGGACTTCTTGATCTTGAAATTTTATTTATTTTAGGTGATTTCCATTTTATAGATCATTCTTGAAAATCTCCTAAATATTAAGAGAATTTTGTGAGGATTTTATTGCAATAAAAATAGCTTTTCCCTAAAGGTTGAGTTTTGGTAAAATACATTTCTTAGGGTAGATTATTTTTATTAATGGTTTTATGATTCTAGAGAAATAAGTAAGTCATCGGGATCGGCATAATTAAAAATGTGCTACCCCAATAGAGTAAGCTATCCCGATGAGCCAATGAGGTGTGCAAAACTATGCCGATGGAGATCAATAAGGTAATATTGTTTTATTTCGCCATTTGGTAAGTATTTCAATTTAATATTTTGCATTCAGATTTTTAGCCAATGGTAAATCATTATGAGTTTAAAAATAAGGATGAAATATTTTCAAAATCTTATTAAAGTGACATTCTTATTTTGAAATTTTTTATCATAATGATTCTTTTTTTTAAAGATTTCTTCTTTTAAAAATTATTGAAAGAGTTTTGCCTTAATGTTTTAATGGAGGTATATCTCAGAGAAATTCCTTTAATGAATATTTACCTTAGGGAATTTATTTTTAAATATTTTATTTTTTAACATGTTCCTAATGCAAATA
The DNA here is from genome assembly GCF_030272615.1 of Cryptomeria japonica. Lineage (NCBI taxonomy): Eukaryota > Viridiplantae > Streptophyta > Pinopsida > Cupressales > Cupressaceae > Cryptomeria > Cryptomeria japonica. The sequence goes on from NC_081409.1 coordinate 512,802,468, forward strand.
TCCTGACTTGTCAAATAAACTAATTTTATCATGTTCCTATTTTTTAACGTGTTCCTCATGTAAATACTATTGAAAAGGGAAAATTATTATTTTAAAGATTATATATTTTCCACATTGAATTATTTTGAAATGAGAATATTCTATTTACAAATGCATTTTGACACAGTGTGAAAATAATGAATTACATTTGATGAATGATATTTTCTTTTCTCTTATAAATATACTTGCCATAGATCAATGAATAGAATAATTCATTAGGGTAAATAATTATAATGCTTTTAAGCATCAAACTGTAATTATTATTATTTTGAGAAAATGTACTTTTACCACAAACAAAGTGATGAAATTGCATTTATTAAAGATGAAGACTAATGTTATAATGCAATCCTTTCATATGCATATTTTTGCTTTGTGTATAAATTGAATATTTTTATTAGGGTATATTACTTGTATCATGTACTTAATGGTTTGATTTGTATTTGCAAGGGTATTTCCATGTGATAAAATATTTCCAACCTATTTTAGATTGCCCTAAAAGGTGAGAAGGTATAGTAGTTTTTCCACAAATATCCTTTTTACACAGGGAAGTATATGCTTTTATTTGCTATATAAAATCTTTTACCTTATGTTATTTAATGAGAACTATTATTAGGGAAAATTATTTTTAATATTTACAAGTGTAAAATATTTTGATTTAAGTGAATTATCCTAAAACAAGTATTTTACATAAAGGATTATTACCTAATCAAAGGTAAGATATAGTTAATGGTCAAATCAAAGGGATTTGATCGGTTCACCTTGTTGTTGGAAATGATCAGAGCCCTTGGAGGCAACCATGCAACAACATCATATTTCTCCTCCTCAGCCTCCATCTTCCACTTCTACTGGGTGTTGGAACCTTAAAATTTTTAAATTTTAGAGTTCCAAGTTCACACTTGAAAGCAATTTTCTCCTTTCGAGTGTGTGTATTACCTATGATCAACTCTCAGGAACCTATGATGTGAGGTATGCATGTGCTTCATAAATTCGGATCTCTCCAGGTGCACCCTCTCAAACCCTAATTCTTTCATTCGAAAGTAAGATACCTTTGCATATTGGTATACATGCAAGTATTATTATGTCGAATTTTAGAATTATATTATTATTTTATATATCTTGTAAAATAAATCCAAATACAATTTACTATGTGCAATGTTAAATTTTTCTCAAAATCATGTTGTCTAGACATTGAGCGGTTTTCTCCTATAGGGACATTACACTGATTGAATTCCATCACAATATTTTTATTCTTTTACAACCAGTCTTAATTATATTAATTGAAGAGTGTTTAAGTTTAAAAAATATAATTACTTATCCTCCAATTAATATTATAGCATTTATATAATTTGTGTTATGAAACTATATGATGTTTTAAAAACTAACACAAACTTTGAGCTCGTGTGATGTGCGGGAAATAAAATATTTTGTGTTTGATCAAATGAAATGATCAAACACTATGTAGTCGATTGAAGGAAATAAAGAGCATTTTCAAAAGCAATATATACATACTCTAATTTACATATATATTTAAATCATTTAAATAAATGATTAAAGGGCACATTATGAAGAGCATACTTTGAATCTTTTAAATAAAAGATTTAAAGTATTTTAAGGAAGGTAAAAGGTTTTTTATCTCATAAGGTAAAGTAATTATGATTTTTTCTCCAAAGGCATTATTATAGGGACTTCTTGATCTTGAAATTTTATTTATTTTAGGTGATTTCCATTTTATAGATCATTCTTGAAAATCTCCTAAATATTAAGAGAATTTTGTGAGGATTTTATTGCAATAAAAATAGCTTTTCCCTAAAGGTTGAGTTTTGGTAAAATACATTTCTTAGGGTAGATTATTTTTATTAATGGTTTTATGATTCTAGAGAAATAAGTAAGTCATCGGGATCGGCATAATTAAAAATGTGCTACCCCAATAGAGTAAGCTATCCCGATGAGCCAATGAGGTGTGCAAAACTATGCCGATGGAGATCAATAAGGTAATATTGTTTTATTTCGCCATTTGGTAAGTATTTCAATTTAATATTTTGCATTCAGATTTTTAGCCAATGGTAAATCATTATGAGTTTAAAAATAAGGATGAAATATTTTCAAAATCTTATTAAAGTGACATTCTTATTTTGAAATTTTTTATCATAATGATTCTTTTTTTTAAAGATTTCTTCTTTTAAAAATTATTGAAAGAGTTTTGCCTTAATGTTTTAATGGAGGTATATCTCAGAGAAATTCCTTTAATGAATATTTACCTTAGGGAATTTATTTTTAAATATTTTATTTTTTAACATGTTCCTAATGCAAATATCCTGACTTGTCAAATAAACTAATTTTATCATGTTCCTATTTTTTAACGTGTTCCTCATGTAAATACTATTGAAAAGGGAAAATTATTATTTTAAAGATTATATATTTTCCACATTGAATTATTTTGAAATGAGAATATTCTATTTACAAATGCATTTTGACACAGTGTGAAAATAATGAATTACATTTGATGAATGATATTTTCTTTTCTCTTATAAATATACTTGCCATAGATCAATGAATAGAATAATTCATTAGGGTAAATAATTATAATGCTTTTAAGCATCAAACTGTAATTATTATTATTTTGAGAAAATGTACTTTTACCACAAACAAAGTGATGAAATTGCATTTATTAAAGATGAAGACTAATGTTATAATGCAATCCTTTCATATGCATATTTTTGCTTTGTGTATAAATTGAATATTTTTATTAGGGTATATTACTTGTATCATGTACTTAATGGTTTGATTTGTATTTGCAAGGGTATTTCCATGTGATAAAATATTTCCAACCTATTTTAGATTGCCCTAAAAGGTGAGAAGGTATAGTAGTTTTTCCACAAATATCCTTTTTACACAGGGAAGTATATGCTTTTATTTGCTATATAAAATCTTTTACCTTATGTTATTTAATGAGAACTATTATTAGGGAAAATTATTTTTAATATTTACAAGTGTAAAATATTTTGATTTAAGTGAATTATCCTAAAACAAGTATTTTACATAAAGGATTATTACCTAATCAAAGGTAAGATATAGTTAATGGTCAAATCAAAGGGATTTGATCGGTTCACCTTGTTGTTGGAAATGATCAGAGCCCTTGGAGGCAGCCATGCAACAACATCATATTTCTCCTCCTCAGCCTCCATCTTCCACTTCTACTGGGTGTTGGAACCTTAAAATTTTTAAATTTTAGAGTTCCAAGTTCACACTTGAAAGCAATTTTCTCCTTTCGAGTGTGTGTATTACCTATGATCAACTCTCAGGAACCTATGATGTGAGGTATGCATGTGCTTCATAAATTCGGATCTCTCCAGGTGCACCCTCTCAAACCCTAATTCTTTCATTCGAAAGTAAGATACCTTTGCATATTGGTATACATGCAAGTATTATTATGTCGAATTTTAGAATTATATTATTATTTTATATATCTTGTAAAATAAATCCAAATACAATTTACTATGTGCAATGTTAAATTTTTCTCAAAATCATGTTGTCTAGACATTGAGCGGTTTTCTCCTATAGGGACATTACACTGATTGAATTCCATCACAATATTTTTATTCTTTTACAACCAGTCTTAATTATATTAATTGAAGAGTGTTTAAGTTTAAAAAATATAATTACTTATCCTCCAATTAATATTATAGCATTTATATAATTTGTGTTATGAAACTATATGATGTTTTAAAAACTAACACAAACTTTGAGCTCGTGTGATGTGCGGGAAATAAAATATTTTGTGTTTGATCAAATGAAATGATCAAACACTATGTAGTCGATTGAAGGAAATAAAGAGCATTTTCAAAAGCAATATATACATACTCTAATTTACATATATATTTAAATCATTTAAATAAATGATTAAAGGGCACATTATGAAGAGCATACTTTGAATCTTTTAAATAAAAGATTTAAAGTATTTTAAGGAAGGTAAAAGGTTTTTTATCTCATAAGGTAAAGTAATTATGATTTTTTCTCCAAAGGCATTATTATAGGGACTTCTTGATCTTGAAATTTTATTTATTTTAGGTGATTTCCATTTTATAGATCATTCTTGAAAATCTCCTAAATATTAAGAGAATTTTGTGAGGATTTTATTGCAATAAAAATAGCTTTTCCCTAAAGGTTGAGTTTTGGTAAAATACATTTCTTAGGGTAGATTATTTTTATTAATGGTTTTATGATTCTAGAGAAATAAGTAAGTCATCGGGATCGGCATAATTAAAAATGTGCTACCCCAATAGAGTAAGCTATCCCGATGAGCCAATGAGGTGTGCAAAACTATGCCGATGGAGATCAATAAGGTAATATTGTTTTATTTCGCCATTTGGTAAGTATTTCAATTTAATATTTTGCATTCAGATTTTTAGCCAATGGTAAATCATTATGAGTTTAAAAATAAGGATGAAATATTTTCAAAATCTTATTAAAGTGACATTCTTATTTTGAAATTTTTTATCATAATGATTCTTTTTTTTAAAGATTTCTTCTTTTAAAAATTATTGAAAGAGTTTTGCCTTAATGTTTTAATGGAGGTATATCTCAGAGAAATTCCTTTAATGAATATTTACCTTAGGGAATTTATTTTTAAATATTTTATTTTTTAACATGTTCCTAATGCAAATATCCTGACTTGTCAAATAAACTAATTTTATCATGTTCCTATTTTTTAACGTGTTCCTCATGTAAATACTATTGAAAAGGGAAAATTATTATTTTAAAGATTATATATTTTCCACATTGAATTATTTTGAAATGAGAATATTCTATTTACAAATGCATTTTGACACAGTGTGAAAATAATGAATTACATTTGATGAATGATATTTTCTTTTCTCTTATAAATATACTTGCCATAGATCAATGAATAGAATAATTCATTAGGGTAAATAATTATAATGCTTTTAAGCATCAAACTGTAATTATTATTATTTTGAGAAAATGTACTTTTACCACAAACAAAGTGATGAAATTGCATTTATTAAAGATGAAGACTAATGTTATAATGCAATCCTTTCATATGCATATTTTTGCTTTGTGTATAAATTGAATATTTTTATTAGGGTATATTACTTGTATCATGTACTTAATGGTTTGATTTGTATTTGCAAGGGTATTTCCATGTGATAAAATATTTCCAACCTATTTTAGATTGCCCTAAAAGGTGAGAAGGTATAGTAGTTTTTCCACAAATATCCTTTTTACACAGGGAAGTATATGCTTTTATTTGCTATATAAAATCTTTTACCTTATGTTATTTAATGAGAACTATTATTAGGGAAAATTATTTTTAATATTTACAAGTGTAAAATATTTTGATTTAAGTGAATTATCCTAAAACAAGTATTTTACATAAAGGATTATTACCTAATCAAAGGTAAGATATAGTTAATGGTCAAATCAAAGGGATTTGATCGGTTCACCTTGTTGTTGGAAATGATCAGAGCCCTTGGAGGCAGCCATGCAACAACATCATATTTCTCCTCCTCAGCCTCCATCTTCCACTTCTACTGGGTGTTGGAACCTTAAAATTTTTAAATTTTAGAGTTCCAAGTTCACACTTGAAAGCAATTTTCTCCTTTCGAGTGTGTGTATTACCTATGATCAACTCTCAGGAACCTATGATGTGAGGTATGCATGTGCTTCATAAATTCGGATCTCTCCAGGTGCACCCTCTCAAACCCTAATTCTTTCATTCGAAAGTAAGATACCTTTGCATATTGGTATACATGCAAGTATTATTATGTCGAATTTTAGAATTATATTATTATTTTATATATCTTGTAAAATAAATCCAAATACAATTTACTATGTGCAATGTTAAATTTTTCTCAAAATCATGTTGTCTAGACATTGAGCGGTTTTCTCCTATAGGGACATTACACTGATTGAATTCCATCACAATATTTTTATTCTTTTACAACCAGTCTTAATTATATTAATTGAAGAGTGTTTAAGTTTAAAAAATATAATTACTTATCCTCCAATTAATATTATAGCATTTATATAATTTGTGTTATGAAACTATATGATGTTTTAAAAACTAACACAAACTTTGAGCTCGTGTGATGTGCGGGAAATAAAATATTTTGTGTTTGATCAAATGAAATGATCAAACACTATGTAGTCGATTGAAGGAAATAAAGAGCATTTTCAAAAGCAATATATACATACTCTAATTTACATATATATTTAAATCATTTAAATAAATGATTAAAGGGCACATTATGAAGAGCATACTTTGAATCTTTTAAATAAAAGATTTAAAGTATTTTAAGGAAGGTAAAAGGTTTTTTATCTCATAAGGTAAAGTAATTATGATTTTTTCTCCAAAGGCATTATTATAGGGACTTCTTGATCTTGAAATTTTATTTATTTTAGGTGATTTCCATTTTATAGATCATTCTTGAAAATCTCCTAAATATTAAGAGAATTTTGTGAGGATTTTATTGCAATAAAAATAGCTTTTCCCTAAAGGTTGAGTTTTGGTAAAATACATTTCTTAGGGTAGATTATTTTTATTAATGGTTTTATGATTCTAGAGAAATAAGTAAGTCATCGGGATCGGCATAATTAAAAATGTGCTACCCCAATAGAGTAAGCTATCCCGATGAGCCAATGAGGTGTGCAAAACTATGCCGATGGAGATCAATAAGGTAATATTGTTTTATTTCGCCATTTGGTAAGTATTTCAATTTAATATTTTGCATTCAGATTTTTAGCCAATGGTAAATCATTATGAGTTTAAAAATAAGGATGAAATATTTTCAAAATCTTATTAAAGTGACATTCTTATTTTGAAATTTTTTATCATAATGATTCTTTTTTTTAAAGATTTCTTCTTTTAAAAATTATTGAAAGAGTTTTGCCTTAATGTTTTAATGGAGGTATATCTCAGAGAAATTCCTTTAATGAATATTTACCTTAGGGAATTTATTTTTAAATATTTTATTTTTTAACATGTTCCTAATGCAAATATCCTGACTTGTCAAATAAACTAATTTTATCATGTTCCTATTTTTTAACGTGTTCCTCATGTAAATACTATTGAAAAGGGAAAATTATTATTTTAAAGATTATATATTTTCCACATTGAATTATTTTGAAATGAGAATATTCTATTTACAAATGCATTTTGACACAGTGTGAAAATAATGAATTACATTTGATGAATGATATTTTCTTTTCTCTTATAAATATACTTGCCATAGATCAATGAATAGAATAATTCATTAGGGTAAATAATTATAATGCTTTTAAGCATCAAACTGTAATTATTATTATTTTGAGAAAATGTACTTTTACCACAAACAAAGTGATGAAATTGCATTTATTAAAGATGAAGACTAATGTTATAATGCAATCCTTTCATATGCATATTTTTGCTTTGTGTATAAATTGAATATTTTTATTAGGGTATATTACTTGTATCATGTACTTAATGGTTTGATTTGTATTTGCAAGGGTATTTCCATGTGATAAAATATTTCCAACCTATTTTAGATTGCCCTAAAAGGTGAGAAGGTATAGTAGTTTTTCCACAAATATCCTTTTTACACAGGGAAGTATATGCTTTTATTTGCTATATAAAATCTTTTACCTTATGTTATTTAATGAGAACTATTATTAGGGAAAATTATTTTTAATATTTACAAGTGTAAAATATTTTGATTTAAGTGAATTATCCTAAAACAAGTATTTTACATAAAGGATTATTACCTAATCAAAGGTAAGATATAGTTAATGGTCAAATCAAAGGGATTTGATCGGTTCACCTTGTTGTTGGAAATGATCAGAGCCCTTGGAGGCAGCCATGCAACAACATCATATTTCTCCTCCTCAGCCTCCATCTTCCACTTCTACTGGGTGTTGGAACCTTAAAATTTTTAAATTTTAGAGTTCCAAGTTCACACTTGAAAGCAATTTTCTCCTTTCGAGTGTGTGTATTACCTATGATCAACTCTCAGGAACCTATGATGTGAGGTATGCATGTGCTTCATAAATTCGGATCTCTCCAGGTGCACCCTCTCAAACCCTAATTCTTTCATTCGAAAGTAAGATACCTTTGCATATTGGTATACATGCAAGTATTATTATGTCGAATTTTAGAATTATATTATTATTTTATATATCTTGTAAAATAAATCCAAATACAATTTACTATGTGCAATGTTAAATTTTTCTCAAAATCATGTTGTCTAGACATTGAGCGGTTTTCTCCTCTAGGGACATTACACTGATTGAATTCCATCACAATATTTTTATTCTTTTACAACCAGTCTTAATTATATTAATTGAAGAGTGTTTAAGTTTAAAAAATATAATTACTTATCCTCCAATTAATATTATAGCATTTATATAATTTGTGTTATGAAACTATATGATGTTTTAAAAACTAACACAAACTTTGAGCTCGTGTGATGTGCGGGAAATAAAATATTTTGTGTTTGATCAAATGAAATGATCAAACACTATGTAGTCGATTGAAGGAAATAAAGAGCATTTTCAAAAGCAATATATACATACTCTAATTTACATATATATTTAAATCATTTAAATAAATGATTAAAGGGCACATTATGAAGAGCATACTTTGAATCTTTTAAATAAAAGATTTAAAGTATTTTAAGGAAGGTAAAAGGTTTTTTATCTCATAAGGTAAAGTAATTATGATTTTTTCTCCAAAGGCATTATTATAGGGACTTCTTGATCTTGAAATTTTATTTATTTTAGGTGATTTCCATTTTATAGATCATTCTTGAAAATCTCCTAAATATTAAGAGAATTTTGTGAGGATTTTATTGCAATAAAAATAGCTTTTCCCTAAAGGTTGAGTTTTGGTAAAATACATTTCTTAGGGTAGATTATTTTTATTAATGGTTTTATGATTCTAGAGAAATAAGTAAGTCATCGGGATCGGCATAATTAAAAATGTGCTACCCCAATAGAGTAAGCTATCCCGATGAGCCAATGAGGTGTGCAAAACTATGCCGATGGAGATCAATAAGGTAATATTGTTTTATTTCGCCATTTGGTAAGTATTTCAATTTAATATTTTGCATTCAGATTTTTAGCCAATGGTAAATCATTATGAGTTTAAAAATAAGGATGAAATATTTTCAAAATCTTATTAAAGTGACATTCTTATTTTGAAATTTTTTATCATAATGATTCTTTTTTTTAAAGATTTCTTCTTTTAAAAATTATTGAAAGAGTTTTGCCTTAATGTTTTAATGGAGGTATATCTCAGAGAAATTCCTTTAATGAATATTTACCTTAGGGAATTTATTTTTAAATATTTTATTTTTTAACATGTTCCTAATGCAAATATCCTGACTTGTCAAATAAACTAATTTTATCATGTTCCTATTTTTTAACGTGTTCCTCATTGTAATGCCCCGCCAGGAAACCCCGAAGGGATAAGCCAAACTTACAAGAATAGAGAGCAAATTTTTTTTTTTTAAAGTTACAACACATAAGATGCAACATGATAACAAAGATTCAGATTACATAGCGGAAGACTTCCATTAACTCCTAAAGAGTTTCCCAACGAGATTACTTAATTCACAATTCATTTAACTCACACCATTAATCCATTAAGTTGAATATCTTAATAACGAGATAACTCACAATCAGGATAATTTCTTTCAAAGATGGAAATATAAATCACAAGCAAGAATTCATCATTAAGATCCATTCATGATACCTCATTTAAGCTTTTCATTTAAAGTAACAATTCACACATCGAACATTCTAATACACTAGGATTTCATCATAACATAAGAGATCTTTCCAAGCATATTTAAATTACTTAACATCAACTGAGTAAGATTCATTACTCTAAGTTACATTCATTCATATACCAACTTATTGCATTAAAATGACGATATCACACATGCATTACGATAAATCGCATCTCAACCAATTATGCATTCGATCTACATGGCATTCAAGATAGAATTGAATATAAGCATTTAAAGTCAATTCCAATTACCCACTTAACCATTTTACATAAGCTAAACATACATGATAAAGCTGAGTAAAGAGACATAAGAGAATACACCACATAACACCATACTGATCTCGGAGTTCACCCCTAAAGGGCTACATCTCCGGGTCTGCGCAACTGCAAGACCCCCTCGGATAAATAATAAGGTTAAGAGTACAAGAGGTTACACCATACAATCCAGCCATCAAGGCGATACATAAGCAATATACAAGCGACCACACCGGTCAATAAATACATAAACGATCCTTACAAGGAACAGGACCCAGCTGAACATAATCAAAGCTAATAACATAAGAGTCCATGAGAGCATCCATAAAACTGAACCATCACCACCCAGGGTCTAACATGAAACCGATACTCACAAGGGCAGCGACGAAGGACGACTCACAAAGGTACTCAAAACAGGACAAAACGACAACACACTAGCGAATGTAGGGACAAGTGTCATCACACAACTTGGTATGGATACCATGGCAAGTCTTCATAGGTCCCGGCCCATACACTGGTAACCCTGGCAACCTAATCCGAACTTCCGGCCCATCCAAGCCTCATGTGGACCCACACATCCTCTCGTGATGACAAGGAAGGTAGTTTGCCATTTCAGGCCTTCTCACAGCATGCCGAATCTATGATAGCATTCGTCCCATGTGTGAGGCACATTATCTTATTTAGAGATTATTTTCTAATCTACTTAGGTTATCACTTATTAGACTCACTTTCGACGGGTTATCCAGCAGCCACTTTGGGCGCGGCCCCCAATCGAAAGCCACTTTCCCATACGACACTAGACTGACTCAAACGAACTCAAACCACGGAATACACATGGTAAGACGAACGGAGTTCAAGAAGGAGAACAATCATCTGGTCAAAAACGACCCAACGGTAATCACTTACTGACGGTACTCTAACTAGAGACCTGACAACTAAGGTTAACCACGAATCATTATTCGACTCACTCAAAGAGGATATGACCAATTATGACAACATCACAATACAACAATCAACTCGGAATTCAAGGACTGATACAGGAACACCAAATCATCCATACGACAGGGTCCTACTTACAAAGCAAAACATGCCATTTCATAATTAAAGCGAATACAGTAATTAAACTCGCAATGCAATAATCAGAAAAGACATTATTCCCTCAAGTTGATTTAAACATTAAAAACGATCAAGTTTTCTACATGATCTAAAAACATATTACAGTTATCTACCTTGTCAAGGGATAAGTCGTTCCTGGTTTTCTAACTCCTAAGGTTCAAAGCATCGAACAGGCCGTTTAAGCCATAATGAGTTTTAACCAAATCATATTATTAAAATTCAGACAACCGTTTAAACGATTAAAATAAGATATTTAATCTCCATCCCAAACGTCATAAACATACTGGACTAAAAATCAATCTCTACAGATTCATAATTTCACTTCCAGATGCATTATGCGAATAACGGAAATAAAAATGTAGAAGGAGAAACTAAAGAAGCTAATCATTTCCAAAAGCACATCGTTTAATTTCAATACCCAACGATAAGTATTTCACTACTATACAGTTACTCAAATGATCTGTTCCACGATAAAATTTAACATCATCAACAATTTTCAATTGCGATAATCAACAGTTTAAAACTTAATTAGAAAGGGGCAAAGTCACGAAATGAAGTTGAATAACAATTAGCCTATAACTCCATTATAAAGTTAATCGACGTTAACTAACATCGGCCACTATCATGCCTCCTTAATCAAAATTAAGATCTAGTTAACTTAATCAATAATATAATATTCATAACATGATATAGAATATCATATGCATCCCCCCTTTTTTTTTTTTTATGCTAAAAGGAAATACATTCAACAACACCATTATAATACTATATTCCTTTTTTTTTGAATACTAATTAAATACATTAATAAAATTAAAAAAAAACGATTTTAAAAAGAAACTTTGCCTTAAGCAAAGAAAAACACATTTTTAAAAGAAAACCCTAGCGAGGGCGGGCTATGCCCTAGCCGCAACGCAGAGGGAGAGGCTTCGTGGGCGGCGCCATGGTGGTGCCCGCAGGTGCCACGGCGCCCTGCGGCCACCGCGGCCCCTGCCGCAGGCCCAACAGCCGCGAGGGAATAGCACGGGACGCGGGGAAGAGCAAGGGGGCGCGAGCGGGGAAAACAGGGGATGCGCGGGGGAGGGGAGAGGGGGCGGGTGGAGCTCTGCTCCCCGCCTCCCATCCCCTAAACGCAGCCCGAAACAAAACAATACGCCCAGATTTGGTGATGGCGCGATAAAACACAACGCTAAATATAATAAAAAACACAGTTCGAAACTATAACATATTCCTTTTTAAAAAACACAGTTCGGATTTCATCAAACATCCATCACGAAATTGGTAAAGAATACAAATTTTGATTCAATAAAATTTTGCTTTAAAAAGGGACTGGTTCGGTTCAAACGAACTGGGTTTACTATCATATTTCTTGATAGTTGCTCATTCCATTCAACATCCAAGGGTTTCAAACGCCCAAAAAGAGAGGAGGAATTAACACATCTCAAAAACACTTCCAGCCAAGCTGGTTAATTTACTGAATCAATCCAAAAACATGGAAACATCCAACTTTCATTTCCATTTTAACCAATAACTAAAATTGGGAATGGAATCCTACCTGATCTCGCGTTCCTGGCAAGATCTGCTGAGGAGTCCCATCTCCAGCTGTCCAAAACCATCTTTTCCCATCCAAAATCTTTTCCAAATTTGTCCATCCCCTTAATTTTCCCCAAATTTTGGGTTATATGGGAGAGTTGACCCAAGAATTCCATTTTTGGAATAAAAACTTTTTATTTAAAAATAATTCTCAAAAATTTAATTCTTTTCAACAATATCAACAATACAACTTGCTTTTCAGTTTTACAATCGATTTCTCATATCAGATCAATTTAACCTTTCAAATTAATAATCTAACGAAATACAATTAACTCTATGGCGATAACATATAAAACTTCCCTTTCAACAGCATATATATATAATGCATTTAATAATCGAAATCAGCCATTAAATTCAAATTTACTTCCAATCTAAAACGAGCAATTCATTAACAACGAAAAACGCATAACGAATTCTCAATCAATTTAATCCATTAATCTTCACTGCACAAACGCATAAATACTCAAAATAATGCTAAGGACTAATTAATCAAATTAACCAATCACACCAGGCACGCAAATCGAGAAAGCCAACCAAACAGACGACTCGCAAACCCAAACCAACAGGGATTACCGACGACGACTGGCGATGCTCACTTGAGCACGACTAAGGTCGACTAGGGTCTGACGACCACCTAAACCAACTCTACGGCTTAAAAAGGGGTACACTCAAACCTGCAAAACCAGGTGACGACGAACCTCGCACTCATGCGACTTCGTACCTGAAATCTCCTGCAACAAAAGATCATACATGCATACATATATAATAACCTAATGAATGCGTTAGCTCGATGATTACCACGAAATAAGAACGCTAACAACTAGCATACAACTAGTGTGAGAACCACATCAATAGCTATGCATAAAATCAACATCTGACATTAATCATAATATTACGATAACTAATCCAAATTAACCAAGGTTAGAGATCGATAACGGTAGGGGTACTACATTCTCCCCCCCTAGGTTCCGACTTACTCCTGGAAGTCGTAAGGCTAGATGGAGAACATGTCGTACGCATCAGCCCTGAAACTCATTCAACAAAGATCAAATTGCACATAGAAAACTTTCCATAATAAATGAAATATAATCGCAAAATCCTTTACAAACGCCATTATCCATTGGCAAGATACATCTAAACCATACGTTCCTTAAAGATATTCTAGGAATCATCCACAATCATAGCAGAGAAACTGGAAATTCCTTCCTTTCATTACACCAAATTAAAAACATTACAAAGAGGTATACAACAATTACCATAATCATCGATCACAAATGACAGAAAGACATGCCATAAGATCAATTTTCCTTTACCAATCCATCTTTATCATAAGATTTAATAACATAGAACTAGCTCAAAATATCAATTTCTATAACCCAATCAACTTTCATGAAATAAGAGCAACATAAATAACTCAATGGTTACACTTGCCAGGCACAAGACAACCTTCCAATGACTATTTCCCATAACATAGTGACAAGTTAACACAATTTACTCCATGATACAAATAATAACCATCCACATGACTGGAATGCATAACAGGAAAGGCCACATGGGAGCATGTCGAATGCTCGGTCAATGATAACATGCACGATCAGCATCTCTATGCCTGATCTCATAACAACAATATGATCATAAAAATCCAATATCTCGCTCAAAGGCTCGATGGTGCTAGGCACACCATAGCGGTGCTACCTTCCATACAAGACCTTTGTGAATATCCCTTGTTGTACAAGGTGGTTAGCCTCCAAGAGATAGTCACCACACATAGGTAGGTAGTGGATACTAGCTGCATCACAGCCTCACATACCCCCATCCTCCCGGTTCCCTACAACAACTTCCTCGCACACACTCTACCAATTCCGTATCATACGTCCTTGGAGAGGAATTTCACATCTCGACACAAGACCAGCATCCAAAAACAATAAGAATAAACCAGTTCAGCCACCAAAGTACAGATGAATAAAGATAATAAATCATCAATTCCAACAATAAGGTAAGAAAATAATCCGGAATTGCAACACCAAATCAAAGTGCAAAAGATCACAAGATCGTGGCCAAACCTTCAAAGTCAAGGTAAAATAAATTGCTGATCCCCAAAGAAATATAAAGAATATCACAACTGCACGTAACATCACTGTGTGACTAGCATCTAGCCACCAACGAGGAAGGAAGGAACAACTGACTAGCTATTGCAGTAGCTCATCATGTGGTGCGACATAGTCACACTATCCACATGGCATGGCGGTGTGCACCTCGACATCACCCCGCATCACATCGTCACGTGGCATGGCAATACCCCAAGTGGAGAAAACACACAATGGACGTATCCCGCATGGTAGTGCACCTCGCGGAAAAAGCACGCGCAAGCCACATCCCGCATAGCGACGTATCTAGGAGGATACTCGCCGTAAGTCAGAGGTATACATGACTCTGGTCCACCCACAAGTCTACCAACACAGGCCAGTTGGCAACTTATGTAAGAACAATAACACGCCTCTCAAGAAGACAAGGCAACAGATACTCCAATAGAATCCAACAATATGCACAAAAACTACCATCTATATGCTCAGATAAGGAAGAGAATAAGCTGACACACATAAACCTATAAATAGGTTCATCAAAGGGAAAGTATTGAGTACACCTTGATACAGTTTAGTAGTACAACTATATCATTCCTCGAAGTAGAGAAGCTAAAGTCGCTTCGCGTCGACATTACTCGCACGCCAATCCATACTATTCAAGGAACGGTCGCTTCGAATACTACCCCTTAACATACCGAGTTACCCACAACCCGAGGTTTGGTACTCAGTAGGGAAACAAATAAGCAACATTACATAAACAGTATGGTTTCCCATACTCATAAACAACATATTCTCCATGGTTGATTACTTCACCAATCTATGGGCACATAATATAAGCACTGGTTTCTTACAATACACACAAATACACCAGCACTGGTTTAGTCACATTACGGGGAGTACTTTTCAGTACGCTAACATCTGTACAAGGAAGATTCCAATTACGCTTTCTATATAAATAACTGAATCACGTTTACTCTAGATTCAAGTGCTGAAATTATTAACAATTCACAATTACATAAGGAAATAACACCATTCTTATAACTTTCTCGAATCTTACTAAGCATTCATAATTAAATTACTAGCTAAGCAAATTCATTTCTAAAACTTAAGACTTTCATCTATCACTAAGAAGCCAAAAGCAAACAACAATTTCACATGTTTTATAAACATTCTATTTAGATCAATGCACTTTTTTATATCATTTCTATAAAAATCTCATGATTAGGCAAAGAGAAGGGAAAGAGAGTTTGATAACCAAACCATTTCCTACAAAACACGCAAGATCAAACAAGATCACGCTACATTATACAATTTCTCACTATAAGCCTATCATTTAAATTACACGGTTTTCATTTCGCTACCGTTTTAAAAAGATGACAATCAGTCTCACAAAACATTTCCAATAGTTATGGTTGCAACAGGAGGTTCTAGTTTACAATCAAAGCAGAGATCAAGCGAAGCAATCTTTTAGATAATGCAAGACCTCTTACGAACACTCACTTATAATAATACAATATAGACACATGTCATAATTTGCAACCTATTAGAGAAGATCACATTACGATCCAAGATAAGCAAGGAGCTATTATCCAAATAAAACATATTAATGCATGCACATCAAACAAGCTTTCCATTCGCACTTTCTAAACACATTAAGGTAATTTCACATACCCAAAAGCGAGTTCAATGGAGCATTTGCTAAAATAAATCTTCAATCAACTGGTTAAATGAAACACATAAGGCAATCTTTCGGAAAACACATTAATATTCTCTCGAAGTTACAATAACATGCTCTTTTTAACACTTCTTCTACCAACCAAGCAGTTCACATAATTCATCTATTCGCATAGCAATGCACCTTACTAAGGTAGAATTTAATCATGCTACTCCTACAAGATACACATGGAGAATTCTTTAAACATACACATACAGTTTTCTCCCATTCACCCAATAACCAAAATAAATTTTTTTTAAACCCATAGCCCATTTAATGATCTAAAAGCATAGACGACATAAGGCTCACACAAGGGTACAAGAACTCACAACCTTTTCTCTTTCGCAATCAAGAAAACTCGAATCAAAGATAATTACACATATCTTAATCATTTAATTTCCAGAAAGAAAGAGAGAGAGGAATAGTGATAATCATTTAATTTTCTACAAAATAAGCATTCAACAATTTCCATACTAGTCCTTCAAGTGGACAACACTACGCTAGATCATAATCTTTAAACAAACACAATTCGCACTTTCAGATTCAAGGCAAGCACGGACCAATCCAAACGGATTAGTCTAAAGAGTACAACACTCAAAAAGGAAGGTACATACGACTCTCTTTCAAAATAAGAGTAACCGTAGACCCAGACATCAATAAGCACACAATGCACATATAAGCACTCAACCACCAACATCAAGAAGGCGAAAACCAGGTGTGAACACACACGTTACACACCAGCTATGGTCTGCTCAATCACTCACATGCAAAAGGAGGACAAGCAAACGCATAAGGTCGATACACCTCACACAAATAGAGGGCACACGCGACACCAAAGATCCCAATGTTTGCAACTTGGGCTCTGATACCAAATGTAATGCCCCGCCAGGAAACCCCGAAGGGATAAGCCAAACTTACAAGAATAGAGAGCAAAATTTTTTTTTTTAAAGTTACAACACATAAGATGCAACATGATAACAAAGATTCAGATTACATAGCGGAAGACTTCCATTAACTCCTAAAGAGTTTCCCAACGAGATTACTTAATTCACAATTCATTTAACTCACACCATTAATCCATTAAGCTGAATATCTTAATAACGAGATAACTCACAATCAGGATAATTTCTTTCAAAGATGGAAATATAAATCACAAGCAAGAATTCATCATTAAGATCCATTCATGATACCTCATTTAAGCTTTTCATTTAAAGTAACAATTCACACATCGAACATTCTAATACACTAGGATTTCATCATAACATAAGAGATCTTTCCAAGCATATTTAAATTACTTAACATCAACTGAGTAAGATTCATTACTCTAAGTTACATTCATTCATATACCAACTTATTGCATTAAAATGACGATATCACACATGCATTACGATAAATCGCATCTCAACCAATTATGCATTCGATCTACATGGCATTCAAGATAGAATTGAATATAAGCATTTAAAGTCAATTCCAATTACCCACTTAACCATTTTACATAAGCTAAACATACATGATAAAGCTGAGTAAAGAGACATAAGAGAATACACCACATAACACCATACTGATCTCGGAGTTCACCCCTAAAGGGCTACATCTCCGGGTCTGCGCAACTGCAAGACCCCCTCGGATAAATAATAAGGTTAAGAGTACAAGAGGTTACACCATACAATCCAGCCATCAAGGCGATACATAAGCAATATACAAGCGACCACACCGGTCAATAAATACATAAACGATCCTTACAAGGAACAGGACCCAGCTGAACATAATCAAAGCTAATAACATAAGAGTCCATGAGAGCATCCATAAAACTGAACCATCACCACCCAGGGTCTAACATGAAACCGATACTCACAAGGGCAGCGACGAAGGACGACTCACAAAGGTACTCAAAACAGGACAAAACGACAACACACTAGCGAATGTAGGGACAAGTGTCATCACACAACCTGGTATGGATACCATGGCAAGTCTTCATAGGTCCCGGCCCATACACTGGTAACCCTGGCAACCTAATCCGAACTTCCGGCCCATCCAAGCCTCATGTGGACCCACACATCCTCTCGTGATGACAAGGAAGGTAGTTTGCCATTTCAGGCCTTCTCACAGCATGCCGAATCTATGATAGCATTCGTCCCATGTGTGAGGCACATTATCTTATTTAGAGATTATTTTCTAATCTACTTAGGTTATCACTTATTAGACTCACTTTCGACGGGTTATCCAGCAGCCACTTTGGGCGCGGCCCCCAATCGAAAGCCACTTTCCCATACGACACTAGACTGACTCAAACGAACTCAAACCACGGAATACACATGGTAAGACGAACGGAGTTCAAGAAGGAGAACAATCATCTGGTCAAAAACGACCCAACGGTAATCACTTACTGACGGTACTCTAACTAGAGACCTGACAACTAAGGTTAACCACGAATCATTATTCGACTCACTCAAAGAGGATATGACCAATTATGACAACATCACAATACAACAATCAACTCGGAATTCAAGGACTGATACAGGAACACCAAATCATCCATACGACAGGGTCCTACTTACAAAGCAAAACATGCCATTTCATAATTAAAGCGAATACAGTAATTAAACTCGCAATGCAATAATCAGAAAAGACATTATTCCCTCAAGTTGATTTAAACATTAAAAACGATCAAGTTTTCTACATGATCTAAAAACATATTACAGTTATCTACCTTGTCAAGGGATAAGTCGTTCCTGGTTTTCTAACTCCTAAGGTTCAAAGCATCGAACAGGCCGTTTAAGCCATAATGAGTTTTAACCAAATCATATTATTAAAATTCAGACAACCGTTTAAACGATTAAAATAAGATATTTAATCTCCATCCCAAACGTCATAAACATACTGGACTAAAAATCAATCTCTACAGATTCATAATTTCACTTCCAGATGCATTATGCGAATAACGGAAATAAAAATGTAGAAGGAGAAACTAAAGAAGCTAATCATTTCCAAAAGCACATCGTTTAATTTCAATACCCAACGATAAGTATTTCACTACTATACAGTTACTCAAATGATCTGTTCCACGATAAAATTTAACATCATCAACAATTTTCAATTGCGATAATCAACAGTTTAAAACTTAATTAGAAAGGGGCAAAGTCACGAAATGAAGTTGAATAACAATTAGCCTATAACTCCATTATAAAGTTAATCGACGTTAACTAACATCGGCCACTATCATGCCTCCTTAATCAAAATTAAGATCTAGTTAACTTAATCAATAATATAATATTCATAACATGATATAGAATATCATATGCATCCCCCCTTTTTTTTTTTTTTATGCTAAAAGGAAATACATTCAACAACACCATTATAATACTATATTCCTTTTTTTTTGAATACTAATTAAATACATTAATAAAATTAAAAAAAAACGATTTTAAAAAGAAACTTTGCCTTAAGCAAAGAAAAACACATTTTTAAAAGAAAACCCTAGCGAGGGCGGGCTATGCCCTAGCCGCAACGCAGAGGGAGAGGCTTCGTGGGCGGCGCCATGGTGGTGCCCGCAGGTGCCACGGCGCCTTGCGGCCACCGCGGCCCCTGCGGCCACCGCGGCCCCTGCCGCAGGCCCAACAGCCGCGAGGGAATAGCACGGGACGCGGGGAAGAGCAAGGGGGCGCGAGCGGGGAAAACAGGGGATGCGCGGGGGAGGGGAGAGGGGGCGGGTGGAGCTCTGCTCCCCGCCTCCCATCCCCTAAACGCAGCCCGAAACAAAACAATACGCCCAGATTTGGTGATGGCGCGATAAAACACAACGCTAAATATAATAAAAAACACAGTTCGAAACTATAACATATTCCTTTTTAAAAAACACAGTTCGGATTTCATCAAACATCCATCACGAAATTGGTAAAGAATACAAATTTTGATTCAATAAAATTTTGCTTTAAAAAGGGACTGGTTCGGTTCAAACGAACTGGGTTTACTATCATATTTCTTGATAGTTGCTCATTCCATTCAACATCCAAGGGTTTCAAACGCCCAAAAAGAGAGGAGGAATTAACACATCTCAAAAACACTTCCAGCCAAGCTGGTTAATTTACTGAATCAATCCAAAAACATGGAAACATCCAACTTTCATTTCCATTTTAACCAATAACTAAAATTGGGAATGGAATCCTACCTGATCTCGCGTTCCTGGCAAGATCTGCTGAGGAGTCCCATCTCCAGCTGTCCAAAACCATCTTTTCCCATCCAAAATCTTTTCCAAATTTGTCCATCCCCTTAATTTTCCCCAAATTTTGGGTTATATGGGAGAGTTGACCCAAGAATTCCATTTTTGGAATAAAAACTTTTTATTTAAAAATAATTCTCAAAAATTTAATTCTTTTCAACAATATCAACAATACAACTTGCTTTTCAGTTTTACAATCGATTTCTCATATCAGATCAATTTAACCTTTCAAATTAATAATCTAACGAAATACAATTAACTCTATGGCGATAACATATAAAACTTCCCTTTCAACAGCATATATATATAATGCATTTAATAATCGAAATCAGCCATTAAATTCAAATTTACTTCCAATCTAAAACGAGCAATTCATTAACAACGAAAAACGCATAACGAATTCTCAATCAATTTAATCCATTAATCTTCACTGCACAAACGCATAAATACTCAAAATAATGCTAAGGACTAATTAATCAAATTAACCAATCACACCAGGCACGCAAATCGAGAAAGCCAACCAAACAGACGACTCGCAAACCCAAACCAACAGGGATTACCGACGACGACTGGCGATGCTCACTTGAGCACGACTAAGGTCGACTAGGGTCTGACGACCACCTAAACCAACTCTACGGCTTAAAAAGGGGTACACTCAAACCTGCAAAACCAGGTGACGACGAACCTCGCACTCATGCGACTTCGTACCTGAAATCTCCTGCAACAAAAGATCATACATGCATACATATATAATAACCTAATGAATGCGTTAGCTCGATGATTACCACGAAATAAGAACGCTAACAACTAGCATACAACTAGTGTGAGAACCACATCAATAGCTATGCATAAAATCAACATCTGACATTAATCATAATATTACGATAACTAATCCAAATTAACCAAGGTTAGAGATCGATAACGGTAGGGGTACTACACTCATGTAAATACTATTGAAAAGGGAAAATTATTATTTTAAAGATTATATATTTTCCACATTGAATTATTTTGAAATGAGAATATTCTATTTACAAATGCATTTTGACACAGTGTGAAAATAATGAATTACATTTGATGAATGATATTTTCTTTTCTCTTATAAATATACTTGCCATAGATCAATGAATAGAATAATTCATTAGGGTAAATAATTATAATGCTTTTAAGCATCAAACTGTAATTATTATTATTTTGAGAAAATGTACTTTTACCACAAACAAAGTGATGAAATTGCATTTATTAAAGATGAAGACTAATGTTATAATGCAATCCTTTCATATGCATATTTTTGCTTTGTGTATAAATTGAATATTTTTATTAGGGTATATTACTTGTATCATGTACTTAATGGTTTGATTTGTATTTGCAAGGGTATTTCCATGTGATAAAATATTTCCAACCTATTTTAGATTGCCCTAAAAGGTGAGAAGGTATAGTAGTTTTTCCACAAATATCCTTTTTACACAGGGAAGTATATGCTTTTATTTGCTATATAAAATCTTTTACCTTATGTTATTTAATGAGAACTATTATTAGGGAAAATTATTTTTAATATTTACAAGTGTAAAATATTTTGATTTAAGTGAATTATCCTAAAACAAGTATTTTACATAAAGGATTATTACCTAATCAAAGGTAAGATATAGTTAATGGTCAAATCAAAGGGATTTGATCGGTTCACCTTGTTGTTGGAAATGATCAGAGCCCTTGGAGGTAGCCATGCAACAACATCATATTTCTCCTCCTCAGCCTCCATCTTCCACTTCTACTGGGTGTTGGAACCTTAAAATTTTTAAATTTTAGAGTTCCAAGTTCACACTTGAAAGCAATTTTCTCCTTTCGAGTGTGTGTATTACCTATGATCAACTCTCAGGAACCTATGATGTGAGGTATGCATGTGCTTCATAAATTCGGATCTCTCCAGGTGCACCCTCTCAAACCCTAATTCTTTCATTCGAAAGTAAGATACCTTTGCATATTGGTATACATGCAAGTATTATTATGTCGAATTTTAGAATTATATTATTATTTTATATATCTTGTAAAATAAATCCAAATACAATTTACTATGTGCAATGTTAAATTTTTCTCAAAATCATGTTGTCTAGACATTGAGCGGTTTTCTCCTATAGGGACATTACACTGATTGAATTCCATCACAATATTTTTATTCTTTTACAACCAGTCTTAATTATATTAATTGAAGAGTGTTTAAGTTTAAAAAATATAATTACTTATCCTCCAATTAATATTATAGCATTTATATAATTTGTGTTATGAAACTATATGATGTTTTAAAAACTAACACAAACTTTGAGCTCGTGTGATGTGCGGGAAATAAAATATTTTGTGTTTGATCAAATGAAATGATCAAACACTATGTAGTCGATTGAAGGAAATAAAGAGCATTTTCAAAAGCAATATATACATACTCTAATTTACATATATATTTAAATCATTTAAATAAATGATTAAAGGGCACATTATGAAGAGCATACTTTGAATCTTTTAAATAAAAGATTTAAAGTATTTTAAGGAAGGTAAAAGGTTTTTTATCTCATAAGGTAAAGTAATTATGATTTTTTCTCCAAAGGCATTATTATAGGGACTTCTTGATCTTGAAATTTTATTTATTTTAGGTGATTTCCATTTTATAGATCATTCTTGAAAATCTCCTAAATATTAAGAGAATTTTGTGAGGATTTTATTGCAATAAAAATAGCTTTTCCCTAAAGGTTGAGTTTTGGTAAAATACATTTCTTAGGGTAGATTATTTTTATTAATGGTTTTATGATTCTAGAGAAATAAGTAAGTCATCGGGATCGGCATAATTAAAAATGTGCTACCCCAATAGAGTAAGCTATCCCGATGAGCCAATGAGGTGTGCAAAACTATGCCGATGGAGATCAATAAGGTAATATTGTTTTATTTCGCCATTTGGTAAGTATTTCAATTTAATATTTTGCATTCAGATTTTTAGCCAATGGTAAATCATTATGAGTTTAAAAATAAGGATGAAATATTTTCAAAATCTTATTAAAGTGACATTCTTATTTTGAAATTTTTTATCATAATGATTCTTTTTTTTAAAGATTTCTTCTTTTAAAAATTATTGAAAGAGTTTTGCCTTAATGTTTTAATGGAGGTATATCTCAGAGAAATTCCTTTAATGAATATTTACCTTAGGGAATTTATTTTTAAATATTTTATTTTTTAACATGTTCCTAATGCAAATATCCTGACTTGTCAAATAAACTAATTTTATCATGTTCCTATTTTTTAACGTGTTCCTCATGTAAATACTATTGAAAAGGGAAAATTATTATTTTAAAGATTATATATTTTCCACATTGAATTATTTTGAAATGAGAATATTCTATTTACAAATGCATTTTGACACAGTGTGAAAATAATGAATTACATTTGATGAATGATATTTTCTTTTCTCTTATAAATATACTTGCCATAGATCAATGAATAGAATAATTCATTAGGGTAAATAATTATAATGCTTTTAAGCATCAAACTGTAATTATTATTATTTTGAGAAAATGTACTTTTACCACAAACAAAGTGATGAAATTGCATTTATTAAAGATGAAGACTAATGTTATAATGCAATCCTTTCATATGCATATTTTTGCTTTGTGTATAAATTGAATATTTTTATTAGGGTATATTACTTGTATCATGTACTTAATGGTTTGATTTGTATTTGCAAGGGTATTTCCATGTGATAAAATATTTCCAACCTATTTTAGATTGCCCTAAAAGGTGAGAAGGTATAGTAGTTTTTCCACAAATATCCTTTTTACACAGGGAAGTATATGCTTTTATTTGCTATATAAAATCTTTTACCTTATGTTATTTAATGAGAACTATTATTAGGGAAAATTATTTTTAATATTTACAAGTGTAAAATATTTTGATTTAAGTGAATTATCCTAAAACAAGTATTTTACATAAAGGATTATTACCTAATCAAAGGTAAGATATAGTTAATGGTCAAATCAAAGGGATTTGATCGGTTCACCTTGTTGTTGGAAATGATCAGAGCCCTTGGAGGCAGCCATGCAACAACATCATATTTCTCCTCCTCAGCCTCCATCTTCCACTTCTACTGGGTGTTGGAACCTTAAAATTTTTAAATTTTAGAGTTCCAAGTTCACACTTGAAAGCAATTTTCTCCTTTCGAGTGTGTGTATTACCTATGATCAACTCTCAGGAACCTATGATGTGAGGTATGCATGTGCTTCATAAATTCGGATCTCTCCAGGTGCACCCTCTCAAACCCTAATTCTTTCATTCGAAAGTAAGATACCTTTGCATATTGGTATACATGCAAGTATTATTATGTCGAATTTTAGAATTATATTATTATTTTATATATCTTGTAAAATAAATCCAAATACAATTTACTATGTGCAATGTTAAATTTTTCTCAAAATCATGTTGTCTAGACATTGAGCGGTTTTCTCCTCTAGGGACATTACACTGATTGAATTCCATCACAATATTTTTATTCTTTTACAACCAGTCTTAATTATATTAATTGAAGAGTGTTTAAGTTTAAAAAATATAATTACTTATCCTCCAATTAATATTATAGCATTTATATAATTTGTGTTATGAAACTATATGATGTTTTAAAAACTAACACAAACTTTGAGCTCGTGTGATGTGCGGGAAATAAAATATTTTGTGTTTGATCAAATGAAATGATCAAACACTATGTAGTCGATTGAAGGAAATAAAGAGCATTTTCAAAAGCAATATATACATACTCTAATTTACATATATATTTAAATCATTTAAATAAATGATTAAAGGGCACATTATGAAGAGCATACTTTGAATCTTTTAAATAAAAGATTTAAAGTATTTTAAGGAAGGTAAAAGGTTTTTTATCTCATAAGGTAAAGTAATTATGATTTTTTCTCCAAAGGCATTATTATAGGGACTTCTTGATCTTGAAATTTTATTTATTTTAGGTGATTTCCATTTTATAGATCATTCTTGAAAATCTCCTAAATATTAAGAGAATTTTGTGAGGATTTTATTGCAATAAAAATAGCTTTTCCCTAAAGGTTGAGTTTTGGTAAAATACATTTCTTAGGGTAGATTATTTTTATTAATGGTTTTATGATTCTAGAGAAAT
This sequence comes from Cryptomeria japonica, assembly GCF_030272615.1. Taxonomy (NCBI): domain Eukaryota; kingdom Viridiplantae; phylum Streptophyta; class Pinopsida; order Cupressales; family Cupressaceae; genus Cryptomeria; species Cryptomeria japonica. The sequence continues at coordinate 512,828,424 of NC_081409.1, forward strand.
AAGTAAGTCATCGGGATCGGCATAATTAAAAATGTGCTACCCCAATAGAGTAAGCTATCCCGATGAGCCAATGAGGTGTGCAAAACTATGCCGATGGAGATCAATAAGGTAATATTGTTTTATTTCGCCATTTGGTAAGTATTTCAATTTAATATTTTGCATTCAGATTTTTAGCCAATGGTAAATCATTATGAGTTTAAAAATAAGGATGAAATATTTTCAAAATCTTATTAAAGTGACATTCTTATTTTGAAATTTTTTATCATAATGATTCTTTTTTTTAAAGATTTCTTCTTTTAAAAATTATTGAAAGAGTTTTGCCTTAATGTTTTAATGGAGGTATATCTCAGAGAAATTCCTTTAATGAATATTTACCTTAGGGAATTTATTTTTAAATATTTTATTTTTTAACATGTTCCTAATGCAAATATCCTGACTTGTCAAATAAACTAATTTTATCATGTTCCTATTTTTTAACGTGTTCCTCATGTAAATACTATTGAAAAGGGAAAATTATTATTTTAAAGATTATATATTTTCCACATTGAATTATTTTGAAATGAGAATATTCTATTTACAAATGCATTTTGACACAGTGTGAAAATAATGAATTACATTTGATGAATGATATTTTCTTTTCTCTTATAAATATACTTGCCATAGATCAATGAATAGAATAATTCATTAGGGTAAATAATTATAATGCTTTTAAGCATCAAACTGTAATTATTATTATTTTGAGAAAATGTACTTTTACCACAAACAAAGTGATGAAATTGCATTTATTAAAGATGAAGACTAATGTTATAATGCAATCCTTTCATATGCATATTTTTGCTTTGTGTATAAATTGAATATTTTTATTAGGGTATATTACTTGTATCATGTACTTAATGGTTTGATTTGTATTTGCAAGGGTATTTCCATGTGATAAAATATTTCCAACCTATTTTAGATTGCCCTAGAAGGTGAGAAGGTATAGTAGTTTTTCCACAAATATCCTTTTTACACAGGGAAGTATATGCTTTTATTTGCTATATAAAATCTTTTACCTTATGTTATTTAATGAGAACTATTATTAGGGAAAATTATTTTTAATATTTACAAGTGTAAAATATTTTGATTTAAGTGAATTATCCTAAAACAAGTATTTTACATAAAGGATTATTACCTAATCAAAGGTAAGATATAGTTAATGGTCAAATCAAAGGGATTTGATCGGTTCACCTTGTTGTTGGAAATGATCAGAGCCCTTGGAGGCAGCCATGCAACAACATCATATTTCTCCTCCTCAGCCTCCATCTTCCACTTCTACTGGGTGTTGGAACCTTAAAATTTTTAAATTTTAGAGTTCCAAGTTCACACTTGAAAGCAATTTTCTCCTTTCGAGTGTGTGTATTACCTATGATCAACTCTCAGGAACCTATGATGTGAGGTATGCATGTGCTTCATAAATTCGGATCTCTCCAGGTGCACCCTCTCAAACCCTAATTCTTTCATTCGAAAGTAAGATACCTTTGCATATTGGTATACATGCAAGTATTATTATGTCGAATTTTAGAATTATATTATTATTTTATATATCTTGTAAAATAAATCCAAATACAATTTACTATGTGCAATGTTAAATTTTTCTCAAAATCATGTTGTCTAGACATTGAGCGGTTTTCTCCTCTAGGGACATTACACTGATTGAATTCCATCACAATATTTTTATTCTTTTACAACCAGTCTTAATTATATTAATTGAAGAGTGTTTAAGTTTAAAAAATATAATTACTTATCCTCCAATTAATATTATAGCATTTATATAATTTGTGTTATGAAACTATATGATGTTTTAAAAACTAACACAAACTTTGAGCTCGTGTGATGTGCGGGAAATAAAATATTTTGTGTTTGATCAAATGAAATGATCAAACACTATGTAGTCGATTGAAGGAAATAAAGAGCATTTTCAAAAGCAATATATACATACTCTAATTTACATATATATTTAAATCATTTAAATAAATGATTAAAGGGCACATTATGAAGAGCATACTTTGAATCTTTTAAATAAAAGATTTAAAGTATTTTAAGGAAGGTAAAAGGTTTTTTATCTCATAAGGTAAAGTAATTATGATTTTTTCTCCAAAGGCATTATTATAGGGACTTCTTGATCTTGAAATTTTATTTATTTTAGGTGATTTCCATTTTATAGATCATTCTTGAAAATCTCCTAAATATTAAGAGAATTTTGTGAGGATTTTATTGCAATAAAAATAGCTTTTCCCTAAAGGTTGAGTTTTGGTAAAATACATTTCTTAGGGTAGATTATTTTTATTAATGGTTTTATGATTCTAGAGAAATAAGTAAGTCATCGGGATCGGCATAATTAAAAATGTGCTACCCCAATAGAGTAAGCTATCCCGATGAGCCAATGAGGTGTGCAAAACTATGCCGATGGAGATCAATAAGGTAATATTGTTTTATTTCGCCATTTGGTAAGTATTTCAATTTAATATTTTGCATTCAGATTTTTAGCCAATGGTAAATCATTATGAGTTTAAAAATAAGGATGAAATATTTTCAAAATCTTATTAAAGTGACATTCTTATTTTGAAATTTTTTATCATAATGATTCTTTTTTTTAAAGATTTCTTCTTTTAAAAATTATTGAAAGAGTTTTGCCTTAATGTTTTAATGGAGGTATATCTCAGAGAAATTCCTTTAATGAATATTTACCTTAGGGAATTTATTTTTAAATATTTTATTTTTTAACATGTTCCTAATGCAAATATCCTGACTTGTCAAATAAACTAATTTTATCATGTTCCTATTTTTTAACGTGTTCCTCATGTAAATACTATTGAAAAGGGAAAATTATTATTTTAAAGATTATATATTTTCCACATTGAATTATTTTGAAATGAGAATATTCTATTTACAAATGCATTTTGACACAGTGTGAAAATAATGAATTACATTTGATGAATGATATTTTCTTTTCTCTTATAAATATACTTGCCATAGATCAATGAATAGAATAATTCATTAGGGTAAATAATTATAATGCTTTTAAGCATCAAACTGTAATTATTATTATTTTGAGAAAATGTACTTTTACCACAAACAAAGTGATGAAATTGCATTTATTAAAGATGAAGACTAATGTTATAATGCAATCCTTTCATATGCATATTTTTGCTTTGTGTATAAATTGAATATTTTTATTAGGGTATATTACTTGTATCATGTACTTAATGGTTTGATTTGTATTTGCAAGGGTATTTCCATGTGATAAAATATTTCCAACCTATTTTAGATTGCCCTAGAAGGTGAGAAGGTATAGTAGTTTTTCCACAAATATCCTTTTTACACAGGGAAGTATATGCTTTTATTTGCTATATAAAATCTTTTACCTTATGTTATTTAATGAGAACTATTATTAGGGAAAATTATTTTTAATATTTACAAGTGTAAAATATTTTGATTTAAGTGAATTATCCTAAAACAAGTATTTTACATAAAGGATTATTACCTAATCAAAGGTAAGATATAGTTAATGGTCAAATCAAAGGGATTTGATCGGTTCACCTTGTTGTTGGAAATGATCAGAGCCCTTGGAGGCAGCCATGCAACAACATCATATTTCTCCTCCTCAGCCTCCATCTTCCACTTCTACTGGGTGTTGGAACCTTAAAATTTTTAAATTTTAGAGTTCCAAGTTCACACTTGAAAGCAATTTTCTCCTTTCGAGTGTGTGTATTACCTATGATCAACTCTCAGGAACCTATGATGTGAGGTATGCATGTGCTTCATAAATTCGGATCTCTCCAGGTGCACCCTCTCAAACCCTAATTCTTTCATTCGAAAGTAAGATACCTTTGCATATTGGTATACATGCAAGTATTATTATGTCGAATTTTAGAATTATATTATTATTTTATATATCTTGTAAAATAAATCCAAATACAATTTACTATGTGCAATGTTAAATTTTTCTCAAAATCATGTTGTCTAGACATTGAGCGGTTTTCTCCTCTAGGGACATTACACTGATTGAATTCCATCACAATATTTTTATTCTTTTACAACCAGTCTTAATTATATTAATTGAAGAGTGTTTAAGTTTAAAAAATATAATTACTTATCCTCCAATTAATATTATAGCATTTATATAATTTGTGTTATGAAACTATATGATGTTTTAAAAACTAACACAAACTTTGAGCTCGTGTGATGTGCGGGAAATAAAATATTTTGTGTTTGATCAAATGAAATGATCAAACACTATGTAGTCGATTGAAGGAAATAAAGAGCATTTTCAAAAGCAATATATACATACTCTAATTTACATATATATTTAAATCATTTAAATAAATGATTAAAGGGCACATTATGAAGAGCATACTTTGAATCTTTTAAATAAAAGATTTAAAGTATTTTAAGGAAGGTAAAAGGTTTTTTATCTCATAAGGTAAAGTAATTATGATTTTTTCTCCAAAGGCATTATTATAGGGACTTCTTGATCTTGAAATTTTATTTATTTTAGGTGATTTCCATTTTATAGATCATTCTTGAAAATCTCCTAAATATTAAGAGAATTTTGTGAGGATTTTATTGCAATAAAAATAGCTTTTCCCTAAAGGTTGAGTTTTGGTAAAATACATTTCTTAGGGTAGATTATTTTTATTAATGGTTTTATGATTCTAGAGAAATAAGTAAGTCATCGGGATCGGCATAATTAAAAATGTGCTACCCCAATAGAGTAAGCTATCCCGATGAGCCAATGAGGTGTGCAAAACTATGCCGATGGAGATCAATAAGGTAATATTGTTTTATTTCGCCATTTGGTAAGTATTTCAATTTAATATTTTGCATTCAGATTTTTAGCCAATGGTAAATCATTATGAGTTTAAAAATAAGGATGAAATATTTTCAAAATCTTATTAAAGTGACATTCTTATTTTGAAATTTTTTATCATAATGATTCTTTTTTTTAAAGATTTCTTCTTTTAAAAATTATTGAAAGAGTTTTGCCTTAATGTTTTAATGGAGGTATATCTCAGAGAAATTCCTTTAATGAATATTTACCTTAGGGAATTTATTTTTAAATATTTTATTTTTTAACATGTTCCTAATGCAAATATCCTGACTTGTCAAATAAACTAATTTTATCATGTTCCTATTTTTTAACGTGTTCCTCATGTAAATACTATTGAAAAGGGAAAATTATTATTTTAAAGATTATATATTTTCCACATTGAATTATTTTGAAATGAGAATATTCTATTTACAAATGCATTTTGACACAGTGTGAAAATAATGAATTACATTTGATGAATGATATTTTCTTTTCTCTTATAAATATACTTGCCATAGATCAATGAATAGAATAATTCATTAGGGTAAATAATTATAATGCTTTTAAGCATCAAACTGTAATTATTATTATTTTGAGAAAATGTACTTTTACCACAAACAAAGTGATGAAATTGCATTTATTAAAGATGAAGACTAATGTTATAATGCAATCCTTTCATATGCATATTTTTGCTTTGTGTATAAATTGAATATTTTTATTAGGGTATATTACTTGTATCATGTACTTAATGGTTTGATTTGTATTTGCAAGGGTATTTCCATGTGATAAAATATTTCCAACCTATTTTAGATTGCCCTAAAAGGTGAGAAGGTATAGTAGTTTTTCCACAAATATCCTTTTTACACAGGGAAGTATATGCTTTTATTTGCTATATAAAATCTTTTACCTTATGTTATTTAATGAGAACTATTATTAGGGAAAATTATTTTTAATATTTACAAGTGTAAAATATTTTGATTTAAGTGAATTATCCTAAAACAAGTATTTTACATAAAGGATTATTACCTAATCAAAGGTAAGATATAGTTAATGGTCAAATCAAAGGGATTTGATCGGTTCACCTTGTTGTTGGAAATGATCAGAGCCCTTGGAGGCAGCCATGCAACAACATCATATTTCTCCTCCTCAGCCTCCATCTTCCACTTCTACTGGGTGTTGGAACCTTAAAATTTTTAAATTTTAGAGTTCCAAGTTCACACTTGAAAGCAATTTTCTCCTTTCGAGTGTGTGTATTACCTATGATCAACTCTCAGGAACCTATGATGTGAGGTATGCATGTGCTTCATAAATTCGGATCTCTCCAGGTGCACCCTCTCAAACCCTAATTCTTTCATTCGAAAGTAAGATACCTTTGCATATTGGTATACATGCAAGTATTATTATGTCGAATTTTAGAATTATATTATTATTTTATATATCTTGTAAAATAAATCCAAATACAATTTACTATGTGCAATGTTAAATTTTTCTCAAAATCATGTTGTCTAGACATTGAGCGGTTTTCTCCTATAGGGACATTACACTGATTGAATTCCATCACAATATTTTTATTCTTTTACAACCAGTCTTAATTATATTAATTGAAGAGTGTTTAAGTTTAAAAAATATAATTACTTATCCTCCAATTAATATTATAGCATTTATATAATTTGTGTTATGAAACTATATGATGTTTTAAAAACTAACACAAACTTTGAGCTCGTGTGATGTGCGGGAAATAAAATATTTTGTGTTTGATCAAATGAAATGATCAAACACTATGTAGTCGATTGAAGGAAATAAAGAGCATTTTCAAAAGCAATATATACATACTCTAATTTACATATATATTTAAATCATTTAAATAAATGATTAAAGGGCACATTATGAAGAGCATACTTTGAATCTTTTAAATAAAAGATTTAAAGTATTTTAAGGAAGGTAAAAGGTTTTTTATCTCATAAGGTAAAGTAATTATGATTTTTTCTCCAAAGGCATTATTATAGGGACTTCTTGATCTTGAAATTTTATTTATTTTAGGTGATTTCCATTTTATAGATCATTCTTGAAAATCTCCTAAATATTAAGAGAATTTTGTGAGGATTTTATTGCAATAAAAATAGCTTTTCCCTAAAGGTTGAGTTTTGGTAAAATACATTTCTTAGGGTAGATTATTTTTATTAATGGTTTTATGATTCTAGAGAAATAAGTAAGTCATCGGGATCGGCATAATTAAAAATGTGCTACCCCAATAGAGTAAGCTATCCCGATGAGCCAATGAGGTGTGCAAAACTATGCCGATGGAGATCAATAAGGTAATATTGTTTTATTTCGCCATTTGGTAAGTATTTCAATTTAATATTTTGCATTCAGATTTTTAGCCAATGGTAAATCATTATGAGTTTAAAAATAAGGATGAAATATTTTCAAAATCTTATTAAAGTGACATTCTTATTTTGAAATTTTTTATCATAATGATTCTTTTTTTTAAAGATTTCTTCTTTTAAAAATTATTGAAAGAGTTTTGCCTTAATGTTTTAATGGAGGTATATCTCAGAGAAATTCCTTTAATGAATATTTACCTTAGGGAATTTATTTTTAAATATTTTATTTTTTAACATGTTCCTAATGCAAATATCCTGACTTGTCAAATAAACTAATTTTATCATGTTCCTATTTTTTAACGTGTTCCTCATGTAAATACTATTGAAAAGGGAAAATTATTATTTTAAAGATTATATATTTTCCACATTGAATTATTTTGAAATGAGAATATTCTATTTACAAATGCATTTTGACACAGTGTGAAAATAATGAATTACATTTGATGAATGATATTTTCTTTTCTCTTATAAATATACTTGCCATAGATCAATGAATAGAATAATTCATTAGGGTAAATAATTATAATGCTTTTAAGCATCAAACTGTAATTATTATTATTTTGAGAAAATGTACTTTTACCACAAACAAAGTGATGAAATTGCATTTATTAAAGATGAAGACTAATGTTATAATGCAATCCTTTCATATGCATATTTTTGCTTTGTGTATAAATTGAATATTTTTATTAGGGTATATTACTTGTATCATGTACTTAATGGTTTGATTTGTATTTGCAAGGGTATTTCCATGTGATAAAATATTTCCAACCTATTTTAGATTGCCCTAAAAGGTGAGAAGGTATAGTAGTTTTTCCACAAATATCCTTTTTACACAGGGAAGTATATGCTTTTATTTGCTATATAAAATCTTTTACCTTATGTTATTTAATGAGAACTATTATTAGGGAAAATTATTTTTAATATTTACAAGTGTAAAATATTTTGATTTAAGTGAATTATCCTAAAACAAGTATTTTACATAAAGGATTATTACCTAATCAAAGGTAAGATATAGTTAATGGTCAAATCAAAGGGATTTGATCGGTTCACCTTGTTGTTGGAAATGATCAGAGCCCTTGGAGGCAGCCATGCAACAACATCATATTTCTCCTCCTCAGCCTCCATCTTCCACTTCTACTGGGTGTTGGAACCTTAAAATTTTTAAATTTTAGAGTTCCAAGTTCACACTTGAAAGCAATTTTCTCCTTTCGAGTGTGTGTATTACCTATGATCAACTCTCAGGAACCTATGATGTGAGGTATGCATGTGCTTCATAAATTCGGATCTCTCCAGGTGCACCCTCTCAAACCCTAATTCTTTCATTCGAAAGTAAGATACCTTTGCATATTGGTATACATGCAAGTATTATTATGTCGAATTTTAGAATTATATTATTATTTTATATATCTTGTAAAATAAATCCAAATACAATTTACTATGTGCAATGTTAAATTTTTCTCAAAATCATGTTGTCTAGACATTGAGCGGTTTTCTCCTCTAGGGACATTACACTGATTGAATTCCATCACAATATTTTTATTCTTTTACAACCAGTCTTAATTATATTAATTGAAGAGTGTTTAAGTTTAAAAAATATAATTACTTATCCTCCAATTAATATTATAGCATTTATATAATTTGTGTTATGAAACTATATGATGTTTTAAAAACTAACACAAACTTTGAGCTCGTGTGATGTGCGGGAAATAAAATATTTTGTGTTTGATCAAATGAAATGATCAAACACTATGTAGTCGATTGAAGGAAATAAAGAGCATTTTCAAAAGCAATATATACATACTCTAATTTACATATATATTTAAATCATTTAAATAAATGATTAAAGGGCACATTATGAAGAGCATACTTTGAATCTTTTAAATAAAAGATTTAAAGTATTTTAAGGAAGGTAAAAGGTTTTTTATCTCATAAGGTAAAGTAATTATGATTTTTTCTCCAAAGGCATTATTATAGGGACTTCTTGATCTTGAAATTTTATTTATTTTAGGTGATTTCCATTTTATAGATCATTCTTGAAAATCTCCTAAATATTAAGAGAATTTTGTGAGGATTTTATTGCAATAAAAATAGCTTTTCCCTAAAGGTTGAGTTTTGGTAAAATACATTTCTTAGGGTAGATTATTTTTATTAATGGTTTTATGATTCTAGAGAAATAAGTAAGTCATCGGGATCGGCATAATTAAAAATGTGCTACCCCAATAGAGTAAGCTATCCCGATGAGCCAATGAGGTGTGCAAAACTATGCCGATGGAGATCAATAAGGTAATATTGTTTTATTTCGCCATTTGGTAAGTATTTCAATTTAATATTTTGCATTCAGATTTTTAGCCAATGGTAAATCATTATGAGTTTAAAAATAAGGATGAAATATTTTCAAAATCTTATTAAAGTGACATTCTTATTTTGAAATTTTTTATCATAATGATTCTTTTTTTTAAAGATTTCTTCTTTTAAAAATTATTGAAAGAGTTTTGCCTTAATGTTTTAATGGAGGTATATCTCAGAGAAATTCCTTTAATGAATATTTACCTTAGGGAATTTATTTTTAAATATTTTATTTTTTAACATGTTCCTAATGCAAATATCCTGACTTGTCAAATAAACTAATTTTATCATGTTCCTATTTTTTAACGTGTTCCTCATGTAAATACTATTGAAAAGGGAAAATTATTATTTTAAAGATTATATATTTTCCACATTGAATTATTTTGAAATGAGAATATTCTATTTACAAATGCATTTTGACACAGTGTGAAAATAATGAATTACATTTGATGAATGATATTTTCTTTTCTCTTATAAATATACTTGCCATAGATCAATGAATAGAATAATTCATTAGGGTAAATAATTATAATGCTTTTAAGCATCAAACTGTAATTATTATTATTTTGAGAAAATGTACTTTTACCACAAACAAAGTGATGAAATTGCATTTATTAAAGATGAAGACTAATGTTATAATGCAATCCTTTCATATGCATATTTTTGCTTTGTGTATAAATTGAATATTTTTATTAGGGTATATTACTTGTATCATGTACTTAATGGTTTGATTTGTATTTGCAAGGGTATTTCCATGTGATAAAATATTTCCAACCTATTTTAGATTGCCCTAGAAGGTGAGAAGGTATAGTAGTTTTTCCACAAATATCCTTTTTACACAGGGAAGTATATGCTTTTATTTGCTATATAAAATCTTTTACCTTATGTTATTTAATGAGAACTATTATTAGGGAAAATTATTTTTAATATTTACAAGTGTAAAATATTTTGATTTAAGTGAATTATCCTAAAACAAGTATTTTACATAAAGGATTATTACCTAATCAAAGGTAAGATATAGTTAATGGTCAAATCAAAGGGATTTGATCGGTTCACCTTGTTGTTGGAAATGATCAGAGCCCTTGGAGGCAGCCATGCAACAACATCATATTTCTCCTCCTCAGCCTCCATCTTCCACTTCTACTGGGTGTTGGAACCTTAAAATTTTTAAATTTTAGAGTTCCAAGTTCACACTTGAAAGCAATTTTCTCCTTTCGAGTGTGTGTATTACCTATGATCAACTCTCAGGAACCTATGATGTGAGGTATGCATGTGCTTCATAAATTCGGATCTCTCCAGGTGCACCCTCTCAAACCCTAATTCTTTCATTCGAAAGTAAGATACCTTTGCATATTGGTATACATGCAAGTATTATTATGTCGAATTTTAGAATTATATTATTATTTTATATATCTTGTAAAATAAATCCAAATACAATTTACTATGTGCAATGTTAAATTTTTCTCAAAATCATGTTGTCTAGACATTGAGCGGTTTTCTCCTCTAGGGACATTACACTGATTGAATTCCATCACAATATTTTTATTCTTTTACAACCAGTCTTAATTATATTAATTGAAGAGTGTTTAAGTTTAAAAAATATAATTACTTATCCTCCAATTAATATTATAGCATTTATATAATTTGTGTTATGAAACTATATGATGTTTTAAAAACTAACACAAACTTTGAGCTCGTGTGATGTGCGGGAAATAAAATATTTTGTGTTTGATCAAATGAAATGATCAAACACTATGTAGTCGATTGAAGGAAATAAAGAGCATTTTCAAAAGCAATATATACATACTCTAATTTACATATATATTTAAATCATTTAAATAAATGATTAAAGGGCACATTATGAAGAGCATACTTTGAATCTTTTAAATAAAAGATTTAAAGTATTTTAAGGAAGGTAAAAGGTTTTTTATCTCATAAGGTAAAGTAATTATGATTTTTTCTCCAAAGGCATTATTATAGGGACTTCTTGATCTTGAAATTTTATTTATTTTAGGTGATTTCCATTTTATAGATCATTCTTGAAAATCTCCTAAATATTAAGAGAATTTTGTGAGGATTTTATTGCAATAAAAATAGCTTTTCCCTAAAGGTTGAGTTTTGGTAAAATACATTTCTTAGGGTAGATTATTTTTATTAATGGTTTTATGATTCTAGAGAAATAAGTAAGTCATCGGGATCGGCATAATTAAAAATGTGCTACCCCAATAGAGTAAGCTATCCCGATGAGCCAATGAGGTGTGCAAAACTATGCCGATGGAGATCAATAAGGTAATATTGTTTTATTTCGCCATTTGGTAAGTATTTCAATTTAATATTTTGCATTCAGATTTTTAGCCAATGGTAAATCATTATGAGTTTAAAAATAAGGATGAAATATTTTCAAAATCTTATTAAAGTGACATTCTTATTTTGAAATTTTTTATCATAATGATTCTTTTTTTTAAAGATTTCTTCTTTTAAAAATTATTGAAAGAGTTTTGCCTTAATGTTTTAATGGAGGTATATCTCAGAGAAATTCCTTTAATGAATATTTACCTTAGGGAATTTATTTTTAAATATTTTATTTTTTAACATGTTCCTAATGCAAATATCCTGACTTGTCAAATAAACTAATTTTATCATGTTCCTATTTTTTAACGTGTTCCTCATGTAAATACTATTGAAAAGGGAAAATTATTATTTTAAAGATTATATATTTTCCACATTGAATTATTTTGAAATGAGAATATTCTATTTACAAATGCATTTTGACACAGTGTGAAAATAATGAATTACATTTGATGAATGATATTTTCTTTTCTCTTATAAATATACTTGCCATAGATCAATGAATAGAATAATTCATTAGGGTAAATAATTATAATGCTTTTAAGCATCAAACTGTAATTATTATTATTTTGAGAAAATGTACTTTTACCACAAACAAAGTGATGAAATTGCATTTATTAAAGATGAAGACTAATGTTATAATGCAATCCTTTCATATGCATATTTTTGCTTTGTGTATAAATTGAATATTTTTATTAGGGTATATTACTTGTATCATGTACTTAATGGTTTGATTTGTATTTGCAAGGGTATTTCCATGTGATAAAATATTTCCAACCTATTTTAGATTGCCCTAGAAGGTGAGAAGGTATAGTAGTTTTTCCACAAATATCCTTTTTACACAGGGAAGTATATGCTTTTATTTGCTATATAAAATCTTTTACCTTATGTTATTTAATGAGAACTATTATTAGGGAAAATTATTTTTAATATTTACAAGTGTAAAATATTTTGATTTAAGTGAATTATCCTAAAACAAGTATTTTACATAAAGGATTATTACCTAATCAAAGGTAAGATATAGTTAATGGTCAAATCAAAGGGATTTGATCGGTTCACCTTGTTGTTGGAAATGATCAGAGCCCTTGGAGGCAGCCATGCAACAACATCATATTTCTCCTCCTCAGCCTCCATCTTCCACTTCTACTGGGTGTTGGAACCTTAAAATTTTTAAATTTTAGAGTTCCAAGTTCACACTTGAAAGCAATTTTCTCCTTTCGAGTGTGTGTATTACCTATGATCAACTCTCAGGAACCTATGATGTGAGGTATGCATGTGCTTCATAAATTCGGATCTCTCCAGGTGCACCCTCTCAAACCCTAATTCTTTCATTCGAAAGTAAGATACCTTTGCATATTGGTATACATGCAAGTATTATTATGTCGAATTTTAGAATTATATTATTATTTTATATATCTTGTAAAATAAATCCAAATACAATTTACTATGTGCAATGTTAAATTTTTCTCAAAATCATGTTGTCTAGACATTGAGCGGTTTTCTCCTCTAGGGACATTACACTGATTGAATTCCATCACAATATTTTTATTCTTTTACAACCAGTCTTAATTATATTAATTGAAGAGTGTTTAAGTTTAAAAAATATAATTACTTATCCTCCAATTAATATTATAGCATTTATATAATTTGTGTTATGAAACTATATGATGTTTTAAAAACTAACACAAACTTTGAGCTCGTGTGATGTGCGGGAAATAAAATATTTTGTGTTTGATCAAATGAAATGATCAAACACTATGTAGTCGATTGAAGGAAATAAAGAGCATTTTCAAAAGCAATATATACATACTCTAATTTACATATATATTTAAATCATTTAAATAAATGATTAAAGGGCACATTATGAAGAGCATACTTTGAATCTTTTAAATAAAAGATTTAAAGTATTTTAAGGAAGGTAAAAGGTTTTTTATCTCATAAGGTAAAGTAATTATGATTTTTTCTCCAAAGGCATTATTATAGGGACTTCTTGATCTTGAAATTTTATTTATTTTAGGTGATTTCCATTTTATAGATCATTCTTGAAAATCTCCTAAATATTAAGAGAATTTTGTGAGGATTTTATTGCAATAAAAATAGCTTTTCCCTAAAGGTTGAGTTTTGGTAAAATACATTTCTTAGGGTAGATTATTTTTATTAATGGTTTTATGATTCTAGAGAAATAAGTAAGTCATCGGGATCGGCATAATTAAAAATGTGCTACCCCAATAGAGTAAGCTATCCCGATGAGCCAATGAGGTGTGCAAAACTATGCCGATGGAGATCAATAAGGTAATATTGTTTTATTTCGCCATTTGGTAAGTATTTCAATTTAATATTTTGCATTCAGATTTTTAGCCAATGGTAAATCATTATGAGTTTAAAAATAAGGATGAAATATTTTCAAAATCTTATTAAAGTGACATTCTTATTTTGAAATTTTTTATCATAATGATTCTTTTTTTTAAAGATTTCTTCTTTTAAAAATTATTGAAAGAGTTTTGCCTTAATGTTTTAATGGAGGTATATCTCAGAGAAATTCCTTTAATGAATATTTACCTTAGGGAATTTATTTTTAAATATTTTATTTTTTAACATGTTCCTAATGCAAATATCCTGACTTGTCAAATAAACTAATTTTATCATGTTCCTATTTTTTAACGTGTTCCTCATGTAAATACTATTGAAAAGGGAAAATTATTATTTTAAAGATTATATATTTTCCACATTGAATTATTTTGAAATGAGAATATTCTATTTACAAATGCATTTTGACACAGTGTGAAAATAATGAATTACATTTGATGAATGATATTTTCTTTTCTCTTATAAATATACTTGCCATAGATCAATGAATAGAATAATTCATTAGGGTAAATAATTATAATGCTTTTAAGCATCAAACTGTAATTATTATTATTTTGAGAAAATGTACTTTTACCACAAACAAAGTGATGAAATTGCATTTATTAAAGATGAAGACTAATGTTATAATGCAATCCTTTCATATGCATATTTTTGCTTTGTGTATAAATTGAATATTTTTATTAGGGTATATTACTTGTATCATGTACTTAATGGTTTGATTTGTATTTGCAAGGGTATTTCCATGTGATAAAATATTTCCAACCTATTTTAGATTGCCCTAAAAGGTGAGAAGGTATAGTAGTTTTTCCACAAATATCCTTTTTACACAGGGAAGTATATGCTTTTATTTGCTATATAAAATCTTTTACCTTATGTTATTTAATGAGAACTATTATTAGGGAAAATTATTTTTAATATTTACAAGTGTAAAATATTTTGATTTAAGTGAATTATCCTAAAACAAGTATTTTACATAAAGGATTATTACCTAATCAAAGGTAAGATATAGTTAATGGTCAAATCAAAGGGATTTGATCGGTTCACCTTGTTGTTGGAAATGATCAGAGCCCTTGGAGGCAGCCATGCAACAACATCATATTTCTCCTCCTCAGCCTCCATCTTCCACTTCTACTGGGTGTTGGAACCTTAAAATTTTTAAATTTTAGAGTTCCAAGTTCACACTTGAAAGCAATTTTCTCCTTTCGAGTGTGTGTATTACCTATGATCAACTCTCAGGAACCTATGATGTGAGGTATGCATGTGCTTCATAAATTCGGATCTCTCCAGGTGCACCCTCTCAAACCCTAATTCTTTCATTCGAAAGTAAGATACCTTTGCATATTGGTATACATGCAAGTATTATTATGTCAAATTTTAGAATTATATTATTATTTTATATATCTTGTAAAATAAATCCAAATACAATTTACTATGTGCAATGTTAAATTTTTCTCAAAATCATGTTGTCTAGACATTGAGCGGTTTTCTCCTCTAGGGACATTACACTGATTGAATTCCATCACAATATTTTTATTCTTTTACAACCAGTCTTAATTATATTAATTGAAGAGTGTTTAAGTTTAAAAAATATAATTACTTATCCTCCAATTAATATTATAGCATTTATATAATTTGTGTTATGAAACTATATGATGTTTTAAAAACTAACACAAACTTTGAGCTCGTGTGATGTGCGGGAAATAAAATATTTTGTGTTTGATCAAATGAAATGATCAAACACTATGTAGTCGATTGAAGGAAATAAAGAGCATTTTCAAAAGCAATATATACATACTCTAATTTACATATATATTTAAATCATTTAAATAAATGATTAAAGGGCACATTATGAAGAGCATACTTTGAATCTTTTAAATAAAAGATTTAAAGTATTTTAAGGAAGGTAAAAGGTTTTTTATCTCATAAGGTAAAGTAATTATGATTTTTTCTCCAAAGGCATTATTATAGGGACTTCTTGATCTTGAAATTTTATTTATTTTAGGTGATTTCCATTTTATAGATCATTCTTGAAAATCTCCTAAATATTAAGAGAATTTTGTGAGGATTTTATTGCAATAAAAATAGCTTTTCCCTAAAGGTTGAGTTTTGGTAAAATACATTTCTTAGGGTAGATTATTTTTATTAATGGTTTTATGATTCTAGAGAAATAAGTAAGTCATCGGGATCGGCATAATTAAAAATGTGCTACCCCAATAGAGTAAGCTATCCCGATGAGCCAATGAGGTGTGCAAAACTATGCCGATGGAGATCAATAAGGTAATATTGTTTTATTTCGCCATTTGGTAAGTATTTCAATTTAATATTTTGCATTCAGATTTTTAGCCAATGGTAAATCATTATGAGTTTAAAAATAAGGATGAAATATTTTCAAAATCTTATTAAAGTGACATTCTTATTTTGAAATTTTTTATCATAATGATTCTTTTTTTTAAAGATTTCTTCTTTTAAAAATTATTGAAAGAGTTTTGCCTTAATGTTTTAATGGAGGTATATCTCAGAGAAATTCCTTTAATGAATATTTACCTTAGGGAATTTATTTTTAAATATTTTATTTTTTAACATGTTCCTAATGCAAATATCCTGACTTGTCAAATAAACTAATTTTATCATGTTCCTATTTTTTAACGTGTTCCTCATGTAAATACTATTGAAAAGGGAAAATTATTATTTTAAAGATTATATATTTTCCACATTGAATTATTTTGAAATGAGAATATTCTATTTACAAATGCATTTTGACACAGTGTGAAAATAATGAATTACATTTGATGAATGATATTTTCTTTTCTCTTATAAATATACTTGCCATAGATCAATGAATAGAATAATTCATTAGGGTAAATAATTATAATGCTTTTAAGCATCAAACTGTAATTATTATTATTTTGAGAAAATGTACTTTTACCACAAACAAAGTGATGAAATTGCATTTATTAAAGATGAAGACTAATGTTATAATGCAATCCTTTCATATGCATATTTTTGCTTTGTGTATAAATTGAATATTTTTATTAGGGTATATTACTTGTATCATGTACTTAATGGTTTGATTTGTATTTGCAAGGGTATTTCCATGTGATAAAATATTTCCAACCTATTTTAGATTGCCCTAAAAGGTGAGAAGGTATAGTAGTTTTTCCACAAATATCCTTTTTACACGGGGAAGTATATGCTTTTATTTGCTATATAAAATCTTTTACCTTATGTTATTTAATGAGAACTATTATTAGGGAAAATTATTTTTAATATTTACAAGTGTAAAATATTTTGATTTAAGTGAATTATCCTAAAACAAGTATTTTACATAAAGGATTATTACCTAATCAAAGGTAAGATATAGTTAATGGTCAAATCAAAGGGATTTGATCGGTTCACCTTGTTGTTGGAAATGATCAGAGCCCTTGGAGGCAGCCATGCAACAACATCATATTTCTCCTCCTCAGCCTCCATCTTCCACTTCTACTGGGTGTTGGAACCTTAAAATTTTTAAATTTTAGAGTTCCAAGTTCACACTTGAAAGCAATTTTCTCCTTTCGAGTGTGTGTATTACCTATGATCAACTCTCAGGAACCTATGATGTGAGGTATGCATGTGCTTCATAAATTCGGATCTCTCCAGGTGCACCCTCTCAAACCCTAATTCTTTCATTCGAAAGTAAGATACCTTTGCATATTGGTATACATGCAAGTATTATTATGTCGAATTTTAGAATTATATTATTATTTTATATATCTTGTAAAATAAATCCAAATACAATTTACTATGTGCAATGTTAAATTTTTCTCAAAATCATGTTGTCTAGACATTGAGCGGTTTTCTCCTATAGGGACATTACACTGATTGAATTCCATCACAATATTTTTATTCTTTTACAACCAGTCTTAATTATATTAATTGAAGAGTGTTTAAGTTTAAAAAATATAATTACTTATCCTCCAATTAATATTATAGCATTTATATAATTTGTGTTATGAAACTATATGATGTTTTAAAAACTAACACAAACTTTGAGCTCGTGTGATGTGCGGGAAATAAAATATTTTGTGTTTGATCAAATGAAATGATCAAACACTATGTAGTCGATTGAAGGAAATAAAGAGCATTTTCAAAAGCAATATATACATACTCTAATTTACATATATATTTAAATCATTTAAATAAATGATTAAAGGGCACATTATGAAGAGCATACTTTGAATCTTTTAAATAAAAGATTTAAAGTA
Organism: Cryptomeria japonica; assembly: GCF_030272615.1. Classification (NCBI taxonomy): domain Eukaryota; kingdom Viridiplantae; phylum Streptophyta; class Pinopsida; order Cupressales; family Cupressaceae; genus Cryptomeria; species Cryptomeria japonica. Next base: position 512,846,963 of record NC_081409.1, read on the forward strand.
TTTTAAGGAAGGTAAAAGGTTTTTTATCTCATAAGGTAAAGTAATTATGATTTTTTCTCCAAAGGCATTATTATAGGGACTTCTTGATCTTGAAATTTTATTTATTTTAGGTGATTTCCATTTTATAGATCATTCTTGAAAATCTCCTAAATATTAAGAGAATTTTGTGAGGATTTTATTGCAATAAAAATAGCTTTTCCCTAAAGGTTGAGTTTTGGTAAAATACATTTCTTAGGGTAGATTATTTTTATTAATGGCTTTATGATTCTAGAGAAATAAGTAAGTCATCGGGATCGGCATAATTAAAAATGTGCTACCCCAATAGAGTAAGCTATCCCGATGAGCCAATGAGGTGTGCAAAACTATGCCGATGGAGATCAATAAGGTAATATTGTTTTATTTCGCCATTTGGTAAGTATTTCAATTTAATATTTTGCATTCAGATTTTTAGCCAATGGTAAATCATTATGAGTTTAAAAATAAGGATGAAATATTTTCAAAATCTTATTAAAGTGACATTCTTATTTTGAAATTTTTTATCATAATGATTCTTTTTTTTAAAGATTTCTTCTTTTAAAAATTATTGAAAGAGTTTTGCCTTAATGTTTTAATGGAGGTATATCTCAGAGAAATTCCTTTAATGAATATTTACCTTAGGGAATTTATTTTTAAATATTTTATTTTTTAACATGTTCCTAATGCAAATATCCTGACTTGTCAAATAAACTAATTTTATCATGTTCCTATTTTTTAACGTGTTCCTCATGTAAATACTATTGAAAAGGGAAAATTATTATTTTAAAGATTATATATTTTCCACATTGAATTATTTTGAAATGAGAATATTCTATTTACAAATGCATTTTGACACAGTGTGAAAATAATGAATTACATTTGATGAATGATATTTTCTTTTCTCTTATAAATATACTTGCCATAGATCAATGAATAGAATAATTCATTAGGGTAAATAATTATAATGCTTTTAAGCATCAAACTGTAATTATTATTATTTTGAGAAAATGTACTTTTACCACAAACAAAGTGATGAAATTGCATTTATTAAAGATGAAGACTAATGTTATAATGCAATCCTTTCATATGCATATTTTTGCTTTGTGTATAAATTGAATATTTTTATTAGGGTATATTACTTGTATCATGTACTTAATGGTTTGATTTGTATTTGCAAGGGTATTTCCATGTGATAAAATATTTCCAACCTATTTTAGATTGCCCTAAAAGGTGAGAAGGTATAGTAGTTTTTCCACAAATATCCTTTTTACACGGGGAAGTATATGCTTTTATTTGCTATATAAAATCTTTTACCTTGTGTTATTTAATGAGAACTATTATTAGGGAAAATTATTTTTAATATTTACAAGTGTAAAATATTTTGATTTAAGTGAATTATCCTAAAACAAGTATTTTACATAAAGGATTATTACCTAATCAAAGGTAAGATATAGTTAATGGTCAAATCAAAGGGATTTGATCGGTTCACCTTGTTGTTGGAAATGATCAGAGCCCTTGGAGGCAGCCATGCAACAACATCATATTTCTCCTCCTCAGCCTCCATCTTCCACTTCTACTGGGTGTTGGAACCTTAAAATTTTTAAATTTTAGAGTTCCAAGTTCACACTTGAAAGCAATTTTCTCCTTTCGAGTGTGTGTATTACCTATGATCAACTCTCAGGAACCTATGATGTGAGGTATGCATGTGCTTCATAAATTCGGATCTCTCCAGGTGCACCCTCTCAAACCCTAATTCTTTCATTCGAAAGTAAGATACCTTTGCATATTGGTATACATGCAAGTATTATTATGTCGAATTTTAGAATTATATTATTATTTTATATATCTTGTAAAATAAATCCAAATACAATTTACTATGTGCAATGTTAAATTTTTCTCAAAATCATGTTGTCTAGACATTGAGCGGTTTTCTCCTATAGGGACATTACACTGATTGAATTCCATCACAATATTTTTATTCTTTTACAACCAGTCTTAATTATATTAATTGAAGAGTGTTTAAGTTTAAAAAATATAATTACTTATCCTCCAATTAATATTATAGCATTTATATAATTTGTGTTATGAAACTATATGATGTTTTAAAAACTAACACAAACTTTGAGCTCGTGTGATGTGCGGGAAATAAAATATTTTGTGTTTGATCAAATGAAATGATCAAACACTATGTAGTCGATTGAAGGAAATAAAGAGCATTTTCAAAAGCAATATATACATACTCTAATTTACATATATATTTAAATCATTTAAATAAATGATTAAAGGGCACATTATGAAGAGCATACTTTGAATCTTTTAAATAAAAGATTTAAAGTATTTTAAGGAAGGTAAAAGGTTTTTTATCTCATAAGGTAAAGTAATTATGATTTTTTCTCCAAAGGCATTATTATAGGGACTTCTTGATCTTGAAATTTTATTTATTTTAGGTGATTTCCATTTTATAGATCATTCTTGAAAATCTCCTAAATATTAAGAGAATTTTGTGAGGATTTTATTGCAATAAAAATAGCTTTTCCCTAAAGGTTGAGTTTTGGTAAAATACATTTCTTAGGGTAGATTATTTTTATTAATGGCTTTATGATTCTAGAGAAATAAGTAAGTCATCGGGATCGGCATAATTAAAAATGTGCTACCCCAATAGAGTAAGCTATCCCGATGAGCCAATGAGGTGTGCAAAACTATGCCGATGGAGATCAATAAGGTAATATTGTTTTATTTCGCCATTTGGTAAGTATTTCAATTTAATATTTTGCATTCAGATTTTTAGCCAATGGTAAATCATTATGAGTTTAAAAATAAGGATGAAATATTTTCAAAATCTTATTAAAGTGACATTCTTATTTTGAAATTTTTTATCATAATGATTCTTTTTTTTAAAGATTTCTTCTTTTAAAAATTATTGAAAGAGTTTTGCCTTAATGTTTTAATGGAGGTATATCTCAGAGAAATTCCTTTAATGAATATTTACCTTAGGGAATTTATTTTTAAATATTTTATTTTTTAACATGTTCCTAATGCAAATATCCTGACTTGTCAAATAAACTAATTTTATCATGTTCCTATTTTTTAACGTGTTCCTCATGTAAATACTATTGAAAAGGGAAAATTATTATTTTAAAGATTATATATTTTCCACATTGAATTATTTTGAAATGAGAATATTCTATTTACAAATGCATTTTGACACAGTGTGAAAATAATGAATTACATTTGATGAATGATATTTTCTTTTCTCTTATAAATATACTTGCCATAGATCAATGAATAGAATAATTCATTAGGGTAAATAATTATAATGCTTTTAAGCATCAAACTGTAATTATTATTATTTTGAGAAAATGTACTTTTACCACAAACAAAGTGATGAAATTGCATTTATTAAAGATGAAGACTAATGTTATAATGCAATCCTTTCATATGCATATTTTTGCTTTGTGTATAAATTGAATATTTTTATTAGGGTATATTACTTGTATCATGTACTTAATGGTTTGATTTGTATTTGCAAGGGTATTTCCATGTGATAAAATATTTCCAACCTATTTTAGATTGCCCTAAAAGGTGAGAAGGTATAGTAGTTTTTCCACAAATATCCTTTTTACACGGGGAAGTATATGCTTTTATTTGCTATATAAAATCTTTTACCTTATGTTATTTAATGAGAACTATTATTAGGGAAAATTATTTTTAATATTTACAAGTGTAAAATATTTTGATTTAAGTGAATTATCCTAAAACAAGTATTTTACATAAAGGATTATTACCTAATCAAAGGTAAGATATAGTTAATGGTCAAATCAAAGGGATTTGATCGGTTCACCTTGTTGTTGGAAATGATCAGAGCCCTTGGAGGCAGCCATGCAACAACATCATATTTCTCCTCCTCAGCCTCCATCTTCCACTTCTACTGGGTGTTGGAACCTTAAAATTTTTAAATTTTAGAGTTCCAAGTTCACACTTGAAAGCAATTTTCTCCTTTCGAGTGTGTGTATTACCTATGATCAACTCTCAGGAACCTATGATGTGAGGTATGCATGTGCTTCATAAATTCGGATCTCTCCAGGTGCACCCTCTCAAACCCTAATTCTTTCATTCGAAAGTAAGATACCTTTGCATATTGGTATACATGCAAGTATTATTATGTCGAATTTTAGAATTATATTATTATTTTATATATCTTGTAAAATAAATCCAAATACAATTTACTATGTGCAATGTTAAATTTTTCTCAAAATCATGTTGTCTAGACATTGAGCGGTTTTCTCCTATAGGGACATTACACTGATTGAATTCCATCACAATATTTTTATTCTTTTACAACCAGTCTTAATTATATTAATTGAAGAGTGTTTAAGTTTAAAAAATATAATTACTTATCCTCCAATTAATATTATAGCATTTATATAATTTGTGTTATGAAACTATATGATGTTTTAAAAACTAACACAAACTTTGAGCTCGTGTGATGTGCGGGAAATAAAATATTTTGTGTTTGATCAAATGAAATGATCAAACACTATGTAGTCGATTGAAGGAAATAAAGAGCATTTTCAAAAGCAATATATACATACTCTAATTTACATATATATTTAAATCATTTAAATAAATGATTAAAGGGCACATTATGAAGAGCATACTTTGAATCTTTTAAATAAAAGATTTAAAGTATTTTAAGGAAGGTAAAAGGTTTTTTATCTCATAAGGTAAAGTAATTATGATTTTTTCTCCAAAGGCATTATTATAGGGACTTCTTGATCTTGAAATTTTATTTATTTTAGGTGATTTCCATTTTATAGATCATTCTTGAAAATCTCCTAAATATTAAGAGAATTTTGTGAGGATTTTATTGCAATAAAAATAGCTTTTCCCTAAAGGTTGAGTTTTGGTAAAATACATTTCTTAGGGTAGATTATTTTTATTAATGGTTTTATGATTCTAGAGAAATAAGTAAGTCATCGGGATCGGCATAATTAAAAATGTGCTACCCCAATAGAGTAAGCTATCCCGATGAGCCAATGAGGTGTGCAAAACTATGCCGATGGAGATCAATAAGGTAATATTGTTTTATTTCGCCATTTGGTAAGTATTTCAATTTAATATTTTGCATTCAGATTTTTAGCCAATGGTAAATCATTATGAGTTTAAAAATAAGGATGAAATATTTTCAAAATCTTATTAAAGTGACATTCTTATTTTGAAATTTTTTATCATAATGATTCTTTTTTTTAAAGATTTCTTCTTTTAAAAATTATTGAAAGAGTTTTGCCTTAATGTTTTAATGGAGGTATATCTCAGAGAAATTCCTTTAATGAATATTTACCTTAGGGAATTTATTTTTAAATATTTTATTTTTTAACATGTTCCTAATGCAAATATCCTGACTTGTCAAATAAACTAATTTTATCATGTTCCTATTTTTTAACGTGTTCCTCATGTAAATACTATTGAAAAGGGAAAATTATTATTTTAAAGATTATATATTTTCCACATTGAATTATTTTGAAATGAGAATATTCTATTTACAAATGCATTTTGACACAGTGTGAAAATAATGAATTACATTTGATGAATGATATTTTCTTTTCTCTTATAAATATACTTGCCATAGATCAATGAATAGAATAATTCATTAGGGTAAATAATTATAATGCTTTTAAGCATCAAACTGTAATTATTATTATTTTGAGAAAATGTACTTTTACCACAAACAAAGTGATGAAATTGCATTTATTAAAGATGAAGACTAATGTTATAATGCAATCCTTTCATATGCATATTTTTGCTTTGTGTATAAATTGAATATTTTTATTAGGGTATATTACTTGTATCATGTACTTAATGGTTTGATTTGTATTTGCAAGGGTATTTCCATGTGATAAAATATTTCCAACCTATTTTAGATTGCCCTAAAAGGTGAGAAGGTATAGTAGTTTTTCCACAAATATCCTTTTTACACGGGGAAGTATATGCTTTTATTTGCTATATAAAATCTTTTACCTTATGTTATTTAATGAGAACTATTATTAGGGAAAATTATTTTTAATATTTACAAGTGTAAAATATTTTGATTTAAGTGAATTATCCTAAAACAAGTATTTTACATAAAGGATTATTACCTAATCAAAGGTAAGATATAGTTAATGGTCAAATCAAAGGGATTTGATCGGTTCACCTTGTTGTTGGAAATGATCAGAGCCCTTGGAGGCAGCCATGCAACAACATCATATTTCTCCTCCTCAGCCTCCATCTTCCACTTCTACTGGGTGTTGGAACCTTAAAATTTTTAAATTTTAGAGTTCCAAGTTCACACTTGAAAGCAATTTTCTCCTTTCGAGTGTGTGTATTACCTATGATCAACTCTCAGGAACCTATGATGTGAGGTATGCATGTGCTTCATAAATTCGGATCTCTCCAGGTGCACCCTCTCAAACCCTAATTCTTTCATTCGAAAGTAAGATACCTTTGCATATTGGTATACATGCAAGTATTATTATGTCGAATTTTAGAATTATATTATTATTTTATATATCTTGTAAAATAAATCCAAATACAATTTACTATGTGCAATGTTAAATTTTTCTCAAAATCATGTTGTCTAGACATTGAGCGGTTTTCTCCTATAGGGACATTACACTGATTGAATTCCATCACAATATTTTTATTCTTTTACAACCAGTCTTAATTATATTAATTGAAGAGTGTTTAAGTTTAAAAAATATAATTACTTATCCTCCAATTAATATTATAGCATTTATATAATTTGTGTTATGAAACTATATGATGTTTTAAAAACTAACACAAACTTTGAGCTCGTGTGATGTGCGGGAAATAAAATATTTTGTGTTTGATCAAATGAAATGATCAAACACTATGTAGTCGATTGAAGGAAATAAAGAGCATTTTCAAAAGCAATATATACATACTCTAATTTACATATATATTTAAATCATTTAAATAAATGATTAAAGGGCACATTATGAAGAGCATACTTTGAATCTTTTAAATAAAAGATTTAAAGTATTTTAAGGAAGGTAAAAGGTTTTTTATCTCATAAGGTAAAGTAATTATGATTTTTTCTCCAAAGGCATTATTATAGGGACTTCTTGATCTTGAAATTTTATTTATTTTAGGTGATTTCCATTTTATAGATCATTCTTGAAAATCTCCTAAATATTAAGAGAATTTTGTGAGGATTTTATTGCAATAAAAATAGCTTTTCCCTAAAGGTTGAGTTTTGGTAAAATACATTTCTTAGGGTAGATTATTTTTATTAATGGCTTTATGATTCTAGAGAAATAAGTAAGTCATCGGGATCGGCATAATTAAAAATGTGCTACCCCAATAGAGTAAGCTATCCCGATGAGCCAATGAGGTGTGCAAAACTATGCCGATGGAGATCAATAAGGTAATATTGTTTTATTTCGCCATTTGGTAAGTATTTCAATTTAATATTTTGCATTCAGATTTTTAGCCAATGGTAAATCATTATGAGTTTAAAAATAAGGATGAAATATTTTCAAAATCTTATTAAAGTGACATTCTTATTTTGAAATTTTTTATCATAATGATTCTTTTTTTTAAAGATTTCTTCTTTTAAAAATTATTGAAAGAGTTTTGCCTTAATGTTTTAATGGAGGTATATCTCAGAGAAATTCCTTTAATGAATATTTACCTTAGGGAATTTATTTTTAAATATTTTATTTTTTAACATGTTCCTAATGCAAATATCCTGACTTGTCAAATAAACTAATTTTATCATGTTCCTATTTTTTAACGTGTTCCTCATGTAAATACTATTGAAAAGGGAAAATTATTATTTTAAAGATTATATATTTTCCACATTGAATTATTTTGAAATGAGAATATTCTATTTACAAATGCATTTTGACACAGTGTGAAAATAATGAATTACATTTGATGAATGATATTTTCTTTTCTCTTATAAATATACTTGCCATAGATCAATGAATAGAATAATTCATTAGGGTAAATAATTATAATGCTTTTAAGCATCAAACTGTAATTATTATTATTTTGAGAAAATGTACTTTTACCACAAACAAAGTGATGAAATTGCATTTATTAAAGATGAAGACTAATGTTATAATGCAATCCTTTCATATGCATATTTTTGCTTTGTGTATAAATTGAATATTTTTATTAGGGTATATTACTTGTATCATGTACTTAATGGTTTGATTTGTATTTGCAAGGGTATTTCCATGTGATAAAATATTTCCAACCTATTTTAGATTGCCCTAAAAGGTGAGAAGGTATAGTAGTTTTTCCACAAATATCCTTTTTACACAGGGAAGTATATGCTTTTATTTGCTATATAAAATCTTTTACCTTATGTTATTTAATGAGAACTATTATTAGGGAAAATTATTTTTAATATTTACAAGTGTAAAATATTTTGATTTAAGTGAATTATCCTAAAACAAGTATTTTACATAAAGGATTATTACCTAATCAAAGGTAAGATATAGTTAATGGTCAAATCAAAGGGATTTGATCGGTTCACCTTGTTGTTGGAAATGATCAGAGCCCTTGGAGGCAGCCATGCAACAACATCATATTTCTCCTCCTCAGCCTCCATCTTCCACTTCTACTGGGTGTTGGAACCTTAAAATTTTTAAATTTTAGAGTTCCAAGTTCACACTTGAAAGCAATTTTCTCCTTTCGAGTGTGTGTATTACCTATGATCAACTCTCAGGAACCTATGATGTGAGGTATGCATGTGCTTCATAAATTCGGATCTCTCCAGGTGCACCCTCTCAAACCCTAATTCTTTCATTCGAAAGTAAGATACCTTTGCATATTGGTATACATGCAAGTATTATTATGTCGAATTTTAGAATTATATTATTATTTTATATATCTTGTAAAATAAATCCAAATACAATTTACTATGTGCAATGTTAAATTTTTCTCAAAATCATGTTGTCTAGACATTGAGCGGTTTTCTCCTATAGGGACATTACACTGATTGAATTCCATCACAATATTTTTATTCTTTTACAACCAGTCTTAATTATATTAATTGAAGAGTGTTTAAGTTTAAAAAATATAATTACTTATCCTCCAATTAATATTATAGCATTTATATAATTTGTGTTATGAAACTATATGATGTTTTAAAAACTAACACAAACTTTGAGCTCGTGTGATGTGCGGGAAATAAAATATTTTGTGTTTGATCAAATGAAATGATCAAACACTATGTAGTCGATTGAAGGAAATAAAGAGCATTTTCAAAAGCAATATATACATACTCTAATTTACATATATATTTAAATCATTTAAATAAATGATTAAAGGGCACATTATGAAGAGCATACTTTGAATCTTTTAAATAAAAGATTTAAAGTATTTTAAGGAAGGTAAAAGGTTTTTTATCTCATAAGGTAAAGTAATTATGATTTTTTCTCCAAAGGCATTATTATAGGGACTTCTTGATCTTGAAATTTTATTTATTTTAGGTGATTTCCATTTTATAGATCATTCTTGAAAATCTCCTAAATATTAAGAGAATTTTGTGAGGATTTTATTGCAATAAAAATAGCTTTTCCCTAAAGGTTGAGTTTTGGTAAAATACATTTCTTAGGGTAGATTATTTTTATTAATGGTTTTATGATTCTAGAGAAATAAGTAAGTCATCGGGATCGGCATAATTAAAAATGTGCTACCCCAATAGAGTAAGCTATCCCGATGAGCCAATGAGGTGTGCAAAACTATGCCGATGGAGATCAATAAGGTAATATTGTTTTATTTCGCCATTTGGTAAGTATTTCAATTTAATATTTTGCATTCAGATTTTTAGCCAATGGTAAATCATTATGAGTTTAAAAATAAGGATGAAATATTTTCAAAATCTTATTAAAGTGACATTCTTATTTTGAAATTTTTTATCATAATGATTCTTTTTTTTAAAGATTTCTTCTTTTAAAAATTATTGAAAGAGTTTTGCCTTAATGTTTTAATGGAGGTATATCTCAGAGAAATTCCTTTAATGAATATTTACCTTAGGGAATTTATTTTTAAATATTTTATTTTTTAACATGTTCCTAATGCAAATATCCTGACTTGTCAAATAAACTAATTTTATCATGTTCCTATTTTTTAACGTGTTCCTCATGTAAATACTATTGAAAAGGGAAAATTATTATTTTAAAGATTATATATTTTCCACATTGAATTATTTTGAAATGAGAATATTCTATTTACAAATGCATTTTGACACAGTGTGAAAATAATGAATTACATTTGATGAATGATATTTTCTTTTCTCTTATAAATATACTTGCCATAGATCAATGAATAGAATAATTCATTAGGGTAAATAATTATAATGCTTTTAAGCATCAAACTGTAATTATTATTATTTTGAGAAAATGTACTTTTACCACAAACAAAGTGATGAAATTGCATTTATTAAAGATGAAGACTAATGTTATAATGCAATCCTTTCATATGCATATTTTTGCTTTGTGTATAAATTGAATATTTTTATTAGGGTATATTACTTGTATCATGTACTTAATGGTTTGATTTGTATTTGCAAGGGTATTTCCATGTGATAAAATATTTCCAACCTATTTTAGATTGCCCTAAAAGGTGAGAAGGTATAGTAGTTTTTCCACAAATATCCTTTTTACACAGGGAAGTATATGCTTTTATTTGCTATATAAAATCTTTTACCTTATGTTATTTAATGAGAACTATTATTAGGGAAAATTATTTTTAATATTTACAAGTGTAAAATATTTTGATTTAAGTGAATTATCCTAAAACAAGTATTTTACATAAAGGATTATTACCTAATCAAAGGTAAGATATAGTTAATGGTCAAATCAAAGGGATTTGATCGGTTCACCTTGTTGTTGGAAATGATCAGAGCCCTTGGAGGCAGCCATGCAACAACATCATATTTCTCCTCCTCAGCCTCCATCTTCCACTTCTACTGGGTGTTGGAACCTTAAAATTTTTAAATTTTAGAGTTCCAAGTTCACACTTGAAAGCAATTTTCTCCTTTCGAGTGTGTGTATTACCTATGATCAACTCTCAGGAACCTATGATGTGAGGTATGCATGTGCTTCATAAATTCGGATCTCTCCAGGTGCACCCTCTCAAACCCTAATTCTTTCATTCGAAAGTAAGATACCTTTGCATATTGGTATACATGCAAGTATTATTATGTCGAATTTTAGAATTATATTATTATTTTATATATCTTGTAAAATAAATCCAAATACAATTTACTATGTGCAATGTTAAATTTTTCTCAAAATCATGTTGTCTAGACATTGAGCGGTTTTCTCCTATAGGGACATTACACTGATTGAATTCCATCACAATATTTTTATTCTTTTACAACCAGTCTTAATTATATTAATTGAAGAGTGTTTAAGTTTAAAAAATATAATTACTTATCCTCCAATTAATATTATAGCATTTATATAATTTGTGTTATGAAACTATATGATGTTTTAAAAACTAACACAAACTTTGAGCTCGTGTGATGTGCGGGAAATAAAATATTTTGTGTTTGATCAAATGAAATGATCAAACACTATGTAGTCGATTGAAGGAAATAAAGAGCATTTTCAAAAGCAATATATACATACTCTAATTTACATATATATTTAAATCATTTAAATAAATGATTAAAGGGCACATTATGAAGAGCATACTTTGAATCTTTTAAATAAAAGATTTAAAGTATTTTAAGGAAGGTAAAAGGTTTTTTATCTCATAAGGTAAAGTAATTATGATTTTTTCTCCAAAGGCATTATTATAGGGACTTCTTGATCTTGAAATTTTATTTATTTTAGGTGATTTCCATTTTATAGATCATTCTTGAAAATCTCCTAAATATTAAGAGAATTTTGTGAGGATTTTATTGCAATAAAAATAGCTTTTCCCTAAAGGTTGAGTTTTGGTAAAATACATTTCTTAGGATAGATTATTTTTATTAATGGTTTTATGATTCTAGAGAAATAAGTAAGTCATCGGGATCGGCATAATTAAAAATGTGCTACCCCAATAGAGTAAGCTATCCCGATGAGCCAATGAGGTGTGCAAAACTATGCCGATGGAGATCAATAAGGTAATATTGTTTTATTTCGCCATTTGGTAAGTATTTCAATTTAATATTTTGCATTCAGATTTTTAGCCAATGGTAAATCATTATGAGTTTAAAAATAAGGATGAAATATTTTCAAAATCTTATTAAAGTGACATTCTTATTTTGAAATTTTTTATCATAATGATTCTTTTTTTTAAAGATTTCTTCTTTTAAAAATTATTGAAAGAGTTTTGCCTTAATGTTTTAATGGAGGTATATCTCAGAGAAATTCCTTTAATGAATATTTACCTTAGGGAATTTATTTTTAAATATTTTATTTTTTAACATGTTCCTAATGCAAATATCCTGACTTGTCAAATAAACTAATTTTATCATGTTCCTATTTTTTAACGTGTTCCTCATGTAAATACTATTGAAAAGGGAAAATTATTATTTTAAAGATTATATATTTTCCACATTGAATTATTTTGAAATGAGAATATTCTATTTACAAATGCATTTTGACACAGTGTGAAAATAATGAATTACATTTGATGAATGATATTTTCTTTTCTCTTATAAATATACTTGCCATAGATCAATGAATAGAATAATTCATTAGGGTAAATAATTATAATGCTTTTAAGCATCAAACTGTAATTATTATTATTTTGAGAAAATGTACTTTTACCACAAACAAAGTGATGAAATTGCATTTATTAAAGATGAAGACTAATGTTATAATGCAATCCTTTCATATGCATATTTTTGCTTTGTGTATAAATTGAATATTTTTATTAGGGTATATTACTTGTATCATGTACTTAATGGTTTGATTTGTATTTGCAAGGGTATTTCCATGTGATAAAATATTTCCAACCTATTTTAGATTGCCCTAAAAGGTGAGAAGGTATAGTAGTTTTTCCACAAATATCCTTTTTACACGGGGAAGTATATGCTTTTATTTGCTATATAAAATCTTTTACCTTATGTTATTTAATGAGAACTATTATTAGGGAAAATTATTTTTAATATTTACAAGTGTAAAATATTTTGATTTAAGTGAATTATCCTAAAACAAGTATTTTACATAAAGGATTATTACCTAATCAAAGGTAAGATATAGTTAATGGTCAAATCAAAGGGATTTGATCGGTTCACCTTGTTGTTGGAAATGATCAGAGCCCTTGGAGGCAGCCATGCAACAACATCATATTTCTCCTCCTCAGCCTCCATCTTCCACTTCTACTGGGTGTTGGAACCTTAAAATTTTTAAATTTTAGAGTTCCAAGTTCACACTTGAAAGCAATTTTCTCCTTTCGAGTGTGTGTATTACCTATGATCAACTCTCAGGAACCTATGATGTGAGGTATGCATGTGCTTCATAAATTCGGATCTCTCCAGGTGCACCCTCTCAAACCCTAATTCTTTCATTCGAAAGTAAGATACCTTTGCATATTGGTATACATGCAAGTATTATTATGTCGAATTTTAGAATTATATTATTATTTTATATATCTTGTAAAATAAATCCAAATACAATTTACTATGTGCAATGTTAAATTTTTCTCAAAATCATGTTGTCTAGACATTGAGCGGTTTTCTCCTATAGGGACATTACACTGATTGAATTCCATCACAATATTTTTATTCTTTTACAACCAGTCTTAATTATATTAATTGAAGAGTGTTTAAGTTTAAAAAATATAATTACTTATCCTCCAATTAATATTATAGCATTTATATAATTTGTGTTATGAAACTATATGATGTTTTAAAAACTAACACAAACTTTGAGCTCGTGTGATGTGCGGGAAATAAAATATTTTGTGTTTGATCAAATGAAATGATCAAACACTATGTAGTCGATTGAAGGAAATAAAGAGCATTTTCAAAAGCAATATATACATACTCTAATTTACATATATATTTAAATCATTTAAATAAATGATTAAAGGGCACATTATGAAGAGCATACTTTGAATCTTTTAAATAAAAGATTTAAAGTATTTTAAGGAAGGTAAAAGGTTTTTTATCTCATAAGGTAAAGTAATTATGATTTTTTCTCCAAAGGCATTATTATAGGGACTTCTTGATCTTGAAATTTTATTTATTTTAGGTGATTTCCATTTTATAGATCATTCTTGAAAATCTCCTAAATATTAAGAGAATTTTGTGAGGATTTTATTGCAATAAAAATAGCTTTTCCCTAAAGGTTGAGTTTTGGTAAAATACATTTCTTAGGGTAGATTATTTTTATTAATGGTTTTATGATTCTAGAGAAATAAGTAAGTCATCGGGATCGGCATAATTAAAAATGTGCTACCCCAATAGAGTAAGCTATCCCGATGAGCCAATGAGGTGTGCAAAACTATGCCGATGGAGATCAATAAGGTAATATTGTTTTATTTCGCCATTTGGTAAGTATTTCAATTTAATATTTTGCATTCAGATTTTTAGCCAATGGTAAATCATTATGAGTTTAAAAATAAGGATGAAATATTTTCAAAATCTTATTAAAGTGACATTCTTATTTTGAAATTTTTTATCATAATGATTCTTTTTTTTAAAGATTTCTTCTTTTAAAAATTATTGAAAGAGTTTTGCCTTAATGTTTTAATGGAGGTATATCTCAGAGAAATTCCTTTAATGAATATTTACCTTAGGGAATTTATTTTTAAATATTTTATTTTTTAACATGTTCCTAATGCAAATATCCTGACTTGTCAAATAAACTAATTTTATCATGTTCCTATTTTTTAACGTGTTCCTCATGTAAATACTATTGAAAAGGGAAAATTATTATTTTAAAGATTATATATTTTCCACATTGAATTATTTTGAAATGAGAATATTCTATTTACAAATGCATTTTGACACAGTGTGAAAATAATGAATTACATTTGATGAATGATATTTTCTTTTCTCTTATAAATATACTTGCCATAGATCAATGAATAGAATAATTCATTAGGGTAAATAATTATAATGCTTTTAAGCATCAAACTGTAATTATTATTATTTTGAGAAAATGTACTTTTACCACAAACAAAGTGATGAAATTGCATTTATTAAAGATGAAGACTAATGTTATAATGCAATCCTTTCATATGCATATTTTTGCTTTGTGTATAAATTGAATATTTTTATTAGGGTATATTACTTGTATCATGTACTTAATGGTTTGATTTGTATTTGCAAGGGTATTTCCATGTGATAAAATATTTCCAACCTATTTTAGATTGCCCTAAAAGGTGAGAAGGTATAGTAGTTTTTCCACAAATATCCTTTTTACACAGGGAAGTATATGCTTTTATTTGCTATATAAAATCTTTTACCTTATGTTATTTAATGAGAACTATTATTAGGGAAAATTATTTTTAATATTTACAAGTGTAAAATATTTTGATTTAAGTGAATTATCCTAAAACAAGTATTTTACATAAAGGATTATTACCTAATCAAAGGTAAGATATAGTTAATGGTCAAATCAAAGGGATTTGATCGGTTCACCTTGTTGTTGGAAATGATCAGAGCCCTTGGAGGCAGCCATGCAACAACATCATATTTCTCCTCCTCAGCCTCCATCTTCCACTTCTACTGGGTGTTGGAACCTTAAAATTTTTAAATTTTAGAGTTCCAAGTTCACACTTGAAAGCAATTTTCTCCTTTCGAGTGTGTGTATTACCTATGATCAACTCTCAGGAACCTATGATGTGAGGTATGCATGTGCTTCATAAATTCGGATCTCTCCAGGTGCACCCTCTCAAACCCTAATTCTTTCATTCGAAAGTAAGATACCTTTGCATATTGGTATACATGCAAGTATTATTATGTCGAATTTTAGAATTATATTATTATTTTATATATCTTGTAAAATAAATCCAAATACAATTTACTATGTGCAATGTTAAATTTTTCTCAAAATCATGTTGTCTAGACATTGAGCGGTTTTCTCCTATAGGGACATTACACTGATTGAATTCCATCACAATATTTTTATTCTTTTACAACCAGTCTTAATTATATTAATTGAAGAGTGTTTAAGTTTAAAAAATATAATTACTTATCCTCCAATTAATATTATAGCATTTATATAATTTGTGTTATGAAACTATATGATGTTTTAAAAACTAACACAAACTTTGAGCTCGTGTGATGTGCGGGAAATAAAATATTTTGTGTTTGATCAAATGAAATGATCAAACACTATGTAGTCGATTGAAGGAAATAAAGAGCATTTTCAAAAGCAATATATACATACTCTAATTTACATATATATTTAAATCATTTAAATAAATGATTAAAGGGCACATTATGAAGAGCATACTTTGAATCTTTTAAATAAAAGATTTAAAGTATTTTAAGGAAGGTAAAAGGTTTTTTATCTCATAAGGTAAAGTAATTATGATTTTTTCTCCAAAGGCATTATTATAGGGACTTCTTGATCTTGAAATTTTATTTATTTTAGGTGATTTCCATTTTATAGATCATTCTTGAAAATCTCCTAAATATTAAGAGAATTTTGTGAGGATTTTATTGCAATAAAAATAGCTTTTCCCTAAAGGTTGAGTTTTGGTAAAATACATTTCTTAGGGTAGATTATTTTTATTAATGGTTTTATGATTCTAGAGAAATAAGTAAGTCATCGGGATCGGCATAATTAAAAATGTGCTACCCCAATAGAGTAAGCTATCCCGATGAGCCAATGAGGTGTGCAAAACTATGCCGATGGAGATCAATAAGGTAATATTGTTTTATTTCGCCATTTGGTAAGTATTTCAATTTAATATTTTGCATTCAGATTTTTAGCCAATGGTAAATCATTATGAGTTTAAAAATAAGGATGAAATATTTTCAAAATCTTATTAAAGTGACATTCTTATTTTGAAATTTTTTATCATAATGATTCTTTTTTTTAAAGATTTCTTCTTTTAAAAATTATTGAAAGAGTTTTGCCTTAATGTTTTAATGGAGGTATATCTCAGAGAAATTCCTTTAATGAATATTTACCTTAGGGAATTTATTTTTAAATATTTTATTTTTTAACATGTTCCTAATGCAAATATCCTGACTTGTCAAATAAACTAATTTTATCATGTTCCTATTTTTTAACGTGTTCCTCATGTAAATACTATTGAAAAGGGAAAATTATTATTTTAAAGATTATATATTTTCCACATTGAATTATTTTGAAATGAGAATATTCTATTTACAAATGCATTTTGACACAGTGTGAAAATAATGAATTACATTTGATGAATGATATTTTCTTTTCTCTTATAAATATACTTGCCATAGATCAATGAATAGAATAATTCATTAGGGTAAATAATTATAATGCTTTTAAGCATCAAACTGTAATTATTATTATTTTGAGAAAATGTACTTTTACCACAAACAAAGTGATGAAATTGCATTTATTAAAGATGAAGACTAATGTTATAATGCAATCCTTTCATATGCATATTTTTGCTTTGTGTATAAATTGAATATTTTTATTAGGGTATATTACTTGTATCATGTACTTAATGGTTTGATTTGTATTTGCAAGGGTATTTCCATGTGATAAAATATTTCCAACCTATTTTAGATTGCCCTAAAAGGTGAGAAGGTATAGTAGTTTTTCCACAAATATCCTTTTTACACAGGGAAGTATATGCTTTTATTTGCTATATAAAATCTTTTACCTTATGTTATTTAATGAGAACTATTATTAGGGAAAATTATTTTTAATATTTACAAGTGTAAAATATTTTGATTTAAGTGAATTATCCTAAAACAAGTATTTTACATAAAGGATTATTACCTAATCAAAGGTAAGATATAGTTAATGGTCAAATCAAAGGGATTTGATCGGTTCACCTTGTTGTTGGAAATAATCAGAGCCCTTGGAGGCAGCCATGCAACAACATCATATTTCTCCTCCTCAGCCTCCATCTTCCACTTCTACTGGGTGTTGGAACCTTAAAATTTTTAAATTTTAGAGTTCCAAGTTCACACTTGAAAGCAATTTTCTCCTTTCGAGTGTGTGTATTACCTATGATCAACTCTCAGGAACCTATGATGTGAGGTATGCATGTGCTTCGTAAATTCGGATCTCTCCAGGTGCACCCTCTCAAACCCTAATTCTTTCATTCGAAAGTAAGATACCTTTGCATATTGGTATACATGCAAGTATTATTATGTCGAATTTTAGAATTATATTATTATTTTATATATCTTGTAAAATAAATCCAAATACAATTTACTATGTGCAATGTTAAATTTTTCTCAAAATCATGTTGTCTAGACATTGAGCGGTTTTCTCCTATAGGGACATTACACTGATTGAATTCCATCACAATATTTTTATTCTTTTACAACCAGTCTTAATTATATTAATTGAAGAGTGTTTAAGTTTAAAAAATATAATTACTTATCCTCCAATTAATATTATAGCATTTATATAATTTGTGTTATGAAACTATATGATGTTTTAAAAACTAACACAAACTTTGAGCTCGTGTGATGTGCGGGAAATAAAATATTTTGTGTTTGATCAAATGAAATGATCAAACACTATGTAGTCGATTGAAGGAAATAAAGAGCATTTTCAAAAGCAATATATACATACTCTAATTTACATATATATTTAAATCATTTAAATAAATGATTAAAGGGCACATTATGAAGAGCATACTTTGAATCTTTTAAATAAAAGATTTAAAGTATTTTAAGGAAGGTAAAAGGTTTTTTATCTCATAAGGTAAAGTAATTATGATTTTTTCTCCAAAGGCATTATTATAGGGACTTCTTGATCTTGAAATTTTATTTATTTTAGGTGATTTCCATTTTATAGATCATTCTTGAAAATCTCCTAAATATTAAGAGAATTTTGTGAGGATTTTATTGCAATAAAAATAGCTTTTCCCTAAAGGTTGAGTTTTGGTAAAATACATTTCTTAGGGTAGATTATTTTTATTAATGGTTTTATGATTCTAGAGAAATAAGTAAGTCATCGGGATCGGCATAATTAAAAATGTGCTACCCCAATAGAGTAAGCTATCCCGATGAGCCAATGAGGTGTGCAAAACTATGCCGATGGAGATCAATAAGGTAATATTGTTTTATTTCGCCATTTGGTAAGTATTTCAATTTAATATTTTGCATTCAGATTTTTAGCCAATGGTAAATCATTATGAGTTTAAAAATAAGGATGAAATATTTTCAAAATCTTATTAAAGTGACATTCTTATTTTGAAATTTTTTATCATAATGATTCTTTTTTTTAAAGATTTCTTCTTTTAAAAATTATTGAAAGAGTTTTGCCTTAATGTTTTAATGGAGGTATATCTCAGAGAAATTCCTTTAATGAATATTTACCTTAGGGAATTTATTTTTAAATATTTTATTTTTTAACATGTTCCTAATGCAAATATCCTGACTTGTCAAATAAACTAATTTTATCATGTTCCTATTTTTTAACGTGTTCCTCATGTAAATACTATTGAAAAGGGAAAATTATTATTTTAAAGATTATATATTTTCCACATTGAATTATTTTGAAATGAGAATATTCTATTTACAAATGCATTTTGACACAGTGTGAAAATAATGAATTACATTTGATGAATGATATTTTCTTTTCTCTTATAAATATACTTGCCATAGATCAATGAATAGAATAATTCATTAGGGTAAATAATTATAATGCTTTTAAGCATCAAACTGTAATTATTATTATTTTGAGAAAATGTACTTTTACCACAAACAAAGTGATGAAATTGCATTTATTAAAGATGAAGACTAATGTTATAAGGCAATCCTTTCATATGCATATTTTTGCTTTGTGTATAAATTGAATATTTTTATTAGGGTATATTACTTGTATCATGTACTTAATGGTTTGATTTGTATTTGCAAGGGTATTTCCATGTGATAAAATATTTCCAACCTATTTTAGATTGCCCTAAAAGGTGAGAAGGTATAGTAGTTTTTCCACAAATATCCTTTTTACACGGGGAAGTATATGCTTTTATTTGCTATATAAAATCTTTTACCTTATGTTATTTAATGAGAACTATTATTAGGGAAAATTATTTTTAATATTTACAAGTGTAAAATATTTTGATTTAAGTGAATTATCCTAAAACAAGTATTTTACATAAAGGATTATTACCTAATCAAAGGTAAGATATAGTTAATGGTCAAATCAAAGGGATTTGATCGGTTCACCTTGTTGTTGGAAATGATCAGAGCCCTTGGAGGCAGCCATGCAACAACATCATATTTCTCCTCCTCAGCCTCCATCTTCCACTTCTACTGGGTGTTGGAACCTTAAAATTTTTAAATTTTAGAGTTCCAAGTTCACACTTGAAAGCAATTTTCTCCTTTCGAGTGTGTGTATTACCTATGATCAACTCTCAGGAACCTATGATGTGAGGTATGCATGTGCTTCATAAATTCGGATCTCTCCAGGTGCACCCTCTCAAACCCTAATTCTTTCATTCGAAAGTAAGATACCTTTGCATATTGGTATACATGCAAGTATTATTATGTCGAATTTTAGAATTATATTATTATTTTATATATCTTGTAAAATAAATCCAAATACAATTTACTATGTGCAATGTTAAATTTTTCTCAAAATCATGTTGTCTAGACATTGAGCGGTTTTCTCCTATAGGGACATTACACTGATTGAATTCCATCACAATATTTTTATTCTTTTACAACCAGTCTTAATTATATTAATTGAAGAGTGTTTAAGTTTAAAAAATATAATTACTTATCCTCCAATTAATATTATAGCATTTATATAATTTGTGTTATGAAACTATATGATGTTTTAAAAACTAACACAAACTTTGAGCTCGTGTGATGTGCGGGAAATAAAATATTTTGTGTTTGATCAAATGAAATGATCAAACACTATGTAGTCGATTGAAGGAAATAAAGAGCATTTTCAAAAGCAATATATACATACTCTAATTTACATATATATTTAAATCATTTAAATAAATGATTAAAGGGCACATTATGAAGAGCATACTTTGAATCTTTTAAATAAAAGATTTAAAGTATTTTAAGGAAGGTAAAAGGTTTTTTATCTCATAAGGTAAAGTAATTATGATTTTTTCTCCAAAGGCATTATTATAGGGACTTCTTGATCTTGAAATTTTATTTATTTTAGGTGATTTCCATTTTATAGATCATTCTTGAAAATCTCCTAAATATTAAGAGAATTTTGTGAGGATTTTATTGCAATAAAAATAGCTTTTCCCTAAAGGTTGAGTTTTGGTAAAATACATTTCTTAGGGTAGATTATTTTTATTAATGGTTTTATGATTCTAGAGAAATAAGTAAGTCATCGGGATCGGCATAATTAAAAATGTGCTACCCCAATAGAGTAAGCTATCCCGATGAGCCAATGAGGTGTGCAAAACTATGCCGATGGAGATCAATAAGGTAATATTGTTTTATTTCGCCATTTGGTAAGTATTTCAATTTAATATTTTGCATTCAGATTTTTAGCCAATGGTAAATCATTATGAGTTTAAAAATAAGGATGAAATATTTTCAAAATCTTATTAAAGTGACATTCTTATTTTGAAATTTTTTATCATAATGATTCTTTTTTTTAAAGATTTCTTCTTTTAAAAATTATTGAAAGAGTTTTGCCTTAATGTTTTAATGGAGGTATATCTCAGAGAAATTCCTTTAATGAATATTTACCTTAGGGAATTTATTTTTAAATATTTTATTTTTTAACATGTTCCTAATGCAAATATCCTGACTTGTCAAATAAACTAATTTTATCATGTTCCTATTTTTTAACGTGTTCCTCATGTAAATACTATTGAAAAGGGAAAATTATTATTTTAAAGATTATATATTTTCCACATTGAATTATTTTGAAATGAGAATATTCTATTTACAAATGCATTTTGACACAGTGTGAAAATAATGAATTACATTTGATGAATGATATTTTCTTTTCTCTTATAAATATACTTGCCATAGATCAATGAATAGAATAATTCATTAGGGTAAATAATTATAATGCTTTTAAGCATCAAACTGTAATTATTATTATTTTGAGAAAATGTACTTTTACCACAAACAAAGTGATGAAATTGCATTTATTAAAGATGAAGACTAATGTTATAAGGCAATCCTTTCATATGCATATTTTTGCTTTGTGTATAAATTGAATATTTTTATTAGGGTATATTACTTGTATCATGTACTTAATGGTTTGATTTGTATTTGCAAGGGTATTTCCATGTGATAAAATATTTCCAACCTATTTTAGATTGCCCTAAAAGGTGAGAAGGTATAGTAGTTTTTCCACAAATATCCTTTTTACACGGGGAAGTATATGCTTTTATTTGCTATATAAAATCTTTTACCTTATGTTATTTAATGAGAACTATTATTAGGGAAAATTATTTTTAATATTTACAAGTGTAAAATATTTTGATTTAAGTGAATTATCCTAAAACAAGTATTTTACATAAAGGATTATTACCTAATCAAAGGTAAGATATAGTTAATGGTCAAATCAAAGGGATTTGATCGGTTCACCTTGTTGTTGGAAATGATCAGAGCCCTTGGAGGCAGCCATGCAACAACATCATATTTCTCCTCCTCAGCCTCCATCTTCCACTTCTACTGGGTGTTGGAACCTTAAAATTTTTAAATTTTAGAGTTCCAAGTTCACACTTGAAAGCAATTTTCTCCTTTCGAGTGTGTGTATTACCTATGATCAACTCTCAGGAACCTATGATGTGAGGTATGCATGTGCTTCATAAATTCGGATCTCTCCAGGTGCACCCTCTCAAACCCTAATTCTTTCATTCGAAAGTAAGATACCTTTGCATATTGGTATACATGCAAGTATTATTATGTCGAATTTTAGAATTATATTATTATTTTATATATCTTGTAAAATAAATCCAAATACAATTTACTATGTGCAATGTTAAATTTTTCTCAAAATCATGTTGTCTAGACATTGAGCGGTTTTCTCCTATAGGGACATTACACTGATTGAATTCCATCACAATATTTTTATTCTTTTACAACCAGTCTTAATTATATTAATTGAAGAGTGTTTAAGTTTAAAAAATATAATTACTTATCCTCCAATTAATATTATAGCATTTATATAATTTGTGTTATGAAACTATATGATGTTTTAAAAACTAACACAAACTTTGAGCTCGTGTGATGTGCGGGAAATAAAATATTTTGTGTTTGATCAAATGAAATGATCAAACACTATGTAGTCGATTGAAGGAAATAAAGAGCATTTTCAAAAGCAATATATACATACTCTAATTTACATATATATTTAAATCATTTAAATAAATGATTAAAGGGCACATTATGAAGAGCATACTTTGAATCTTTTAAATAAAAGATTTAAAGTATTTTAAGGAAGGTAAAAGGTTTTTTATCTCATAAGGTAAAGTAATTATGATTTTTTCTCCAAAGGCATTATTATAGGGACTTCTTGATCTTGAAATTTTATTTATTTTAGGTGATTTCCATTTTATAGATCATTCTTGAAAATCTCCTAAATATTAAGAGAATTTTGTGAGGATTTTATTGCAATAAAAATAGCTTTTCCCTAAAGGTTGAGTTTTGGTAAAATACATTTCTTAGGGTAGATTATTTTTATTAATGGTTTTATGATTCTAGAGAAATAAGTAAGTCATCGGGATCGGCATAATTAAAAATGTGCTACCCCAATAGAGTAAGCTATCCCGATGAGCCAATGAGGTGTGCAAAACTATGCCGATGGAGATCAATAAGGTAATATTGTTTTATTTCGCCATTTGGTAAGTATTTCAATTTAATATTTTGCATTCAGATTTTTAGCCAATGGTAAATCATTATGAGTTTAAAAATAAGGATGAAATATTTTCAAAATCTTATTAAAGTGACATTCTTATTTTGAAATTTTTTATCATAATGATTCTTTTTTTTAAAGATTTCTTCTTTTAAAAATTATTGAAAGAGTTTTGCCTTAATGTTTTAATGGAGGTATATCTCAGAGAAATTCCTTTAATGAATATTTACCTTAGGGAATTTATTTTTAAATATTTTATTTTTTAACATGTTCCTAATGCAAATATCCTGACTTGTCAAATAAACTAA
Source organism: Cryptomeria japonica (assembly GCF_030272615.1). Classification (NCBI taxonomy): domain Eukaryota; kingdom Viridiplantae; phylum Streptophyta; class Pinopsida; order Cupressales; family Cupressaceae; genus Cryptomeria; species Cryptomeria japonica. The sequence continues at coordinate 512,871,213 of NC_081409.1, forward strand.
TTTTATCATGTTCCTATTTTTTAACGTGTTCCTCATGTAAATACTATTGAAAAGGGAAAATTATTATTTTAAAGATTATATATTTTCCACATTGAATTATTTTGAAATGAGAATATTCTATTTACAAATGCATTTTGACACAGTGTGAAAATAATGAATTACATTTGATGAATGATATTTTCTTTTCTCTTATAAATATACTTGCCATAGATCAATGAATAGAATAATTCATTAGGGTAAATAATTATAATGCTTTTAAGCATCAAACTGTAATTATTATTATTTTGAGAAAATGTACTTTAACCACAAACAAAGTGATGAAATTGCATTTATTAAAGATGAAGACTAATGTTATAATGCAATCCTTTCATATGCATATTTTTGCTTTGTGTATAAATTGAATATTTTTATTAGGGTATATTACTTGTATCATGTACTTAATGGTTTGATTTGTATTTGCAAGGGTATTTCCATGTGATAAAATATTTCCAACCTATTTTAGATTGCCCTAAAAGGTGAGAAGGTATAGTAGTTTTTCCACAAATATCCTTTTTACACGGGGAAGTATATGCTTTTATTTGCTATATAAAATCTTTTACCTTATGTTATTTAATGAGAACTATTATTAGGGAAAATTATTTTTAATATTTACAAGTGTAAAATATTTTGATTTAAGTGAATTATCCTAAAACAAGTATTTTACATAAAGGATTATTACCTAATCAAAGGTAAGATATAGTTAATGGTCAAATCAAAGGGATTTGATCGGTTCACCTTGTTGTTGGAAATGATCAGAGCCCTTGGAGGCAGCCATGCAACAACATCATATTTCTCCTCCTCAGCCTCCATCTTCCACTTCTACTGGGTGTTGGAACCTTAAAATTTTTAAATTTTAGAGTTCCAAGTTCACACTTGAAAGCAATTTTCTCCTTTCGAGTGTGTGTATTACCTATGATCAACTCTCAGGAACCTATGATGTGAGGTATGCATGTGCTTCATAAATTCGGATCTCTCCAGGTGCACCCTCTCAAACCCTAATTCTTTCATTCGAAAGTAAGATACCTTTGCATATTGGTATACATGCAAGTATTATTATGTCGAATTTTAGAATTATATTATTATTTTATATATCTTGTAAAATAAATCCAAATACAATTTACTATGTGCAATGTTAAATTTTTCTCAAAATCATGTTGTCTAGACATTGAGCGGTTTTCTCCTATAGGGACATTACACTGATTGAATTCCATCACAATATTTTTATTCTTTTACAACCAGTCTTAATTATATTAATTGAAGAGTGTTTAAGTTTAAAAAATATAATTACTTATCCTCCAATTAATATTATAGCATTTATATAATTTGTGTTATGAAACTATATGATGTTTTAAAAACTAACACAAACTTTGAGCTCGTGTGATGTGCGGGAAATAAAATATTTTGTGTTTGATCAAATGAAATGATCAAACACTATGTAGTCGATTGAAGGAAATAAAGAGCATTTTCAAAAGCAATATATACATACTCTAATTTACATATATATTTAAATCATTTAAATAAATGATTAAAGGGCACATTATGAAGAGCATACTTTGAATCTTTTAAATAAAAGATTTAAAGTATTTTAAGGAAGGTAAAAGGTTTTTTATCTCATAAGGTAAAGTAATTATGATTTTTTCTCCAAAGGCATTATTATAGGGACTTCTTGATCTTGAAATTTTATTTATTTTAGGTGATTTCCATTTTATAGATCATTCTTGAAAATCTCCTAAATATTAAGAGAATTTTGTGAGGATTTTATTGCAATAAAAATAGCTTTTCCCTAAAGGTTGAGTTTTGGTAAAATACATTTCTTAGGGTAGATTATTTTTATTAATGGTTTTATGATTCTAGAGAAATAAGTAAGTCATCGGGATCGGCATAATTAAAAATGTGCTACCCCAATAGAGTAAGCTATCCCGATGAGCCAATGAGGTGTGCAAAACTATGCCGATGGAGATCAATAAGGTAATATTGTTTTATTTCGCCATTTGGTAAGTATTTCAATTTAATATTTTGCATTCAGATTTTTAGCCAATGGTAAATCATTATGAGTTTAAAAATAAGGATGAAATATTTTCAAAATCTTATTAAAGTGACATTCTTATTTTGAAATTTTTTATCATAATGATTCTTTTTTTTAAAGATTTCTTCTTTTAAAAATTATTGAAAGAGTTTTGCCTTAATGTTTTAATGGAGGTATATCTCAGAGAAATTCCTTTAATGAATATTTACCTTAGGGAATTTATTTTTAAATATTTTATTTTTTAACATGTTCCTAATGCAAATATCCTGACTTGTCAAATAAACTAATTTTATCATGTTCCTATTTTTTAACGTGTTCCTCATGTAAATACTATTGAAAAGGGAAAATTATTATTTTAAAGATTATATATTTTCCACATTGAATTATTTTGAAATGAGAATATTCTATTTACAAATGCATTTTGACACAGTGTGAAAATAATGAATTACATTTGATGAATGATATTTTCTTTTCTCTTATAAATATACTTGCCATAGATCAATGAATAGAATAATTCATTAGGGTAAATAATTATAATGCTTTTAAGCATCAAACTGTAATTATTATTATTTTGAGAAAATGTACTTTTACCACAAACAAAGTGATGAAATTGCATTTATTAAAGATGAAGACTAATGTTATAATGCAATCCTTTCATATGCATATTTTTGCTTTGTGTATAAATTGAATATTTTTATTAGGGTATATTACTTGTATCATGTACTTAATGGTTTGATTTGTATTTGCAAGGGTATTTCCATGTGATAAAATATTTCCAACCTATTTTAGATTGCCCTAAAAGGTGAGAAGGTATAGTAGTTTTTCCACAAATATCCTTTTTACACAGGGAAGTATATGCTTTTATTTGCTATATAAAATCTTTTACCTTATGTTATTTAATGAGAACTATTATTAGGGAAAATTATTTTTAATATTTACAAGTGTAAAATATTTTGATTTAAGTGAATTATCCTAAAACAAGTATTTTACATAAAGGATTATTACCTAATCAAAGGTAAGATATAGTTAATGGTCAAATCAAAGGGATTTGATCGGTTCACCTTGTTGTTGGAAATGATCAGAGCCCTTGGAGGCAGCCATGCAACAACATCATATTTCTCCTCCTCAGCCTCCATCTTCCACTTCTACTGGGTGTTGGAACCTTAAAATTTTTAAATTTTAGAGTTCCAAGTTCACACTTGAAAGCAATTTTCTCCTTTCGAGTGTGTGTATTACCTATGATCAACTCTCAGGAACCTATGATGTGAGGTATGCATGTGCTTCATAAATTCGGATCTCTCCAGGTGCACCCTCTCAAACCCTAATTCTTTCATTCGAAAGTAAGATACCTTTGCATATTGGTATACATGCAAGTATTATTATGTCGAATTTTAGAATTATATTATTATTTTATATATCTTGTAAAATAAATCCAAATACAATTTACTATGTGCAATGTTAAATTTTTCTCAAAATCATGTTGTCTAGACATTGAGCGGTTTTCTCCTATAGGGACATTACACTGATTGAATTCCATCACAATATTTTTATTCTTTTACAACCAGTCTTAATTATATTAATTGAAGAGTGTTTAAGTTTAAAAAATATAATTACTTATCCTCCAATTAATATTATAGCATTTATATAATTTGTGTTATGAAACTATATGATGTTTTAAAAACTAACACAAACTTTGAGCTCGTGTGATGTGCGGGAAATAAAATATTTTGTGTTTGATCAAATGAAATGATCAAACACTATGTAGTCGATTGAAGGAAATAAAGAGCATTTTCAAAAGCAATATATACATACTCTAATTTACATATATATTTAAATCATTTAAATAAATGATTAAAGGGCACATTATGAAGAGCATACTTTGAATCTTTTAAATAAAAGATTTAAAGTATTTTAAGGAAGGTAAAAGGTTTTTTATCTCATAAGGTAAAGTAATTATGATTTTTTCTCCAAAGGCATTATTATAGGGACTTCTTGATCTTGAAATTTTATTTATTTTAGGTGATTTCCATTTTATAGATCATTCTTGAAAATCTCCTAAATATTAAGAGAATTTTGTGAGGATTTTATTGCAATAAAAATAGCTTTTCCCTAAAGGTTGAGTTTTGGTAAAATACATTTCTTAGGGTAGATTATTTTTATTAATGGTTTTATGATTCTAGAGAAATAAGTAAGTCATCGGGATCGGCATAATTAAAAATGTGCTACCCCAATAGAGTAAGCTATCCCGATGAGCCAATGAGGTGTGCAAAACTATGCCGATGGAGATCAATAAGGTAATATTGTTTTATTTCGCCATTTGGTAAGTATTTCAATTTAATATTTTGCATTCAGATTTTTAGCCAATGGTAAATCATTATGAGTTTAAAAATAAGGATGAAATATTTTCAAAATCTTATTAAAGTGACATTCTTATTTTGAAATTTTTTATCATAATGATTCTTTTTTTTAAAGATTTCTTCTTTTAAAAATTATTGAAAGAGTTTTGCCTTAATGTTTTAATGGAGGTATATCTCAGAGAAATTCCTTTAATGAATATTTACCTTAGGGAATTTATTTTTAAATATTTTATTTTTTAACATGTTCCTAATGCAAATATCCTGACTTGTCAAATAAACTAATTTTATCATGTTCCTATTTTTTAACGTGTTCCTCATGTAAATACTATTGAAAAGGGAAAATTATTATTTTAAAGATTATATATTTTCCACATTGAATTATTTTGAAATGAGAATATTCTATTTACAAATGCATTTTGACACAGTGTGAAAATAATGAATTACATTTGATGAATGATATTTTCTTTTCTCTTATAAATATACTTGCCATAGATCAATGAATAGAATAATTCATTAGGGTAAATAATTATAATGCTTTTAAGCATCAAACTGTAATTATTATTATTTTGAGAAAATGTACTTTTACCACAAACAAAGTGATGAAATTGCATTTATTAAAGATGAAGACTAATGTTATAATGCAATCCTTTCATATGCATATTTTTGCTTTGTGTATAAATTGAATATTTTTATTAGGGTATATTACTTGTATCATGTACTTAATGGTTTGATTTGTATTTGCAAGGGTATTTCCATGTGATAAAATATTTCCAACCTATTTTAGATTGCCCTAAAAGGTGAGAAGGTATAGTAGTTTTTCCACAAATATCCTTTTTACACAGGGAAGTATATGCTTTTATTTGCTATATAAAATCTTTTACCTTATGTTATTTAATGAGAACTATTATTAGGGAAAATTATTTTTAATATTTACAAGTGTAAAATATTTTGATTTAAGTGAATTATCCTAAAACAAGTATTTTACATAAAGGATTATTACCTAATCAAAGGTAAGATATAGTTAATGGTCAAATCAAAGGGATTTGATCGGTTCACCTTGTTGTTGGAAATGATCAGAGCCCTTGGAGGCAGCCATGCAACAACATCATATTTCTCCTCCTCAGCCTCCATCTTCCACTTCTACTGGGTGTTGGAACCTTAAAATTTTTAAATTTTAGAGTTCCAAGTTCACACTTGAAAGCAATTTTCTCCTTTCGAGTGTGTGTATTACCTATGATCAACTCTCAGGAACCTATGATGTGAGGTATGCATGTGCTTCATAAATTCGGATCTCTCCAGGTGCACCCTCTCAAACCCTAATTCTTTCATTCGAAAGTAAGATACCTTTGCATATTGGTATACATGCAAGTATTATTATGTCGAATTTTAGAATTATATTATTATTTTATATATCTTGTAAAATAAATCCAAATACAATTTACTATGTGCAATGTTAAATTTTTCTCAAAATCATGTTGTCTAGACATTGAGCGGTTTTCTCCTATAGGGACATTACACTGATTGAATTCCATCACAATATTTTTATTCTTTTACAACCAGTCTTAATTATATTAATTGAAGAGTGTTTAAGTTTAAAAAATATAATTACTTATCCTCCAATTAATATTATAGCATTTATATAATTTGTGTTATGAAACTATATGATGTTTTAAAAACTAACACAAACTTTGAGCTCGTGTGATGTGCGGGAAATAAAATATTTTGTGTTTGATCAAATGAAATGATCAAACACTATGTAGTCGATTGAAGGAAATAAAGAGCATTTTCAAAAGCAATATATACATACTCTAATTTACATATATATTTAAATCATTTAAATAAATGATTAAAGGGCACATTATGAAGAGCATACTTTGAATCTTTTAAATAAAAGATTTAAAGTATTTTAAGGAAGGTAAAAGGTTTTTTATCTCATAAGGTAAAGTAATTATGATTTTTTCTCCAAAGGCATTATTATAGGGACTTCTTGATCTTGAAATTTTATTTATTTTAGGTGATTTCCATTTTATAGATCATTCTTGAAAATCTCCTAAATATTAAGAGAATTTTGTGAGGATTTTATTGCAATAAAAATAGCTTTTCCCTAAAGGTTGAGTTTTGGTAAAATACATTTCTTAGGGTAGATTATTTTTATTAATGGTTTTATGATTCTAGAGAAATAAGTAAGTCATCGGGATCGGCATAATTAAAAATGTGCTACCCCAATAGAGTAAGCTATCCCGATGAGCCAATGAGGTGTGCAAAACTATGCCGATGGAGATCAATAAGGTAATATTGTTTTATTTCGCCATTTGGTAAGTATTTCAATTTAATATTTTGCATTCAGATTTTTAGCCAATGGTAAATCATTATGAGTTTAAAAATAAGGATGAAATATTTTCAAAATCTTATTAAAGTGACATTCTTATTTTGAAATTTTTTATCATAATGATTCTTTTTTTTAAAGATTTCTTCTTTTAAAAATTATTGAAAGAGTTTTGCCTTAATGTTTTAATGGAGGTATATCTCAGAGAAATTCCTTTAATGAATATTTACCTTAGGGAATTTATTTTTAAATATTTTATTTTTTAACATGTTCCTAATGCAAATATCCTGACTTGTCAAATAAACTAATTTTATCATGTTCCTATTTTTTAACGTGTTCCTCATGTAAATACTATTGAAAAGGGAAAATTATTATTTTAAAGATTATATATTTTCCACATTGAATTATTTTGAAATGAGAATATTCTATTTACAAATGCATTTTGACACAGTGTGAAAATAATGAATTACATTTGATGAATGATATTTTCTTTTCTCTTATAAATATACTTGCCATAGATCAATGAATAGAATAATTCATTAGGGTAAATAATTATAATGCTTTTAAGCATCAAACTGTAATTATTATTATTTTGAGAAAATGTACTTTTACCACAAACAAAGTGATGAAATTGCATTTATTAAAGATGAAGACTAATGTTATAATGCAATCCTTTCATATGCATATTTTTGCTTTGTGTATAAATTGAATATTTTTATTAGGGTATATTACTTGTATCATGTACTTAATGGTTTGATTTGTATTTGCAAGGGTATTTCCATGTGATAAAATATTTCCAACCTATTTTAGATTGCCCTAAAAGGTGAGAAGGTATAGTAGTTTTTCCACAAATATCCTTTTTACACAGGGAAGTATATGCTTTTATTTGCTATATAAAATCTTTTACCTTATGTTATTTAATGAGAACTATTATTAGGGAAAATTATTTTTAATATTTACAAGTGTAAAATATTTTGATTTAAGTGAATTATCCTAAAACAAGTATTTTACATAAAGGATTATTACCTAATCAAAGGTAAGATATAGTTAATGGTCAAATCAAAGGGATTTGATCGGTTCACCTTGTTGTTGGAAATGATCAGAGCCCTTGGAGGCAGCCATGCAACAACATCATATTTCTCCTCCTCAGCCTCCATCTTCCACTTCTACTGGGTGTTGGAACCTTAAAATTTTTAAATTTTAGAGTTCCAAGTTCACACTTGAAAGCAATTTTCTCCTTTCGAGTGTGTGTATTACCTATGATCAACTCTCAGGAACCTATGATGTGAGGTATGCATGTGCTTCATAAATTCGGATCTCTCCAGGTGCACCCTCTCAAACCCTAATTCTTTCATTCGAAAGTAAGATACCTTTGCATATTGGTATACATGCAAGTATTATTATGTCGAATTTTAGAATTATATTATTATTTTATATATCTTGTAAAATAAATCCAAATACAATTTACTATGTGCAATGTTAAATTTTTCTCAAAATCATGTTGTCTAGACATTGAGCGGTTTTCTCCTATAGGGACATTACACTGATTGAATTCCATCACAATATTTTTATTCTTTTACAACCAGTCTTAATTATATTAATTGAAGAGTGTTTAAGTTTAAAAAATATAATTACTTATCCTCCAATTAATATTATAGCATTTATATAATTTGTGTTATGAAACTATATGATGTTTTAAAAACTAACACAAACTTTGAGCTCGTGTGATGTGCGGGAAATAAAATATTTTGTGTTTGATCAAATGAAATGATCAAACACTATGTAGTCGATTGAAGGAAATAAAGAGCATTTTCAAAAGCAATATATACATACTCTAATTTACATATATATTTAAATCATTTAAATAAATGATTAAAGGGCACATTATGAAGAGCATACTTTGAATCTTTTAAATAAAAGATTTAAAGTATTTTAAGGAAGGTAAAAGGTTTTTTATCTCATAAGGTAAAGTAATTATGATTTTTTCTCCAAAGGCATTATTATAGGGACTTCTTGATCTTGAAATTTTATTTATTTTAGGTGATTTCCATTTTATAGATCATTCTTGAAAATCTCCTAAATATTAAGAGAATTTTGTGAGGATTTTATTGCAATAAAAATAGCTTTTCCCTAAAGGTTGAGTTTTGGTAAAATACATTTCTTAGGGTAGATTATTTTTATTAATGGTTTTATGATTCTAGAGAAATAAGTAAGTCATCGGGATCGGCATAATTAAAAATGTGCTACCCCAATAGAGTAAGCTATCCCGATGAGCCAATGAGGTGTGCAAAACTATGCCGATGGAGATCAATAAGGTAATATTGTTTTATTTCGCCATTTGGTAAGTATTTCAATTTAATATTTTGCATTCAGATTTTTAGCCAATGGTAAATCATTATGAGTTTAAAAATAAGGATGAAATATTTTCAAAATCTTATTAAAGTGACATTCTTATTTTGAAATTTTTTATCATAATGATTCTTTTTTTTAAAGATTTCTTCTTTTAAAAATTATTGAAAGAGTTTTGCCTTAATGTTTTAATGGAGGTATATCTCAGAGAAATTCCTTTAATGAATATTTACCTTAGGGAATTTATTTTTAAATATTTTATTTTTTAACATGTTCCTAATGCAAATATCCTGACTTGTCAAATAAACTAATTTTATCATGTTCCTATTTTTTAACGTGTTCCTCATGTAAATACTATTGAAAAGGGAAAATTATTATTTTAAAGATTATATATTTTCCACATTGAATTATTTTGAAATGAGAATATTCTATTTACAAATGCATTTTGACACAGTGTGAAAATAATGAATTACATTTGATGAATGATATTTTCTTTTCTCTTATAAATATACTTGCCATAGATCAATGAATAGAATAATTCATTAGGGTAAATAATTATAATGCTTTTAAGCATCAAACTGTAATTATTATTATTTTGAGAAAATGTACTTTTACCACAAACAAAGTGATGAAATTGCATTTATTAAAGATGAAGACTAATGTTATAATGCAATCCTTTCATATGCATATTTTTGCTTTGTGTATAAATTGAATATTTTTATTAGGGTATATTACTTGTATCATGTACTTAATGGTTTGATTTGTATTTGCAAGGGTATTTCCATGTGATAAAATATTTCCAACCTATTTTAGATTGCCCTAAAAGGTGAGAAGGTATAGTAGTTTTTCCACAAATATCCTTTTTACACAGGGAAGTATATGCTTTTATTTGCTATATAAAATCTTTTACCTTATGTTATTTAATGAGAACTATTATTAGGGAAAATTATTTTTAATATTTACAAGTGTAAAATATTTTGATTTAAGTGAATTATCCTAAAACAAGTATTTTACATAAAGGATTATTACCTAATCAAAGGTAAGATATAGTTAATGGTCAAATCAAAGGGATTTGATCGGTTCACCTTGTTGTTGGAAATGATCAGAGCCCTTGGAGGCAGCCATGCAACAACATCATATTTCTCCTCCTCAGCCTCCATCTTCCACTTCTACTGGGTGTTGGAACCTTAAAATTTTTAAATTTTAGAGTTCCAAGTTCACACTTGAAAGCAATTTTCTCCTTTCGAGTGTGTGTATTACCTATGATCAACTCTCAGGAACCTATGATGTGAGGTATGCATGTGCTTCATAAATTCGGATCTCTCCAGGTGCACCCTCTCAAACCCTAATTCTTTCATTCGAAAGTAAGATACCTTTGCATATTGGTATACATGCAAGTATTATTATGTCGAATTTTAGAATTATATTATTATTTTATATATCTTGTAAAATAAATCCAAATACAATTTACTATGTGCAATGTTAAATTTTTCTCAAAATCATGTTGTCTAGACATTGAGCGGTTTTCTCCTATAGGGACATTACACTGATTGAATTCCATCACAATATTTTTATTCTTTTACAACCAGTCTTAATTATATTAATTGAAGAGTGTTTAAGTTTAAAAAATATAATTACTTATCCTCCAATTAATATTATAGCATTTATATAATTTGTGTTATGAAACTATATGATGTTTTAAAAACTAACACAAACTTTGAGCTCGTGTGATGTGCGGGAAATAAAATATTTTGTGTTTGATCAAATGAAATGATCAAACACTATGTAGTCGATTGAAGGAAATAAAGAGCATTTTCAAAAGCAATATATACATACTCTAATTTACATATATATTTAAATCATTTAAATAAATGATTAAAGGGCACATTATGAAGAGCATACTTTGAATCTTTTAAATAAAAGATTTAAAGTATTTTAAGGAAGGTAAAAGGTTTTTTATCTCATAAGGTAAAGTAATTATGATTTTTTCTCCAAAGGCATTATTATAGGGACTTCTTGATCTTGAAATTTTATTTATTTTAGGTGATTTCCATTTTATAGATCATTCTTGAAAATCTCCTAAATATTAAGAGAATTTTGTGAGGATTTTATTGCAATAAAAATAGCTTTTCCCTAAAGGTTGAGTTTTGGTAAAATACATTTCTTAGGGTAGATTATTTTTATTAATGGTTTTATGATTCTAGAGAAATAAGTAAGTCATCGGGATCGGCATAATTAAAAATGTGCTACCCCAATAGAGTAAGCTATCCCGATGAGCCAATGAGGTGTGCAAAACTATGCCGATGGAGATCAATAAGGTAATATTGTTTTATTTCGCCATTTGGTAAGTATTTCAATTTAATATTTTGCATTCAGATTTTTAGCCAATGGTAAATCATTATGAGTTTAAAAATAAGGATGAAATATTTTCAAAATCTTATTAAAGTGACATTCTTATTTTGAAATTTTTTATCATAATGATTCTTTTTTTTAAAGATTTCTTCTTTTAAAAATTATTGAAAGAGTTTTGCCTTAATGTTTTAATGGAGGTATATCTCAGAGAAATTCCTTTAATGAATATTTACCTTAGGGAATTTATTTTTAAATATTTTATTTTTTAACATGTTCCTAATGCAAATATCCTGACTTGTCAAATAAACTAATTTTATCATGTTCCTATTTTTTAACGTGTTCCTCATGTAAATACTATTGAAAAGGGAAAATTATTATTTTAAAGATTATATATTTTCCACATTGAATTATTTTGAAATGAGAATATTCTATTTACAAATGCATTTTGACACAGTGTGAAAATAATGAATTACATTTGATGAATGATATTTTCTTTTCTCTTATAAATATACTTGCCATAGATCAATGAATAGAATAATTCATTAGGGTAAATAATTATAATGCTTTTAAGCATCAAACTGTAATTATTATTATTTTGAGAAAATGTACTTTTACCACAAACAAAGTGATGAAATTGCATTTATTAAAGATGAAGACTAATGTTATAATGCAATCCTTTCATATGCATATTTTTGCTTTGTGTATAAATTGAATATTTTTATTAGGGTATATTACTTGTATCATGTACTTAATGGTTTGATTTGTATTTGCAAGGGTATTTCCATGTGATAAAATATTTCCAACCTATTTTAGATTGCCCTAAAAGGTGAGAAGGTATAGTAGTTTTTCCACAAATATCCTTTTTACACGGGGAAGTATATGCTTTTATTTGCTATATAAAATCTTTTACCTTATGTTATTTAATGAGAACTATTATTAGGGAAAATTATTTTTAATATTTACAAGTGTAAAATATTTTGATTTAAGTGAATTATCCTAAAACAAGTATTTTACATAAAGGATTATTACCTAATCAAAGGTAAGATATAGTTAATGGTCAAATCAAAGGGATTTGATCGGTTCACCTTGTTGTTGGAAATGATCAGAGCCCTTGGAGGCAGCCATGCAACAACATCATATTTCTCCTCCTCAGCCTCCATCTTCCACTTCTACTGGGTGTTGGAACCTTAAAATTTTTAAATTTTAGAGTTCCAAGTTCACACTTGAAAGCAATTTTCTCCTTTCGAGTGTGTGTATTACCTATGATCAACTCTCAGGAACCTATGATGTGAGGTATGCATGTGCTTCATAAATTCGGATCTCTCCAGGTGCACCCTCTCAAACCCTAATTCTTTCATTCGAAAGTAAGATACCTTTGCATATTGGTATACATGCAAGTATTATTATGTCGAATTTTAGAATTATATTATTATTTTATATATCTTGTAAAATAAATCCAAATACAATTTACTATGTGCAATGTTAAATTTTTCTCAAAATCATGTTGTCTAGACATTGAGCGGTTTTCTCCTATAGGGACATTACACTGATTGAATTCCATCACAATATTTTTATTCTTTTACAACCAGTCTTAATTATATTAATTGAAGAGTGTTTAAGTTTAAAAAATATAATTACTTATCCTCCAATTAATATTATAGCATTTATATAATTTGTGTTATGAAACTATATGATGTTTTAAAAACTAACACAAACTTTGAGCTCGTGTGATGTGCGGGAAATAAAATATTTTGTGTTTGATCAAATGAAATGATCAAACACTATGTAGTCGATTGAAGGAAATAAAGAGCATTTTCAAAAGCAATATATACATACTCTAATTTACATATATATTTAAATCATTTAAATAAATGATTAAAGGGCACATTATGAAGAGCATACTTTGAATCTTTTAAATAAAAGATTTAAAGTATTTTAAGGAAGGTAAAAGGTTTTTTATCTCATAAGGTAAAGTAATTATGATTTTTTCTCCAAAGGCATTATTATAGGGACTTCTTGATCTTGAAATTTTATTTATTTTAGGTGATTTCCATTTTATAGATCATTCTTGAAAATCTCCTAAATATTAAGAGAATTTTGTGAGGATTTTATTGCAATAAAAATAGCTTTTCCCTAAAGGTTGAGTTTTGGTAAAATACATTTCTTAGGGTAGATTATTTTTATTAATGGCTTTATGATTCTAGAGAAATAAGTAAGTCATCGGGATCGGCATAATTAAAAATGTGCTACCCCAATAGAGTAAGCTATCCCGATGAGCCAATGAGGTGTGCAAAACTATGCCGATGGAGATCAATAAGGTAATATTGTTTTATTTCGCCATTTGGTAAGTATTTCAATTTAATATTTTGCATTCAGATTTTTAGCCAATGGTAAATCATTATGAGTTTAAAAATAAGGATGAAATATTTTCAAAATCTTATTAAAGTGACATTCTTATTTTGAAATTTTTTATCATAATGATTCTTTTTTTTAAAGATTTCTTCTTTTAAAAATTATTGAAAGAGTTTTGCCTTAATGTTTTAATGGAGGTATATCTCAGAGAAATTCCTTTAATGAATATTTACCTTAGGGAATTTATTTTTAAATATTTTATTTTTTAACATGTTCCTAATGCAAATATCCTGACTTGTCAAATAAACTAATTTTATCATGTTCCTATTTTTTAACGTGTTCCTCATGTAAATACTATTGAAAAGGGAAAATTATTATTTTAAAGATTATATATTTTCCACATTGAATTATTTTGAAATGAGAATATTCTATTTACAAATGCATTTTGACACAGTGTGAAAATAATGAATTACATTTGATGAATGATATTTTCTTTTCTCTTATAAATATACTTGCCATAGATCAATGAATAGAATAATTCATTAGGGTAAATAATTATAATGCTTTTAAGCATCAAACTGTAATTATTATTATTTTGAGAAAATGTACTTTTACCACAAACAAAGTGATGAAATTGCATTTATTAAAGATGAAGACTAATGTTATAATGCAATCCTTTCATATGCATATTTTTGCTTTGTGTATAAATTGAATATTTTTATTAGGGTATATTACTTGTATCATGTACTTAATGGTTTGATTTGTATTTGCAAGGGTATTTCCATGTGATAAAATATTTCCAACCTATTTTAGATTGCCCTAAAAGGTGAGAAGGTATAGTAGTTTTTCCACAAATATCCTTTTTACACGGGGAAGTATATGCTTTTATTTGCTATATAAAATCTTTTACCTTATGTTATTTAATGAGAACTATTATTAGGGAAAATTATTTTTAATATTTACAAGTGTAAAATATTTTGATTTAAGTGAATTATCCTAAAACAAGTATTTTACATAAAGGATTATTACCTAATCAAAGGTAAGATATAGTTAATGGTCAAATCAAAGGGATTTGATCGGTTCACCTTGTTGTTGGAAATGATCAGAGCCCTTGGAGGCAGCCATGCAACAACATCATATTTCTCCTCCTCAGCCTCCATCTTCCACTTCTACTGGGTGTTGGAACCTTAAAATTTTTAAATTTTAGAGTTCCAAGTTCACACTTGAAAGCAATTTTCTCCTTTCGAGTGTGTGTATTACCTATGATCAACTCTCAGGAACCTATGATGTGAGGTATGCATGTGCTTCATAAATTCGGATCTCTCCAGGTGCACCCTCTCAAACCCTAATTCTTTCATTCGAAAGTAAGATACCTTTGCATATTGGTATACATGCAAGTATTATTATGTCGAATTTTAGAATTATATTATTATTTTATATATCTTGTAAAATAAATCCAAATACAATTTACTATGTGCAATGTTAAATTTTTCTCAAAATCATGTTGTCTAGACATTGAGCGGTTTTCTCCTATAGGGACATTACACTGATTGAATTCCATCACAATATTTTTATTCTTTTACAACCAGTCTTAATTATATTAATTGAAGAGTGTTTAAGTTTAAAAAATATAATTACTTATCCTCCAATTAATATTATAGCATTTATATAATTTGTGTTATGAAACTATATGATGTTTTAAAAACTAACACAAACTTTGAGCTCGTGTGATGTGCGGGAAATAAAATATTTTGTGTTTGATCAAATGAAATGATCAAACACTATGTAGTCGATTGAAGGAAATAAAGAGCATTTTCAAAAGCAATATATACATACTCTAATTTACATATATATTTAAATCATTTAAATAAATGATTAAAGGGCACATTATGAAGAGCATACTTTGAATCTTTTAAATAAAAGATTTAAAGTATTTTAAGGAAGGTAAAAGGTTTTTTATCTCATAAGGTAAAGTAATTATGATTTTTTCTCCAAAGGCATTATTATAGGGACTTCTTGATCTTGAAATTTTATTTATTTTAGGTGATTTCCATTTTATAGATCATTCTTGAAAATCTCCTAAATATTAAGAGAATTTTGTGAGGATTTTATTGCAATAAAAATAGCTTTTCCCTAAAGGTTGAGTTTTGGTAAAATACATTTCTTAGGGTAGATTATTTTTATTAATGGCTTTATGATTCTAGAGAAATAAGTAAGTCATCGGGATCGGCATAATTAAAAATGTGCTACCCCAATAGAGTAAGCTATCCCGATGAGCCAATGAGGTGTGCAAAACTATGCCGATGGAGATCAATAAGGTAATATTGTTTTATTTCGCCATTTGGTAAGTATTTCAATTTAATATTTTGCATTCAGATTTTTAGCCAATGGTAAATCATTATGAGTTTAAAAATAAGGATGAAATATTTTCAAAATCTTATTAAAGTGACATTCTTATTTTGAAATTTTTTATCATAATGATTCTTTTTTTTAAAGATTTCTTCTTTTAAAAATTATTGAAAGAGTTTTGCCTTAATGTTTTAATGGAGGTATATCTCAGAGAAATTCCTTTAATGAATATTTACCTTAGGGAATTTATTTTTAAATATTTTATTTTTTAACATGTTCCTAATGCAAATATCCTGACTTGTCAAATAAACTAATTTTATCATGTTCCTATTTTTTAACGTGTTCCTCATGT
Source organism: Cryptomeria japonica (assembly GCF_030272615.1). Lineage (NCBI taxonomy): Eukaryota > Viridiplantae > Streptophyta > Pinopsida > Cupressales > Cupressaceae > Cryptomeria > Cryptomeria japonica. Next base: position 512,887,715 of record NC_081409.1, read on the forward strand.
AAATACTATTGAAAAGGGAAAATTATTATTTTAAAGATTATATATTTTCCACATTGAATTATTTTGAAATGAGAATATTCTATTTACAAATGCATTTTGACACAGTGTGAAAATAATGAATTACATTTGATGAATGATATTTTCTTTTCTCTTATAAATATACTTGCCATAGATCAATGAATAGAATAATTCATTAGGGTAAATAATTATAATGCTTTTAAGCATCAAACTGTAATTATTATTATTTTGAGAAAATGTACTTTTACCACAAACAAAGTGATGAAATTGCATTTATTAAAGATGAAGACTAATGTTATAATGCAATCCTTTCATATGCATATTTTTGCTTTGTGTATAAATTGAATATTTTTATTAGGGTATATTACTTGTATCATGTACTTAATGGTTTGATTTGTATTTGCAAGGGTATTTCCATGTGATAAAATATTTCCAACCTATTTTAGATTGCCCTAAAAGGTGAGAAGGTATAGTAGTTTTTCCACAAATATCCTTTTTACACGGGGAAGTATATGCTTTTATTTGCTATATAAAATCTTTTACCTTATGTTATTTAATGAGAACTATTATTAGGGAAAATTATTTTTAATATTTACAAGTGTAAAATATTTTGATTTAAGTGAATTATCCTAAAACAAGTATTTTACATAAAGGATTATTACCTAATCAAAGGTAAGATATAGTTAATGGTCAAATCAAAGGGATTTGATCGGTTCACCTTGTTGTTGGAAATGATCAGAGCCCTTGGAGGCAGCCATGCAACAACATCATATTTCTCCTCCTCAGCCTCCATCTTCCACTTCTACTGGGTGTTGGAACCTTAAAATTTTTAAATTTTAGAGTTCCAAGTTCACACTTGAAAGCAATTTTCTCCTTTCGAGTGTGTGTATTACCTATGATCAACTCTCAGGAACCTATGATGTGAGGTATGCATGTGCTTCATAAATTCGGATCTCTCCAGGTGCACCCTCTCAAACCCTAATTCTTTCATTCGAAAGTAAGATACCTTTGCATATTGGTATACATGCAAGTATTATTATGTCGAATTTTAGAATTATATTATTATTTTATATATCTTGTAAAATAAATCCAAATACAATTTACTATGTGCAATGTTAAATTTTTCTCAAAATCATGTTGTCTAGACATTGAGCGGTTTTCTCCTATAGGGACATTACACTGATTGAATTCCATCACAATATTTTTATTCTTTTACAACCAGTCTTAATTATATTAATTGAAGAGTGTTTAAGTTTAAAAAATATAATTACTTATCCTCCAATTAATATTATAGCATTTATATAATTTGTGTTATGAAACTATATGATGTTTTAAAAACTAACACAAACTTTGAGCTCGTGTGATGTGCGGGAAATAAAATACAAGGTTCACTGTTTCTTTCCCAAATATTGTGCACACTTTTGTGTTGATGATTATCTTTGTCCTCTTGATAAATCTATGTATAGATTTGCTATAATGTGAATCACATGTTGTTACATTAAATGTGAGATTGGGTTTTTATTTTTTATGTGACACATACTGAACCTTTATAGTGATGATTAATATTGTCTCTTGAGTTGATAAAGTTATTTGTCTACAAAGTATCATATATATTCTTGGATAGAGGCACTGGTCTGTTATTCATTCTCTGAGATTTTGATATGATATGCATAAGGTCATTAACAGAGAAATAATCTTCTAAAGCCTTTTGAATTAATCTATTGCATATTTCTTGTATGTCCTGAAAGAATTTTATTTCCAAAATACAACAATCTTTATACAAAATTATCTTTACATTCAGTTTTCAATTTCAAAAGCATTCAAATAAAAGCACTCAATAGTAGCAGGAAATTATTGCCATTCTTGCAAAGAGCTATCTTAGCAAAGTTTAAATCCACTTTAAATAAATCTTGTTGTGCTTGAGAGGGGGAGGTATACCCACCTAGGTTCAGTGGACCTAAAGTGTAGAGGGATTTAGTCTTTGACTATCATTGTTTGTTGGCCAAGGCTGATTGGACTACTTGAGGATTTGGCAAATCTTTAGGTTTTCCAATCTGTGGTTTTGGGCACCAACACTGGGAAAGGACATGCTCTTTCTGCATGAGCTACTCCTTCTACATCCACTTGGATTATTGATTTGGGGGATTCTCACCACATGAGACACTCACTGTAGCTTGTTACCTCACTTGGTCATAGTAATACTTTACAAATTGCAGTTGGTGACACAACACAACTTTCAATTTCAGGTTTAGGTTTTGATCCATTGATAGGTGGTTTTTTTCAGGATGTTCTTTTGGTTCTTGACATTTCTATGAACCTCCTCTTTGTTTATCAGATTTGTCATTCTGGCTCTGGTAAAATGGTTGATTTCTCACCACATGATGTATTTATTCAAGAGCTTTGTGATCCCGATTTGGTTGTGGCTACTGGCAATGTTGATCTTGATTCTCAGTTATATTGGTTTGATGGCTTTGAGAGTCTAGATGGTTTAGGTGTTTCTCTTATAGCACATGCAGTTTCAGTGAGCAAACTGTGGCATGAGTGTTTTGGACATGCCAACTATAGAAAATTACAATAGATGAGCACATAGACACTTGTTATTGGGATCCCTCAAATATCCTATACTGATGGTGTATTTCAAGGTTGTGCACTTGGAAAGCATCACCATGATCCTTTTCCTACAAGCAGAGCCACCTGTGCTAAGGCACCCTTGGATTTAATCCACAGTAACCTTATGTCATTTCCAATTCCATCTTTTTTAGGGTCCAAGTATGTGCTCACTTTCATTGATGACTTCTCCAGAAGCACATGGGTGTACTTTCTTAAGTACAAGTCTGATGTCTTTGATTCATTTCAAGTCTTTTAGACATTTGTAGAGAAGCAGTCTGGTCTTTCTATAAAGAGGATACACACAGATAATGGGTGAGAATATGTGAATCAAAAGCATGGTTTGTAGCATCCATTATCAATTCTTCACACCCCTCAGTAGAATGGTGTTGCTGAGAGAAATAACAAAACACTAAGGGAGATGGCCAATTGTATGCTTTAGTCATGTTCTATGCAGCCTGGGTTTTGGGCTGAGGTAGTTAATTATGCCACCTATATTCATAATCGGATGCCTCATAAGGCATTGCACCAGTTGTCTCCTAAGGAGGCTTGGTCCCATGTCAAGCATGACATTTCTTCATTATGAGTTTTTGGTAGTGAGGCTTGGGCATTTATTCTAGATGCTCAAAGGAAAGCCATGATGAGGAAGAACTGATCACTCATTTTTGTTGGCTACTATGAGGATGTTAAGGCATATAGGTTGTTTGATCTTGATTCCATAGAGGTTCTATTTAGGTGGGATGTCCAGTTTGATGAGTGCCTTCCTTAGATGGATTCTCCATCAGCAACTTCTCCCTCACTGCCTCCTACTCCCTCTTCATCTTCTGAAGGTTCCTTCTTCCTTGAGGATGATGAGGATGATGGTCCACCTTCACCACCACCATCATCACCACCACCACCACCCACTGCTCAGCCTTTGCCCAAGTGGGCCCGATTTACAGTTGATGTTGTTGGTTCTATGTCAGGTGATCCTACTGACACTCATCATACTCGTGCATAGAAATTCGGCTCTAGTATTCTGATTCATTCCATTTCAGATGATCCTTAGAAATGTTTAGAGGTGACAGGTCACCCAAAGTGGGATAGGGCCATGGATAAGGAGTATTATTCTTTGATGAAGAATTATACTTGGGATCTTTGTTCTCTTTCGAAGGGAAGAAAGTTGGTTTGGTGCAAGTGGGTGTATCATACCAAGTATGCTACAGATGGTTCTATTAATAAGTATAAGGCTCATCTTATTGCAAAGGGATTTTCTCAGGTGGAGGGTATTGATTAGTCTGAGACCTTTGCTCCTATCGCCAAGATGAATTCTATTCGCTTTGTACTTTTTCTGGCATCTTCACAGGGATGGACAATTTTTTAGATGGATGTGAAGAGTTCTTTCTTGCATGGATACCTTCATGAGGATATCTATATGGAGCAGCCTCAAGGATTTGTGCAGGATTCCTCTTTGGTTTGCAGACTTTGACATTCATTATATGGTCTCAAATAGGCTCCTCAGGCCTGGTATGAGAAGATGAACTCTTTCTTGCTTTCCACACTCTTTACCCATTGTCATTCTGATCCTACAATCTACATTCAATGTCAGGGGGATGATATAGTCATTCTTGTGCTCTATGTTGATGATCTTATCATTACCGGTAGCTCATCCTCCTTGATTTAGGATATTCAGCGAACCTTGATGGAGTAGTTTGAGATGACAAATCCTGGCCTTCTCCACTATTTTTTGGGCCTACAGGTTATTCAGTCTTCCGATGGGATTTTCATACTTCAGTAGAAGTATGCTATTGATATGCTTCATAGATTTGATATTCTTACGTGCAAGCCTGCACCCACACCATTTTAGTTAGGTGTTGTTTTGTCTACCACTTGTTCTACACCTTCTGTGGATTCTACCTTATATAGGAAGTTGGTTGGCAGTTTGTTGTGCCTGACCCATACCCACCCAGATCTTTCTTTTGTGGTTGGTCTTGTCTCTTGGTTCTCCCATGATCCTCATGAGAGCCATTGGTAAGCAACCAAATATATTTTGAGGTACATTTGGGGCACTACATAGTTTGGCATTCACTATACTTTAGGATCCCCTCACATTGTTGGCTTCACTGACTCAAATTGGGCTGATGATGCTCAAGATTAGAATTCTACTTCTGGCTTTTTTTTTGCCTTGGTTCTGGTCCTATCACATGGTCTTGCAAGAATCAGCCTTCTATTACATTATCATCTACATACGCTGAGTACCTAGCAACGGTGTTAGGTAGTCAAGAGGTTTTATGGCTTCGACAGTTAATGAATGAGTTTGGGTTACCTCCTGATAGTCCCACTATTCTTTGGTGTGATAATCAGAGTGCCATTCACCTTTCCTGCAACCCAGTGGAGCACCAGATGTCTAAACACATTGAGCTTCACATGCACTTCATCAGATAGTTGATTCAAGATGGCTTTCTCTGTTGGCATTACAATAGAAAGGAGATTATTGGCATTACAATAGAAAGGAGATTGTTGGCATTTCAGTAAGGATATTGAGAAGGTTGTTGGAGATTATTGATATAACTGAAGAAGGATGATTACTGTCTTAATAATATTGTTTTGTCATTGATGTCAAGAAATTGATTTTTTGATTCGGTATGATGTTGCCATATCTTGAGAAGTATGTGTTGATGAGTATTAGGAGGTCGGTAAGTGACACAGAAAGAATGTGATAATAAAGGGGAGAAATAAGTTAATCAATGGGTAACTATTACCGAGTTAGAAAATGATGAGATCATGTTGTTTTGATTGCTTTGATATCCTACACATGTTGTTGATTATAAGTTTAATACTGTATTATGTCACCGAGCAAGGAACCTAGTCAATAAACCCTAAAGTTATCGATATCGGTTAAAGAAGGCAGAATGTCTACCGAGCGAAGTTCAGTATTAATTGAGTAACAACTGAGTTATAATAGATCACATTGGATGGACAAAAGCATTATTTAATGAAAGATTCTGATGAGCTAGAGATGAATAAATGATTGGTATGTCATGCAAGAAGTTTTTGTTAAGGATCTATGGCAATGAAAAATCAAGAGGAAAATCTACAGAACAGATTGAACCGCAATAACCAAGCACAAGTTCCTAGGAAGGAATCCAAGTTCCAAGGTGAGGTAAAATGCTTTCAAATCAAAGGATTCATTGAACCTATTCTAGTTTAATGATCTGATGGCTAATATTGATCATGGGAAATGTGATCAAGGAGATTAAGCGGTTAGAAATTGTTTATAAATAGTGAATTGTTGATAAACAATGTATGCGGACAAATGTATGCATAGTGATGCTACAAGAATGTTTACCGAGTGTAGAAGCTTGAAGATCTGATTGAAGAACAGATTGAGAAGCCCAACAAGCCCAACAAGGGACTAGATAGGTCTTATGACAAGATTGTTTTGAGCAAATAGAATCTGCTTTAGTATTTTAGATGTGAAGTTGCAGATATAATTTATTACTATTATTTGTTTTGTAAGTGACAGGAAATCTCTTAACCGAGTGGACCTAACAGTCTTATTTGTAAACCCTCTAGCAAGGTAACATTCTAAATGAGTGTTTGAAATCCTTTGACAAGGTCACTTCTAACAAAGTGCAAGACTCTAACAAGTTTGAGGGAAATCCCTTAACCGGGTCACATCTAGCAATGTGTTTGTAATCTTTAACAGGATTAGCTTTTAACCGAGCATACCCTAGAAGGGTATATTTCTTAGTGGGTCAAAAATCCCATAGTGGTTTTTCCCTATTTGGGTTTCCACGTTAAATCTGGTGTTATATGTGTTGTGATGTTATCTGTTCATAAGTTTGAATTTTTTACAGTTTTGGTTATGTATTCTGAAGTATAAGCTACCGTGCTTGAATCTGTTGAATATATTGAAGATTAAGTTTGTATGATTCAGCCCCCCTCTCATCTTATTAACTATTAGCATCAGAGCTTTACAATTGGTATCAGAGCAGTGGACTCTGGAAGAAAAGTTTAAAGGTACTTGAGGCAAAGATCTGAAGATGTATAAAAGGGATGCACCAAAGCTTAACAAGTCAAGTTTCCCCACATGGTAGAAAAGGATGAAGCTGCACTTATCAGGAATTGGAGAATATGCAACATATTATTTGGAGAATGATTACATACCACCTAGCACCAACCCAATGACCATGGAAGAGATAAAGGCAAAGCAAGAACTTATTCAAGCTATGATTGAAATAACATCAACATTAACCGACTCAGAGTTTAATGATCTAGAAGGCTGTAATGATGCAAAAGCGATGTGGACCAAGCTCATATCTATGTATGGCAGTGATGAACATGTTCAAAGAGAAAAAGTAGATAGTCTATGAGGAAAACTTGAATCCATGAGAATGAATGAAGGTGAGAACATAACCCAATACAGTACAAGGTTAAAGGAAATTGTCAATCAAATTAAAGGAGTAGGAGGAACTATTGAAGAAAAGGATGTAACAAGTAAGTTGTTGAGAACCCTTCTACCTTCTTATGCCATTCGAGTCTCTGCAATCAATGAATTAAGGTCTGTACCAAACATGCTAGTCTCTTTGGATGCAACTATCAGTAAGCTACATGCATTTGAGTTAAGTAATTTTGATAACAGTGGGTCTTCGATAAATAAAGTAGAATCTGTAATCAGTTCTTTTCATATTGGTGAATCTGATGACTATAATGATAGAATGAATAAGTATTCTGAAAGAAATCACAGTGGAGCAAGCGAGAGATTTCATAAAAACATGGAAGAAGTACACAAACTGTATGAGGAAATCAGAAAGCAAGAAGAGTTTGAAGCACTATTGGCCAGAAGGTTACCGAGAGGCAAAGGTAAGTATAAAGGAAAACTACCTTTGAAATGTTTCAATTGTGATAAAATAGGACATATGGCTTCTAACTACCCTGACAAAGAATCTAGTGAAAAGAGAGAATACCAAGATAACAGGTAGAAAGACAACCAATACAAAGGACACCGAGGCTTTAGAAGGAGAGACAGAAAGACATGCCTAGTAGCTGATGAGGAATCCAACGATGATAAATCTGATGAAACTGATACAAAGGAAGTTGTTTATGTGGCTATTAAAGATGGATCAGATGAAGAAAGGTATGAAGAAAAAGCCCTAATATCTCACATAAATAAAAATGATTCTTGGATCATAGATAGTGGATGCTCACATCACATGACAGGTGATAAACTCAAGTTTGTTAAATTAGAAGACTATGATGGAGGATATGTAAGATTTGGTAATGATGCACCATGTCCGGTGAAAGGTAAAGGATCTATAACACTTCTTGACAATGCTAAATGTGATGATGTATACTGGGTTGAAGGTTTGAAATACAATTTGTTGAGTGTAGCATAGCTAAACAATACAGGATACCGAATAGAATTCCAAATGGGATGTGTCAAAGTTCATGACAAACATGGAACGCTGGCTGCTACTGGGACACAAACAAAAGGTAATACATTTCATCTTGACTCAACTCAGAATAAATGTCTATATGCAAAAATAGAAGATACCTGGTTATGGCATAAAAGGTTTTGTCGTATAAATTTTGATAATCTGATCAAAATAAGTAAGAAGCACCGAGTAAGAGGTCTACCGAGCTTGGAAAAACCTGAGAATGCTATGTGCCGAGGATGCCAGATGGGTAAGATGACAAGATCAATCTTTATAAGTAAGTCCTACACTTCTAAAGGAATTTTAGATCTAGTACGCACTGATATTTGTGGTCCCATGAAAGTTCAAAGTTATTATGGTGATAAATATTTCATATTATTTGTGGATGATTACTCAAGGATGATGTCAGTTATGTTTTTAAAAGAAAAATCAGAAGCTTTTCAAATGTTTAAATGGTACAAGGCAAGAGTTGAAATGAAACAGGAAGATAACTGAAATGTCTTAGATCTGATAGAGGAGGAGAATTCACTTATGATGAATTTAACTAATTCTGCAATGATCATGGTATAAAAAGGCAAGTATCTGCACCGAGAACTCCATAGCAAAATGGAATAGCTGAGAGAAGAAACAAATCTATTGTAGATTGTGCCAAAACCCTTATGATAGAAAAGAGGGTACCTCAAACATTTTGGAGAGAAGCAATCAGCACCGTAGTTTACACCCTGAACTGAGTACAACTGAAGAAAGGAACTATGTAGACTCCATATGAAATCTGGTATGACAAGAAACCTAATGTAAGTTATTTTAAAATCTTTGGAAGTAGATGCTATGTTCACAAAGATGACAGAAATGGAAAGTTTGATCAGAAAAGGGAGGAAGGAACATTTCTTGGTTATTCTTCGAGAAGTAAAGCATTTAAATGTCTGATCAAATCATCTAACAAAATAGTAGAAAGTGCAAATGTGAAAATTGATGAATTTGCAGAAAGGAAATGATGAAGGAAATTCCAAAGAACCAGAAAATTATGAAGAATTTGTTTATGTTCAACCGAGAAGTCCTACCAAGAAAGTTACTGAAGAAAATGAAGATAATATCCAGTTACCAAGTGATGAAGAAGATCATACAGAGCCTACCGAGCCTATATTAGCCAAATATGTCAGAAGAAATCATGCATCAAGTCAGATTATAGGAGATAAGGATGATCTAGTGATGACAAGGAACAAACTAAGACAAAACACATGCTTGATATCTAAATTTGAACCGAGAATAGTAAAAGAGGCATTTAACAATAAAGATTGGGCAAATGCTATGATAGAAGAGATTGATCAAATCAAGAAGAATAAAACATGGACATTGGTCCCAAGACCAAAGGACAAAAATGTAATCGATACAAAGTGGATTTTCATAAACAAGCTAAATGAAAAAGGTGAGGTCATTCGGAACAAAGCAAGACTAGTTTGCAAAGGTTATGCTTAAGAAGAAGGAATAGATTATGGTGAGACTTTTGCACATGTGGCTAGACTTGAGGGAGTAAGAACATTGTTGGCATATGCTGCTTTCAAAAATTTCAATGTATATCAAATGGATGTTAAATATGCATTTTTGAATGCTATACTAGAAGAAGAAGTTTATAATGAACAATCTAAAGGATTTGTTGAAGACAAGAGTAAAGATTAGGTATGTAAATTAAACAAAGCTTTATATGGTCTGAAACAAGCACCTAGAGCATGGTATGAGCGACTGCACTCTTACTTAATCAAGATTGGTTTTATAAGAACAAGTGAAAATAGCAATATGTACATGAATAATGATGAGGACAATGGAATATTGATCTCAGCCATATCTGTTGATGATATTATTTTTTGTGGAAATGAAATGTGCAAAGAATTTGAGATGTCATTAATCGGTGAGATAAAGTATTTTATAGGTTTACAAATACTACAAATGAAAGATAAGATTTTCATTACTCAATCCAAGTACATAAAGGAAATCTTGAAGAAATTTGGAATGGAGGATTCTAAACCTGTAAGTACTCCTATGACTACTAACTGTAAACTATCAAAGAATGATGAATCTACATCTGTTGATGAGACACTTTACCGATCTATGATTGGAAAGTTGCAATGTGTTTTTCACAATAGGCCAGATATAGCACATGCAGTAGGAATAGTTGCAAGATTTTCTGTAGAGCCCAAGGAAACCCATATGATAGCAATCAAGAGAATTTTTAGATACCTGAGAGGCACTGAAGATTATGGCTTAGTATATGAAAAGAGGAATGATTTTGATTTAAAAGTTTATACTGATGCTGATTGGGTAGGAAACATTGATGACAGGAAAAGCAAAAGCGGTGGAGCTTTCTTCTTGGGAGAAAGACTAGTAAGTTGGCTTAGCAAGAAACAAGGATGCATTTCACAATCAACAGCCGAAGCTGACTATGTCGCTACAGCATTGAATTGTACAAATATAGCATGGATAAAGCAACTATTGGAAGGTATAAATGAGAAAGTTACAGAGCCAGTAACTATATTCTGTGATAATGCTAGTGCCATTAACATTTCAAAGAATCTGGTAATGCACTCTAAGACAAAACATATCTCTATAAAGTATCATTATCTCAGAGAAGAAGTTCAAGAGAAGAAAGTTGTGATGGAATATATCAGTTCAAAGGAGAAAATAGAAGACATCTTCACAAAGCCATTGCCAAGGGACACTTTTGAGTATCTCAGAAGCAAGTTAGGGGTCCTACCCCTATCTTCTACTCACTAACAGAGTTTAGTGAAAGCATAAATTTGATTGACTCTATAGAATATTATTTGTGGATTGATGTTGATTTACGCACTTTAGGAGATTTTCTAAAGGTGTGCAAGAAATAGTGAATAGAGACAAGTTGCTCTGACCAAGACTGAGTTGATACATGTGTAACACAACAAGGCAAATTACTTCACAAAGGAAGAAATCATGAATTAGTTTTTTTTTTCTTTTTGGCATTGTTGTCAAAGGGGGAGAAGACTAAATGGAGAAGATAACAGAAAACTAATGACAGGGGGAGAGGACTTCAAGAAAAGTCTAACAACAATCTGAATCCAAATCAGTTGGAATAAATCAAGTTGGTATTACCATTTAATTGTTGGTTTTGCTATCAATGCCAAAGGGGGAGATTGTTGGAATTACAATAGAAAGGAGATTGTTGGCATTACAATAGAAAGGAGATTGTTGGCATTTCAATAAGGATATTGAGAAGGTTGTTGGAGATTATTGATATAACTGAAGAAGGATGATTACTGTCTTAATAATATTGTTTTGTCATTGATGTCAAGAAATCGATTTTCTGATTCAATATGATGTTGCCATATCTTGAGAAGTATGTGTTGATGAGTATTAGGAGGTTGGTAAGTGACATAGAAAGAATGTGATAATAAAGGGGAGAAATAAGTCATTCAATGGGCAACTATTACTGAGTGAGACAATGATGACATCATGTTGTTTTGATTGCTTTGATATCCTACACATGTTGTTGATTATAAGTTTAATACTGTATTATGTCACCAAGCAAGGAACCTAGCTGGTAAACCCTAAGATACCTAGTCGGTAAAACCTAAGGTTATCGATATCGGTTAAAGAAGGTAGAATGTCTACTGAGCGAAGTTCAGTATTAACCGAGTAACAACTGAGTTATAATAGATCGCATTGGATGGATAAAAGCATTATTTAATGAAGGATGTTGATGAGATGGAGATGAATAAATGATTGGTATGTCGCGCAAGAAGTTTTTTTTAAGGATATAGGGCAATGAAAAATCAAGAGGAAAATCTAGACCACAGATTGAACCGCAATAACCAAGCACAAGTTCCTAGGAAGGAATGTAAGTACTAAGGTGAGGTAAAACATTTTCAGATCAATGGATTCATTGAACCTAGTCCAGTTTAATGATCTGATGGCTAATATTGATCATGGGAAATGTGATCAAGGAGATTAAGTGGTTAGATATTGTTTATAAATAAGGAATTGTTGATAAACAATGTATGCATAGTGATGCTATAGGAATGTTTATCGAGCTCAGAAGCTTGAAGATCTGATTGAAGAATAGATTGAGAAGCCCAGCAAGCCCAACAAGGGACTAGATAAGTCTTATGACAATATTGTTTTGAGAAAATAGAATCTGCTTTAGCATTTTAGATGTGAAGTTGCAGATATAATTTATTACTGTTATTTGTTTTGTAAGTGACAAGAAATCTCTTAACCGAGTGGACCTAACAGTCTTATTTGTAAACCCTCTAGCAAGGTAACATTCTAAATGAGTGTTTGAAATCCTTTGACAAGGTCACTTCTAACAAAGTGCAAGACTCTAACAAGTCTGAAGGAAATCCCTTAACCGGGTCACATCTAGCAATGTGTTTGTAATCTTTAACAGGATTAGCTTTTAACCGAGCATACTCTAGAAGGGTATATCTCTTAGTGGGTCCGGAATCCCATAGTGGTTTTGCCCTATTTGGGTTTCCATGTTAAATCTGGTGTTATATGTGTTGTGATGTTATATGTTCATAAGTTTGAATGTTTTACAATTTTGGTTATGTATTCTGAAGTATAAGCTACCGTGGTTGAATCTGTTGATTATATTGAAGATTAAGTTTGTATGATTCACGCCCCCCCCTCTCTCATTTTATTAACTATTAGCATCAAAGCTTTACATTTCTTATCTTGGAGTATATTCCTACAAAGGCCCAAGTTGCTGACATCTTCACTAAATGTAATGTCCCTTAGGGAAAATAACTGGAAATACCCTAGTTATGGGTCCTAGTGGGGTTGAAAGTACGTAGCATAATTTTTGCTTGTCCAAACCTGCAAAACTGGGTTAGGAGATGCTATGAATTATTCAAGTGATTAATATATAAGTAAGTAAATTTAGAATTAACTATAAACTAAAATTAAGGGAGCAGTGTCAAAGACTAAATTGTAGATTAGGAATAATGCAAAAATATACTAATGTAGGGTGTCTTATCAATAGTTTCCCATACTCAGTACTACCATGTAGGGTGCCCCCATAGCAGTTCTCCCTTCCCAGTGATCTTGTAGGGTGCCCTATAGCAGTTCTCCCTACCCATTTATCAGGTAGGGTGCCCTCCAGCAGTTCTCCCCACTTAATGATCTCGTAGGGTGCCCTATAGCAGTTCTCCCTACCCATTTATCAGGTAGGGTACCCTATAGAAGTTCTCCCCACTTAATGATCTCGTAGGGTGCCCTATAGCAGTTCTCCCTACCCATTTATCAGGTAGGGTGCCCTATAGCAGTTCTCCCTACTTCTCAGGGATGATTTTAATTCACATTTTCATTAATAATCATTTTATTATCAACATTCAAGTCTTATTGTCATTCTGATTATTTCACCAGTTAACTCCTAGCATGTAATTTGATTTAGTTATATCAATTACTATAGAATACTAGATTATTCAAATATTTAGTTTCCTAAATATTTCCAGTTTATTATCTGTATTAACTATTTACAGAGTTGTTGTTCATTTATTTGCAGAAGTTAATACTATTAATAGATTAATCTTATATGGCAGTGAATTACAGTGAACTGGCTAATTATTCTCAGAATTAATATATTTGATGCTAGTTCATTCAGTCACATAATTTATTAGCTGTATTTGAATGTGCATTAGGTTACTTATACAATTACCCATGATTATCTAGAGTGTGTTATTGATTAGAGTACTGAAGTTTTCCAGAATTTAATTTTTTTAGTATACAGATGTTATTAGTGAATTGATCATATAGTCATATATTTTCTAAGTGAACCGATTATTATTTTTCCAGAATTAACGTAATTATTGCAGATTTTATTTATGTTTGCATTCCCAACATCGTGGGGTTCATATAAATATTATTAGAAATAATACAATGCTTATCATATACGTAATATGAAATATAACAATTTAGAAGGAATCGTAAATGCAGGTGCATAGAGAGGATTCGTATCTAAGACAGATGTAGTTACCTTAGGCATAGTGAATTCTTATTTTCTAAATCTTCCCCCTGCCTTGTCCATCCCCCAAGTCTCCTATTTATCTTTTCCTCCACGTCTGCATTGAGAGTCGTGGCTGTTGGGAAAGGTTTGGAGGGCGGTGACTCCTAGAAAAGTCACCGCTCTCTTAGATAATTGGTTAACTTTACTTCCACCAATAATTCAAGTATCCTTATCTCATGAATAATATTTTATTATTAATGTAAATTAATGATAATTTAGTAAATACTGATCAATGGATATTGTTTATTAATAAAAGCCAATGAATATTAATATATTATTATTAAAAACAATTAATAATTAACAATGATCAATACAATCAGTGAATAATGTTTAACTATTATTTTTAAATTAATAACCAGTGAGTATTACTTTATTATTTTTCTTTGGAATATACATTAATACACAAAAATTTGAGGGGAATATGATAGTCCTCCCTCCCTAGATTTGCTTGCCCTCAAGTAATTTCAAATTGGGGTGATTAAATATTTCAGGTCCCTCCCATGTAGCATCTTCTGTAGGTAAGCCTTTCCATTGTACCAAGTATTCCTCAATAGTCTTGTTTCTTAGTCTCTTCTCCCTTACATTGAGTATCATTTCTGGTTCTAGGATCAATTTCCCTTCATCATCAAGCGGAGGTAATTCCTCACATGGAGTGACATGCTGCCCCAATACCTTTTTGAGGTAGGACACATGGAATACATTATGAATCCTGCTAGTCGAGGGCAACTCTAGCTCATAAGCTACTTCTCCAATTTTCCTTATTACTTTATACGGACCATAGAAGCGAGGCTTTAGTTTTTCTACCCAACTAGTTTTTAGTGATGATTTCTTGTAGGGTTGTAGCCTTAAGAAGACCATATCTCCCACTTCAAAGGTTCGCTCTGTTCTCTTCCTATCTGCATATACCTTTTGCTGATTTTGAGCGTGGAGTAGGTTATCCCTAAGCTCATTCATTATATCCATATTTTCTTGTATGTAATTTCTGGCTCCTGGAACTCAACTTTCTGACTGAAGTAGGTCCCCAAAAGATGTTGCAGTGTATCCATACAAATCCTTGAAAGGGCTCATTCCTATGGACATATGATGAGTTTTGTTATAACAGTACTCTCCCAAGTGAAGCCACTTGACCCAAGCATTTTGTTGCCCTATGACATAATTTCGTAGATATCCTTCCAACCATTTATTAACTATTTCAGTTTGTCCATCTGTCTGCAGGTGGTAACTTGTTATGGGAGTTAATTATGTTCCAACTAGTCTGAAAAGTTCTTGCCAAAAATGACTGAGGAAGCAGCTATCCCAGTCACTCACAATATTACGGGGTAATCCATGCAATCTAAAAACTTCTCTAAAGAAAACCTCAGCTATTTGGGGTGCTCTGAACTCTAAGGAAATGGCTATAAAGTGTGCATATTTTGTTAATCTATCAACTACTACATAAATACAATCTTTCCCGTGTACTTTGGGCAATCCAATTATAAAATCCATGGATATACTTTCCCATTTTTGGTTGGGGATGGGTAATGGCTGAAGTAGCCCTGCTGGAAATGTATGCTCATCTTTTTTCCTCTGACAAGTCATGCATTCCTTGACATGTGTTAGTACATCCCTCTTGAGGCCCTTCCATGAGAACCTTTCTCTAATCTGTCGGTAGGTCTTGTAGTATCCTTGATGTCCAGCTGATGGATTATCATGGTAATTTTTCAAGATTTCCTTTTTTACCTTAGATCCTAGTGCAATATATATTCGATCTTTATAAATGATTAGATCATCTCTAATTTGGTAGTTTTCATCTTGTATCCACCCTTCAATCAAATCATTTGAAAATGTATCTTTAGCATATTCAGTGAGTATGGAAGTCTTCCAATCGGTTGATATTGTTGTTATTGCATTAAGGTGGGGTCTCCGGGATAGAGCATCTGCCACGATATTATTCTTGCCTTTCATGTACTCAATATAAAAGTCATACACTTGCAACTTGCTTACCCATTTCTGTTGCCTGTCATTTAAGTCCTTTTGACTCAAGAAGAACCTTAAGCTGTTGTGGTGGGTTTTAACAATGAATCTTCCATAGATTAAGTACTGCCTAAATTTTGCTAGAGCATACATTATTGTCAATATCTCCTTGTCATAGATGGAGAATGCCCTTTCTTGTTATTTAAGCTTCCTACTTTCAAAAGCTATTGGATGTTTATTTTGCATCAATACGGCACCAATGCCTTCCCCCGAGGCGTCACAGTATAGCTCAAAGGGCAAGGAAAAGTCTGGTATGGCTAGAATGGGACAAGAACTCATAACCTTCTTGAGTTCATCAAATGTTGATTGGGCCCCTTCATTCCATGTAAAGGCTCCCTTTTTAGTGAGATCAGTGAGTGGGGCTGTTACTTTTGAAAACCCCTTCACAAACCTTCTATAATAGCTGCATAGTCCCAAAAATCCTCGTAGGTGAGACAGGGTCTTAGGTTTTGGCCAACTCCTAATAGCCTCAATTTTTTCTTTATCTACCTTCATGCCTTGGGCACTAATCTTATGCCCCAAATACAAGATTTCTTCCATACTGAATTCACACTTTGATAATTTTGCATATAAGGAGTTCTATTCAAGTATTTCTAAAACTTTGCTTACATGTTTCAAATGGTCCTCCCATGTTTTACTATAGATTAAGATATCATCAAAGAATACCAACAAATTTTTTCTCAATTGGCCCCTGAAAATGTGATTCATACAAGATTGGAAGGTAGCGGGGGCATTTGTCAAGCCAAAAGGTAAAACAAGGAATTCAAAATGCCCGTAGTGGCATCTAAAAGCTGTCTAGGGTATGTCTTCCTCCCTTAGCCGGATCTGGTGGTATCCTGACCTTAGATCTATTTTGGAAAAGTAGACTACTCCATGTAGTTCATCAATGAGTTCATCTATTCTAGGTATGGGGTACTTATTCTTTATTGTTTTTTTGTTCAATACTCTATAATCAATGCACATCCTCATCGTACCATCCTTTTTCTTGGAGAGTACCACTGACGAAGTGAATGGGCTACAACTTGGTTGGATGTATCCCATCTCCAATAATTCTTTTATAGTTTTTTTGATTTCCTCCTTATATTTGTGCGGATGGCGGTAAGGTGTAGTAACGACTGGTTTTGTCCCCTCCTCAAGTTCGATGGAGTGCTCAAACCCACTTTTAGGAGGCAATCCTGGGGGAATATTGTCAAAAACCCTTTTATGTTTCTTAAGCAATGGCTGGATATCAATATGGACTTCTTTACCATTAGGGGTGCTTTTGTCCAGGATTAAGAATTGGGCCACCCACTCTGCTTGATTATGCCTAAGGACCTTATCCATCTTCTTTGTTGAAATCACTTGAGGAGATCCATTAGAGAGTCCCTGTAATGTAATCTTCTCCCCATTACTTTCAAAACTCAATACTAGTTTTGAAAAGTTTATATTCATATCTCCTAGTGAGTCTAGCCAAGGGATTCCCAAAATCAGGTCCGTATCTCCTAGTTCCACAATATAGAATTTATCCTTGATGTTATATTTCCCTATGGAGAGTTTAAGTTGAGGGATCTTTCTGCTACATGAGGTTGTAAACCCATCAGCCAGACCCACCCTAAACCTTGAAAAATCTTGTGTTTCCAATCCCAGTCTATTGGCTAGATCCCCATCTATGAAGTTATGTGTGGCTCCACTATCTATCAGGGTTGTTATCTTCTTCCCTTTAATTACTCCTTGAATTCTAAAGGGGTGATGCTTTGTTGCCCTTGAGATAGATGCTAATGTACCCTTCTCCTTATTTTCATTATTGTATTTTATCCTTTCACAAGGGGTCTCCGCATCCTCCTCATTTATGGATTCAATGTGATGAGCTTGGCCCCTCTTTACACAATTATGGCCAGGCTCCCAATTCTCTCCACACTTAAATAATTTCCTATTCTTCCTTGGGTTTTCTCTTTTGCAATCATGCTTTGGACTCCATTCTTCATTGCATTTGTGACATAATTTGGTTTTTTCACAATTGTGTCCCTTCTCCGATTTCCTCTTACATTTAAAACATAATCCTCTCCTCATTAGCTCCTCTCATTCTTCCCGTGATATGAAGGCCTTCCTGTTGCCCTCTTTGTCTTGGAAGTATTTGTCTTTTGGGGTTGCCTTCTTAGAATGATCTCGTCCCTTGTTTTGTGCTGCTTCTAGTTGAGTAGCTTTAAGGATCACTTTTCGGAGAGTAGGAGGCTCAAAAGCGCATACTAGCCCTTGGGTTGCATCATTCAACCCTTCTATAAATAGGTAGATAAGTCTATCCTCGGATATTTTAGGGACCATAATAGCAAGCCTCTAAAATTCCAAAATGTATTCCTCAAGACTTCCTTTCTGCTTTATTCTTGTGAGTTCTTTGAAGTATTTTTTAGGGTGTGTGTGATCAAACCTCTCAATGAGTTTCTCCTTGAAGGCATCATAAGTTTCAACATTTTTATGGTTTTGTGTGATTAGACCATGGTGCCACCATTCATGTGCCATCCCTTCCAAATGCAATATGGCAAATGTGATAGCATATTTTTCTTTCATAGGGAAAAGGGTGAGGTAGGTCTCTAGCTTTTGAATCCATGAACGAGCGGTTATTTTTCCAGAACCATCAAAGTTGGGGATGGTCATCTTACCTACTTTATTTTGTATTTCCTGATTGGGTTGTGTCCTCCTTCCCTTATGGTTTCTATTTGAGTTAGCTTTGCAAAATTCCGAAAAAGTGATACTTCTCTTGATTTCAAGATCTAGTCTTGCATATTCTGTAGCAAGTTCCCTCAACCCTGGAAGATGAGTTCCTTCATTGTCCTCAGATGGTTCTTCCCTAATTAGGAAAGAGTGTATATTTTTTCTATGGGTAGATTCTTGGGTGGTCCTTTCGTAACCATCCAATTGACTTGGGGACCTCTCTCTTTCATTCCTTTGGTTTGGCCGGAGGTTATTTATGGTTGTTGTTATGTTTTGAAGGGTTTGGGTAGTTTGTTCAATAAATGTCCTAAACTCATGCTCCATAGCTAATGTGGCTTTCTTTTTTTCCCTTTCTAGAGCTCTTATGGTTTGCTGACTTAAGTGCATTAACTAGCTCCCTTAGGCTGGCAGGAACATGCTCTGATACCACTTGTAATGTCCCTTAGGGAAAATAACTGGAAATACCCTAGTTATGGGTCCTAGTGGGGTTGCAAGTATGTACCTTAATTTCTGCTTGTCCAAACCTGCAAAACTGGGTTAGGAGATGCTATGAATTATTCAAGTGATTAATATATAAGTAAGTAAATTTAGAATTAACTATAAACTAAAATTAAGGTAGCAGTGTCAGACTAAATTGTAGATTAGGAATAATGGGAAAATATACTAATGTAGGGTGTCTTATCAATAGTTTCCCATACTTAGTACTACCATGTAGGGTGCCCCCATAGCAGTTCTCCCTTCCCAGTGATCTTATAGGGTGCCCTATAGTAGTTCTCTCTACCCATTTATCAGGTAGGGTGCCCTCCAGCAGTTCTCCCCACTTAATGATCTCGTAGGGTGCCCTATAGCAGTTCTCCCTACCCATTTATTAGGTAGGGTGCCCTATAGCAGTTCTCCCCACTTAATGATCTCGTAGGGTGCCCTATAGCAGTTCTCCCTACCCATTTATCAGGTAGGGTTCCCTATAGAAGTTCTCCCTACTTCTCAAGGATTATTTTAATTCACATTTTCATTAATAATCATTTTATTATCAACATTCAAGTCTTATTGTCATTCTGATTATTTCACCAGTTAACTCCCAGCATGTAATTTGATTTAGTTATATCAATTACTATAGAATACTAGATTATTCAAATATTTAGTTTCCTAAATATTTCCAGTTTATTATCTGTATTAACTATTTACAGAGTTGTTGTTCATTTATTTGCAGAAGTTAATACTATTAATAGATTAATCCTATATGGCAGTGAATTACAATGAACTGGTTAATTATTCTCAGAATTAATATATTTGCTGCTAGTTGATTGAGTCACATAATTTATTATCTGTATTTGAAAGTGCATTAGGTTACTTATACAATTACCCATGATTATCCAAAGTGTGTTATTGATTAGAGTACTGAAGTTTTCCAGAATTTAATATTTTCAGTATACAAATGTTATTAGTGAATTAATCATATATTCATATATTTTCTGAGTGAACCGATTATTATTTTTCCAGAATTAACGTAATTACTGCAGATTTTATTTATGTTGGCATTCCCAACATCGTGGGGTTCATATAAATATTATTAGAAATAATACAATGTTTATCATATGCATAATATGAAATATAACAATTTAGAAGGAATCGTAAATGCAGGTGCATAGAGAGGATTCGTACCTAAGACGGATGTAGTTACCTTAGGCATAGTGAATTCTTATTTTCTAAATCTTACCCTACCTTGTCCATCCCCCGAGTCTCCTATTTATCTTTTCCTCCACGTCTGCATTGAGAGTCGTGGCTATTGGGAAAGGTTTGGAGGGCGGTGACTCCTAGAAAAGTCACCGCTCTCTTAGATAATTGGTTAACTTTACTTCCATCAATAATTCATTAGTATCCTTATCTAATGAATAATATTTTATTATTAATGTAAATTATCATAAGGATAATATTTTATTATTAATGTAAATTAATGATAATTTAGTAAATACTGATCAATGGATATTGTTTATTAATAAAAGCTAGTGAATATTAATATATTATAATTAACAATGATCAATACAATTAGTGAATAATGTTTAACTATTATTTATAAATTAATAACTAGTGAGTATTACTTTATTATTTTTCTTTGGAATATACATTAATACACAAAAATTTGAGGGGAATATGACACTAAACCTTTAGCATCTCCGTGCTATCTTTAGTTGCTCTCTATTCTTGGGGTGAAGGAAGTTGTCCTTGAGGGGTCTCATTGAGGCCTTCCTTCCTTCATGTTTTTTTTTGCATGTTTTTCCCATCTCTTTTTGGAGTAGATTTTTTTCCCATTTGGTTTTCTGTATTTCTCTATTTCATAGAGATTTGGTTGTGATTGGGTACCTCATCAAGCCTTGTTATCGAGACCCAAATTTCCCTTCTTCTTGTAGTTGCTTTTTTCTTTCCTGCATTTAGTGTTTTTAGGTACTCCCTAAGTTCATCTTAAGGGGGGGTGTTAAAGTTATCTTATATTGGCTAATAATTATTTATTTAATAAATAGTCTATTATACTCTACGCTTAAGCTAAACTTAGGCATTTAGTAATATTGTAGATATTTAATGATTATTTTAATTATTAAATACTCTTCATCTCTTTAGGGTTTCTCATACTCTTGTCAAAAGGATTGTATTGTAACTTTATTTTTCATTCCCTCTATGAATGATAATCTCTTTTTCAGAGCCTTTTTTGTGTTCAATCTCCAATCTTCTCTTGTGACAGGTATTCTTGCATACAAATTCTCTTGGGATCTCAAAAGTTGTACTTTCTCAACTTCTTCAAATACTATATGTGGTTAATTGAGATTACTATTGTGCAAAGTGAGTTGTGCAGGAAAACTAATCTATGTGACCATGGAAACTATTCAGAGAATCAAGCTAAATCTATATGTGTTTGTGAAGCCAAGGGTTGTCTATTTGGAGAGACAACACCTCGTGTGTAATGTGTTTTATTTGTAAATGTTTATGCTTGAATGTGTGTTTAAATTGAATTTATTAAATTTGTTAATTCCAAAAAGGGACATTC
This sequence comes from Cryptomeria japonica, assembly GCF_030272615.1. Classification (NCBI taxonomy): domain Eukaryota; kingdom Viridiplantae; phylum Streptophyta; class Pinopsida; order Cupressales; family Cupressaceae; genus Cryptomeria; species Cryptomeria japonica. Next base: position 512,909,529 of record NC_081409.1, read on the forward strand.
CCATCTGCATTTAAGTATTGTGTATTTTTATGGTGTGACTTGACACTTGTGTTGTGAAGTGAGCTGACAGTGACATGTCCCTTGGAGGGAATTTGTTTAGCCAATGCATTTTTCAAAATATCTTAGTATGGTCCCAAGATAGTCTTGGATAAAGAGCCATTAGAAAGGTCAACTCAAGGTTGACCCATAGGTAAACTTTAGGTAAGTTTCTAGAAGGTCAAACTAACTCCTAAGGTTAGGTTAGGGGTATTTTTAAAGGTCAATTTTAACCATGTGTCCACTCATATGTGACTGTCAAGTCACCTCAAAAGTTGATTTTTCCAAGATGGCCGAAATTCAACTTTTGAGGATTTTTCCTAGGTTAGACAACCTTCCAATTCAGTGATAGTTGCTCTTCCCCATTTTTCTTTTAGCTTTTTGGGTTGTCTTTTTTAGAGATCCTGTAAGAAGTTGGGAAGACCAACCTATGAAATCTCACACCCTTTCCAAGAGATTGGAAAGTGTGAGAAGAGTCTACTTAGGGAAGGGATTCAAACTTAGGATTTTGATCACCCACTCTCCATTTTTGGAGACTTAGAATTCTTGTTGAAGTTCTTGGTTTTTGAGTTGCATTTTCTAAGTTTTGGAAGGAAAAAAGAATAGTGGATTGGGAAAATATCCTTCAAGCTCTCCTCATTCCATTTGTAGGATTAAGGTTGGTGGAAATTCATTCTAACAAATTGCTCTTATTGTCAATGTGAAGAAAGATTGTATGTGCTTTTGCTTGTTGTTTTTTTGTAGATTTGGGAAGTTCATCTTGAGTCCTTCCTTGAAGTTTCCTTATATGTTGAATTGTTTATGTATTTGGGTGTTTCAAGGCCATACTCACCCTTGGGAGGGTAGAGTAGACTTGGGGGTGAAGGGTTGCTTGACAACCTAAGAGTTTAGAGACTCTCTTCTTGGAAGAGAGAGATACATAAGGGTTATGGGGCCCTTGCTGCATTGTCTTTTTTATGTTTCTGAAGAGGGGGTCATAAGACGAGATATGGGCTTGTATGTCATGGGGGACATAAGGTTATTTTGGGACAAGTATGTGACTTGTGGTGGTTCTACTTTGGTAGCCTTGTAAAGGCATTGTGCTCTCCTTATTGCAGATCTCCTCTAGGTACTTGGTCCACCTTCACCCCACAAAAAAAAATAGTCACTTGGTGACATTGTTTATCCTTGGGTTGGGAGTTCAAGTGTTGTGAGTCTCTTCTTGTTTTATGTTTGAGATGTTTGTATCCTGTTTAGCCTTGGTTCTCCAGGCTCGGGGGTGGATTCATGTGAGCCTAGGTTGGGAGGTGAGCCTCCATGGTCACAACCTACAAACTTAATTTGCATGTTTTCTTGGGAATAAAGGATGGAGTAAAGTCAAGCTTGCAAGTTCCTATTTAATGCATTTGAGATTCGAAGTAAAGGAAAATGTATTTTTCCAAGTCCTCATTTTGTAGAAATGAAGAGGCTTGAGTTTGTAACCTTCTTATTATTATGTAAAGGAAACAAAAAGAAAATGTATATTTACTTGAGTATATTCATTGCAAAGAAATAAAAAAAAAAGAATGAATTGAGTTATTCCTTTATAGTTATTTATTACTTGAAATAAAGTAGGAATGGCAATCTTGTTTTTAGTTTTATTAGCTATTGAAAAGATACGCATGTTAAAGTGAAAAAGTTAGATAAACATTCAAGTTATATCACTTATTTAATCTTATCTTTTCTGTAATGTGAATGTTAGTTGTATAGTTTTGATTAATTAAAAACAAGCTTTTGAAAGGAACCCAGAACCTTGTTACAAAGCAGAAGAAAGATAAAGCATAAAAGAGGTAGAAAACAACAATGCCTTATCACTTACACATAGAACAGTTCCCAGCAAAAACAAAAAGTGAACACAAGACAAAGGAAGCAACACTAGATAGCCAAAGGAAATCACAAAGATAGCACAAGGACAACTAAATGTTTCTCATAAGTTCTTCAGCATGAACCACCATCTACTTCATATTGATCACAAAATTTTTCATTTCTTCTTGCTCTTTTTCCTTGATATCAACCTATTTCTGAGTGTTGGCCCTTTTTCTTTTTTCATGACCCTTCTTCTCCATCTAATCCTTATCACCCTCCTTGCCTTTAATCTATTCAATTTTGTTAATCATGATGTTAATATGGTCAATAGTGGCCTTAAGGATCTGAAATTTTTGCTTAGCAATCCTCTTCACAGTAAGCTCCATCCTATCCACTTTGTTGACCAAATTGTTCAAGTTAGTATCCAGACCCTTAGCATCTTTGTTCCGTTCCAGCTCTTTCACCTTCTTTTCCATTTCCAAAATTTTACTAACCATAGCCTCTATTGCTTCAGCCTTGTTAATAGCAACCATTAATTCTTTCATGTTTTCAGAAAGAGGATTCTCACCCATAGTATCCTTTTTTATCACATTGAGGTCAGTCTTCAAGTCACTAATCTCTTTCACCATTTTGCTAATGACCTCACAAAAACCCTTGATGTTGTCATTACCATTGTCACCCTGACAGTCATTTTGATTTCCCATGTTGTTCTATTGACCCTCATTCTGCATTCTCTATGTGCTCAGTTTCTCCCCATCATCACCATCCAGCATTTCAACTTCCTCCTTACCCTTCTTATTATTAGTTTTGTCAACCTCAGTATCCTCATTAGAAGAAATAAAAATCTGCCTTTTCACCTTATTTATCCCCTTACGGGTCTTCTTGGTCCTTTGGGTTTGCTTACCCATACAATTTCTCTTCTTGATTTTTATGAATTTATCATCAAAAGACTCATCCTCAGAGTCCAAAAGGTCAGAATCCATAGCAGTCCCCTTGCTCTTTCCCTTGGTCTTCCCCTTGTTGTTGAAATCCTCATACTCACCTTCAGTTTCAGAGTAGAGATTGAATCCACTATTCTTGCTTTTAGTATCATCATCCCTAATTTTTTTGCCTTTACTAATGGTTTTCTAAATAGTTTTCCCCTTCAACAGCTTATAAACTAAAACCATTAAACACTAGTGGAGGGCATGGTCTCTTTGAGAGTCTTTCTACACTTCTCTAATAGTATGATCCATTGAGTAAGCAAGATAATAAGGCAGACTAACCTTGTCACCATGACAGAAGTGATTAAGAAGCACAAAATGATGCCCATAAGCCCTTGTGAATCTGTCATCTAGAGTAATGTAGCTGATGGTGGCAAACAACATAAACCTCCATGACCTGCAAATACGCTTACGGGAATGGTAGGGATTATTCACCTTCACCAATTGCCTTTTTTTCTCCATCAATGACAAGAAACCTATCCGCAGCCTTGTTAGACACACTTCAATCTCTGTTAAATTTAATACCTTCTTTAACCATACCCGTAGCTTCAGCAATGACATCTTCATCCACCTTCTTCATTTGGGTACCAACAAGAACCTTACCATTCTTCCAGTTTTTTATGAAATGCTTAGTGATAGTAGGGTCTTTGCCACAAAACTTTTCCATAAAAACACTCAAGCCTCCCTCTTGAAGAATCTCGCAGGCTTCATTGTTTTTCTTCAAGTCCGAGCAAGAAGCTGGTTCAAACCTCTTTTTATTACCTCCAATATTACCCTTAGTTTCACAATTCTTCCTTATCTCAGCTCTGTTATTTTCTCTGTGATCTCTTTGAATAAACCTAACAATTTTGTTGTTGTTATGAAGAACCACCTAGAATCCGTGCAAAGTGTTAAGTGTTAAGACAACCAAGAACCATCATTGTTAACTAATGTGATGGATGAGAGACAAAGGGTCATGTCCCCATAGGGTCATGAATCTAAGTGGCACAAAGCCACGTAGAAGTCATGCCCCTATGTGGGCATGGCTCTTCATCTCCCTATAGATATCCAAAGAACATTGAGAATTTTAGGTATGTTGATCAATCACCATGGCAAACTCATAACCCAGAAAATAGTCGACATTGAAATAAAAGATTAATATTATAGAATTATATTTAGATACAAATCAAAGGGAACAATATACATTGCAGTAATCTCAGTTAAAGTCCATCCTTGTTAAATATCATAAGACTATTATCTTCTCTATCTCTGATCAAATTCCTTAACATGGTATCGGAGCCAAGTTGGTAGAGAAATAATAAAAAATAAAGAGAAATTTTTTCAGACTTGCATTCAGAATCGAAGGAAAGCAATCATGGTGAACAGTGTTAGACTGGAGGATAGACTTGAAGGTGCATCCAACTTTGTCCCATGGACAATTCGAATAACAACAATTCTTCAAGAGCTCAAATTAGATGCATACATAGAAGAAGACACTAAGATGCCTAAAGATGAGCAAGATAAAACAACCTAGAAAAGACACAACAACAAAGCTAAGAAAATCATAATTGACATTGTTAAAGATCACATTCTTCCAACCATCTCAAAACTTACTACAACTTATGATATGTTCAAGACTATTTCAAACTCATATGGAATAAATAATGCAAGAAGATTGCTCACCTTAAAGTAGCAATTAATTCATATCTACATGAACAAAGGAGAATTAAATACATCCCATTTCATGAGGATTTCAGAGTTAAAAGACCAATTATCAACTATTGGAAATAATGTAGATGACTTGGAGCTATCTCTAATAGCACTTAAGGGACTACCATCTAGTTGGGAATCCTTTATTCAAGGCATTAGTGCTCATCCGACACTACCAAAATTTGATCAACTCAAGAATGATTGCACTCAAGAAGAATCTCAGCTAATCACAAGAGGATTGGGTCCAAACAAAGAGGGATAAATTCAAGCACTACATGCTAACACAAGCAACAAAGGGAAGAAAAGGAAGTTCAAATGGAAGAGAGGAAATAACCACAAAAGCAGAGACTTCTCTAAGATTCAATGCTACAAGTATGATAAATTTGGACACACTCACAGATTCTATCCAGAAAGGAAGAAAGCTCAAGCAACCATAGCTGAAGTCAAGGAAGTAGAGAATCCTCTATTTTTCCTAGTCTTATCAAGTGAACTAGACTCAAACATATGTGGATAATCAACAATAGAGCCTCTCGACACATAACTGGATTTAGAGATCAATTCGAAACCTTTGAAGGCCACTCAACTGAAGAAGTTACAATAGGAGACAATTCTACCTATCCAATGAAAGGAATTGGGACCTTCTCAATTCAATTAAGAATAGGAGTTACACTACAATTGAAAGATGATCTTTTTATACTAGGTATCAAAAGGAATTTGGTCTTTTTTAGGACTAGCTGATCAAGAATATTGTGTCACCTTCCATGAAGATAAAGTTCTACTCTGGCCTAAAATTTTTAATATAAATAATGTTATTCCTATAGGATCTAGAGATGGTAGTTTATACAAATTATGTAATATTCAAAAACAAGCACTAAATCATGAAGTAGCAAACTCTAATGAAATCTAGCATAGAAGATTAGGGCATCTTCGATTTAGTGCCCTACCTTCTATAGGAAAGATTACCACAGGATTACCAAATCTAAAATCTAATCATGTTGGAACTTGTAAAGGATGTTCTCTAGGGAAGAACTCAGAAAGGTCCTTTCCCTCAAGTGAACACAAATCCAAAGTTGTACTAGAACTTGTCCACACTGATTTGTGTGGTCCAATGTCATTACTATCACTAGGGGGTTTCTTGTATTACGTGATATTTGTTGATGACTACTCTAGGAAAACTTGGATCTATTTCATAAAACTAAAGGAATCAAATGAAGTGTTATCAAAATTCAAAGAATTTAAAGCCTTAGTGAAAAATCAAACTAGAAAGAAAATAAAGACTCTAAGATCAGATAATGGGGGTGAACATATCTCTGAAAATTTTAAAGAATTCTGCATTTTTGTTGGGATTAAGAGGGAGTGTACTGTACCTTATAATCCTCAATAGAATGGAGTCATAGAAAGAAAAAACAAAACCATCATCGAAGCCGCTAAAGCTATGATGCATGATCAAAATCTACATATCTCATTTTGGGTTGAAGCCTCAAATACAACTATGTATATTCAAAGCAGATGTCCTCAGTCAATCCTAGAGAATATAACACCTGAAGAAGCCTTTACAGGAAATGAACTAGATTTAAGCCATCTAAGAATCTTTGGTTGTCACGTATATATTCACATTCCTAAAGAAAAGAGAACCAAACTAGAACCCTCCAAGAAGAAAGGCTTATTTGTTAGCTACAATGAAACCACTAAAGGATATAGAGTCTATATTCCAGGGCAAAGATCTATTGAAATCAGTAAAGATGTCAAACTTGAAGAAGATGTTTCTTATAAACTCTCTCTAAGTGTAGAAGATGATCAAACCACAAAATCAGATGAAAATATTACAGTTGATAATCAGAGGGAGAATAGCATAGAAAATCATGAACTTCAATCACCTAATTTTGAGAATGCTGAAAATCCTAACAATAAGAAAAGACCACTATGGGCAAGAAAGATGATTGAAGAAAATAATGTGGAACCTAAACCATCAAATGTTGAAGAAGCCTTAACATGTCAAGCTTGGAAAGATGCAATGATTGAGGAATACCAATCTATATTAAAGAATGATGTCTAGGACAAATTAGTTGTCTCATCAAAGTGTTTATTCAAAATCAAATATGCACCAGATGGTAGTATTGAAAAACACAAAGCCAGATTCATTGCCAGGGGGTTCTCTCAAAAGGTTAGAATTGATTACGAAGAGACATTTGATCCAGTTGCCCGATATACTTCTGTGAGAACCATCATCGCCATTGCAACTTCCAAAAGGTGGAAAATACACCAAATGGACGTAAAGACCGGTTTTTTGAATGGTATTATTGAGGAAGAAGTATACATAGAACAACCTGAAGGTTTTTCTACATAGGATAGAAACCTCTATCTGTGTAGACTAAAAAAATCTCTCTACGGCCTTAAGCAAGCTCCCACAGCATGGTATGGAAGGATAGATAGTTATCTCTCCAAACTAGGATATTCCAAAAAAGAAGCAGATTCTAACATATACTTCAAAATATTGGATGGTGACATGTTAATACATGTTCTCTATGTTGATGACTTGTTGATAACAAGAGAAGATCACCTCATTGCAAAATGCAAACAAGATCTTGTATCTGAATTTGATATGAAAGATCTAGGCCTACTGTACTATTTTCTAGACCTAGAAGTATGGCAAAAAGAGAATTATATTTTCCTAAATCAAGGAAAATACACCACTGATATCCTAACCAAATTTGGTATGATAGATTGTAAACCTCTCTCCATTCCAATGGAAATAAATCTTCATAAGCTCAAAAGTGAAGCAACGGATTCAGAATCTATAGATCCTACATACTATAGACAAATCATTGGATCTCTTATGTACCTAGTAAACACTCGCCCTGATATTTGTTATGCTACCAATGTGTTAAGCCATTTCATGTGTGAACCTAAGAAGATTCACCTAATGGCGGCTAAGCATATTCTAAGATACTTGCGTGGCACTATTGGACTAGGCTTGAAGTACAAACATGTTGAGATACAACTCCAAGGGTATTTTGATTCTGACTAGGCAGGCAGTTCCATTGATCGTAAAAGTACAACAGGGTGTTGTTTTAGTCTTAGATCAGCTATGATATCCTGGTTTAGCAGAAAACAATCAGCAATTGCTCAGAGTTCCACTGAAGCCGAATATATGGTTGCCTCCATGGGAGCACATGAGGCAGTGTGGTTAAGGAAATTGCTAGTTGGACTATTTGGGAAACCACTAGACCCCACTGTGATTTAGTGTGATAATCAAAGCTGCATTAAAATTTCTATAAATCCAGTCTTTCATAATCGATCCAAGCATATAGAGATTCCATACCATTACATAAGAGATATAGTAGACATAGATGTTATCAAATTGACCTACATCAACACTGAAGAGAAAAGCGCCAACATATTCACCAAACATCTTGCAAAATTGAAAGTGGAATACCTTAGAGGTAAACTTGGTATGACTAAATTATAATGGAATTTTCTAATATTAGTATTGTTCATATGTGATTTGATATATTCATGAATATCTTGGATGCAATATTGCATGTATGTTTTGTGTCATGAAAGGTGACGATCTTTCATGTAAGTGTAAGATTGCTATTGTAAGGTGATGACTTTAACAATAGCCTGATTTGTTATCAAGATTGACTACATTAAGTTGATGTCCGAGAATGTGCCTAAAATCTTGATACTAAATTCTCTATGATGAGTTACTGAGTTGTTATCATTAAATGGTTGTTCCGAAATATGTCAGAAATTATGATAACAATAATATCATGATTGACTACATTAATTTGTTGTCCTGGAATGTGTTGGATATCATGATACTAAATTTGTTTCACCTATGATAATGACATGTTATAATTGTCACTAGAATCAAGGTAGTAGTCTAATAAGACTTCAAATAGTTGTTGTCCCAGAGTGCTGGATATCAGATAATCTATATCACTTTGAGATATGAATTATTTCATTAGTAAATATTCCTGAGTGAATGATCATGTCAAATAAATATGTATATCTAGAAGGTTGTTCCTTAAAAATCAATTATGAAATTCAATCTTCTTTTGCTAAGAGGGAGTGTTAAGTGTATAGCTTCCATCAGATTGAATAAATCTATATATATAGATGTATGCATATTTATTAAACCATATATATTAAATGACATGTTCTATATAATCCCGATAACTATCGGGTTGCATTAGTTAAGACAACCGAGCACCATCATTGTTAACTAATGCGATGGATGAGAGACTGAGGGTCATGTCCCCATAGGGGCATGACTCTTAGTGGCATAAAGCCACATAGAATTCATGACCCTACATGGGCATGGCTCATCATCTCCCTATAGATATCCAAAGAACATTGACACTTTCAAGTATGTTGATCAATCATCGCATCAATATCATAACCCAGAAAATAGTCGACATTGAAATAAAAGTTTAATACTACAAAATTATATTTAGATACAAATCGAAGGGAACAATATTCATTGCAGTAATCTGAGTTAAAGTCCATCCTTGTTAAATATTGTAAGACTATTATCTTCTCTATCTCTAATCAAATTCCTTAACACAGAGTAAATATGATATGACTAATAATAAAACAAGCCACGCTGCCATAGTGAACAATCATAGAAAAATGAGGAAAAGGCATTAGAAATTGTGATTAGCAAAGATGTGTTGCTTCATTTGGATAGGGTCTAATTCAATCATAGATTTTGCCTCACACTTGAGATTACTCTCACCATAAAGGGCAATGATTTTGTTAGAACGGCAAGCTAGGTTGGTAGCCCAGTCAGCACACTTGTTGGCTTCTCTATATACATGTGTGAAAATACACATTTCAAAAGTTTCACTAATTTCCTTCATAGTTTTGATGGCATTGTGTATAGACCAACAGGGAGGGAAAACATTATTCAAGCAATTAATAATGTTCAAAGAATCGCCTTCAACCCAAACTTTAGTGCAATTGGAATCCTTAACAAGAACCAACCCATGATAAGAAGCAATGGCCTCGACAACATGGTTGGTTTTATTACCTATAGGAATACATTTGATAGCTTTGCATATTCCCCCTTCATCCCTTAAAACCACACCGCACCCTGCATTGCCATGGTTACCCTTGGAAGCACCATCGAAGTTAATTTTCATCCATCCATGAGGGGGGCATTCCCATATTGCCTCTTCTCTAGAATTAGCATGTATGATGTCACTCCCCTTAATTATCCATTTCTTGAAAATGATGTTATCACCTTGATCTTTGGGGTTGGTTATTCCACCAGTGATACAGAGGTTCTCCACCATATATCTTTTGATTTTCTCAAAAATAATTTGAGCTTTTGAAGCCTTATCTCTAAACACTCTATCATTTCTTGCTTTCCAGATTCCCCAACAAATATGAGGTAAAGAAATCTCCATAACAAAGTAACTAAATTATTCTTTGAAGGGTGGAACCAGGAATTAAAAACATCTTGGACAGCTTCAGGAAAGACCCATATGACATTGAAGTTGTCTAGACATCTATGCCAAATATTAGCAGAGAAGGGACAATGGATAAACATATGATTAATTGTTTCCTCATTCTGCATACAAAGATGACAAATACTAGGTAGAAAAAAACCTCTAGTTTTGAGATTGTCAGTCATCAGGATCTTATTTTGAAGGAAAGTCCAGAAAAAATATTCATTTTGGGAATAAGTCCTTTCACCCAAGCCTTAGCCCAGCAAGGACTCTCCTGACTAGAATATTGCTGAATATAAAGAGAGGAGACAAAAAAATTACCATCAGCAGTAAGTTTCCAAATAAGCTGGTCCTCATCGTCAACAACCACCATAGAATTCATAATTTTATTTAGATGCTCAAGGTAAGGATCAACAGAGGATAAGTCCTTCCACTGGCCTAAATTCCTGTAGTCAACCACAGTAGTACCAAATTTTTCCTTACACTGATCCTGAAACTTGCCCCAATCAGGATTGTCACTAATGGGAGAGTCTAAAAACCAAGTGTCTTCCCAGAATTTAATGAAATTACCCTTCCCCGCCTTCCATTTCACTCCTTTGACTATTAAATCTCTAGTTCTAGTAACATTTTTCTAGATGTTGGAACCAATCAGAATATCTTCAGCCTTGAGGAAACTATGAAGGATAGGGAGTTGTCTTTTATACTTATTGTCCCATATCAATTTCCATTCTCCCTTAGTATTATAACCTCTCCATATCTACTTAGCCATGAGAAACTCATTCATATCTTTGATTATTCTAAGACCAAGGCCTCCTTTTCTTATAGGTTTGCACACCTTATCCCATACAATCAAATACATTCTCTTCTTTTCCTCAACCCCAGTCTAAAGAAAGGTTCTTTGAATTTTTTCAATAGCCTCCACAAACTTAATAGGGATTCTATAAAGACTGATAGCATAGAGAGGGATACTCTGAAGAGTAGATTTCAGAAGCTGGACCATTCTCATTTGGTTGAGCAAAGAGCCTTTCCATCCAACTAAGTTCTAATGAAATTTATCCGCAAGAGTGCCCCATAAGGTATCAGGAGGAACCTGACATAAAGGGAGCCCAAGATAGGTGGCAGGGAGATTCCCAATTTGGCTACCCAAAATGTTACTAATCTTTGTCTGTCTTCTCTCCGAAGTGTTTATGAAATAAACAAAAATTTTAGATCAGTTAATCAGTTGACCAGTAGCAATCCCATATCTGTCCAAATATTTCTTTAAGCTTCTACAATCTTTCATAGAATAATTCCCCATAATAATTAAGTCATCCACAAATTGTTGATGAGAACAAACTTGGTCAGCAGATGAAGGTTTAAACCCTCTAAACTCTCCCTTCTCAACTAGTTTTCCAATAAATATGCCCAAGCATTCCGCCATGATTATGAGAAAAAGAAGCCAAGGAAACCAGTTGCATAATAAGGCTGATGCTTCTAGAACAAAATCCAAAGGCAAAAAGAACAGTCTGCATAAAGCCCCAGTCAACTCTATCATTGGCTTTAGATAAGTCAAGCTTCAGAAGGAAACCTTCTTTTTTATCCCTACAAAGAGAATGAATTTTCTCATGGACCATGATTATCGAGTCCAAACTTTTCCTCCCAGGGACAAAACCACTTTGCTGGGGTTTTATGATAGAGGAGAGCAAAGTCAGAATTCTAGAGGTCAAGACTTTAGAGATAATCTTGTACAACAAATTGTAGAGGTTGATAGGTCTAAAAAGATCCATGGAGTCAACTCCCATCTTCTTGGGAATAAGAGAAATGAAAGTACCATTCAATTCTTTCAAAATTCTCCTAGAACCAAATAATTCTTTCACAGCACTGGAAACATCCCTTCCAATAATATGCCAATACATTTGAAAAAAGAACATAGGTAAACCATCTGGGCCTGAAGCCTTATTACCTTCAAAAGAGTTGACAACTTTCAAAATCTCATCATTAGTTGGGATAGCAGTAAGATAGGAGTTTTGATCAACATCCAAGATAGAAGGGATGCACTCCATAAGGTCCCTTTGAGCTTGAAGGTCCAGGTTATGATCCTTAGTCAAAAGATTGGAGAAGAACTCTAGGGTAGTCTTCCACATAGAAACTTCATCATCAATAGTTCTTCCATTGACTTTAAGCTGAGAAATCCTATTGATAGCCTTGTGTTTCAAAGTGAACATGTGAAAGTATTTTGTGTTTCTATCCCCCTCCTTCAGCCATATATTTCTTGACCTCTATTTCTAGAAAGTTTCTTCTTTGGCTATGATGTCATGATATTTCATAAGAATCTCATCTTCAGCCTCTCTAGAGACATTGTTGTAGCCATTATTCTGAATCTCATCTTGGATATCTTTTAGATCTAAGAGAATGGCGGCTTTGGAGACAAAAATGTTCCCAAAGGAGTCCTTATTCCATCTTTTAACATTGTCTTTCACAATCTTTGACTTTTTGGCCACCTTATACATAGCATTTCCTTCAACTCTAACTTGCCACCAATCCTTGATTTTTCTTTCAAGGTCTAGGTGTTTGGTCCACACTATTTCAAATCAATAGTTTATTTATGTCTGTAGTTTAAACAAAAATATATATACTGCTTAAGAGTTAGTTTTAATCTTTTTCAATATATGCATCTTGTTATTTTAATGAACAAATAAGAAATTAGATAGATAAATTCTGCTATAAAATATAACATTACTGTTAAATTTATAAATCTGGAAATGAAAGTTCAACATTGCATTTCTATAACCCTATATTTAGTAAATCTGGAAATACACATTTTAGAGGAAAAATTAAATCTATGCATTCTTATTTCAAAAAAAAAGAGAACTTCATGACATATAAAAGAAAAGAGGAAACCATTCTGTTTATTATGATATACCTGCTCTAAGTTAATGGGAAAAGAAATGTAGATTTAAGTCTCTCTCTCTCTCTCTCTCTCTCTCTCTCTCTCTCTCTCTCTCTCTCTCTCTCTCTCTCTCTCTCTCTCTATATATATATATATATATATATATATATATATATTATAAAAAAGAAAACTAAAAAAAAATATTAAAAACAAAATGGCGAAGAAAATTTGGTTTGTTGCTAACCCTTGTGAGCCTTGACCAAATAGTGGTCCGCAGCCACTATGCGGGTCACAACTCACACAGGAGGTGATAGCCATAGTGCAGGCCATGACCCTCATAGTGGTCACGCCCCTTGTGCGGGCCGCGACCCTCACAACGGCCAAGGCCACTGTGTGGGCTGCGACCCACTGTGTGGTGTCGCGACACCACAGTGTGGTTCACCCTAATCTCCACCTCCTTCGACCTTCCTCTGCCATTGCCACTAATACATTTGGCCTAAAATTCTGACGAAGAAGGTATATTGTGACCAAATTTGATTTTTTTTTGAAAGAATGCCTGATTTCATCAGAATTCCAACGATAATGCAACATTTGGTTTCGACGAAGAAGGAATTGGAAATGACATTTGTGCTTTTTTAGAAAAAGTGCCCGCGTTCATTGAAATTCCGACGACCATGGGCATTAATTAAAAAAAAAAAGACCAAGACATTTCATAAATCCTGCCTCTTCATCCCGCCTCTGCCATTACAAAATCCCGCCTCTTCATCCCACCTCTGCCATTACAAAAGACCAGCTATCCTAGCTATAATACTATGGCCCGATCAGGATGCATTCGATCGATCAGGTTAGGTGCTCTTTCTTGTATGAAAAGGGATAGGTCATTTATGTGGTGATTGGATGACTGTGAGACAAAGAGATTGGATCAGGTCGTTTATGCGCTTGATCAACCGGGGAGAAAGAATAAATCTAATTCACATGACGTCAAGGCTCAACCTCCTAATTGTAGTCACCACTCAGATGTCTGAAGGAGATAGCTTCTTGTCATAATGCATTGCATTCCTTGCCCACATCTCGCTTCTGGATGGATGCTTTGACACTACGATAGATGAATCAAGTCAAATGGTTGGTTCCTGGTAGGACCTTTATGCCACAAATACTCCAGCCATAGAATGAAGTGGTTCCTCCCATGCCAATTCCAGCGAAAGAATCCAGATCAATTACGTGCTCAAGAAGTCACGGGTGGGGGTCTAGTAAGTCAAGAATTTTTTGTTGGGCCATCCCCCGATGAACACAAAGGAGGGAGGCAGACATAAGTTCCTTGTGCCAGTTTAATCACTACAGGAATGTGTTTGTCAGGGAGGCCATTTCAATTATCATCGTTTCACTCTAAATTGGGCATTACAAGATCCGGTTGAAGAAAAAAGGTAGGGTATAATCAGCAAATTCATTGTTATTCATATTCAAATATTTAGATTCAAATTTTATTATAGATTTATCAGATTAATTGCCAATAGCAGAGATGGTGAGAGGTTTCTATAATATGATATAATCGATTTAAAAGAAGAATTTCTTACAAGACCTAAACTGTTGAACAATCCTACAATCATGTATTAATTAAACACTGCATTTTAAATAATGAAAAATATAGTTAGCCTGAAACATATTAACACTACTTTCCATATTTAAAATATATCCTAATTAAGGAGAGAGATGACCTAAACCTATGTGATCGAATTCCATTATGTAAAATATATCCTAATTATGGATGCTGGTATATATGGTTGTGATAGAAAATCCCTATTGCAGAACCGTGAGAGCACTGTGTAGTGATCGAGTGCTATTTTTTGTTGGTGTTTTGGAAGGGAGCAAAAGTGTACCATTAGGAAGGTGGTATAAAATGGAATTTGAGAGGTATAAGGTTATGAGGTGTGGGTTAGGACAAGATAGGGAGGTAAGTGATGAAGGATGTAATGGTGAAAGAGTAAGTTAGGATATGTTAGGGGTTTGGAAGGTAGGAAAGTGAATGGGGGGAGATAAAAGGATGCGAAGGATGGAATGGGGTTAGGTAGGTGAAGTAAAAGTAAGTGTGTATGAGGTTAAAGTTTAGGATAGGGTGTAGGAAAGTGGAGGAGGCTAAGATAGGGGATATGAAAAGTAGATGGAAGGTAATAATGATATGAAGTGAGGTAAAGGTTATGAGGTGTGGGTTAGAAAATAAGGTGTAGGAAATGGAAGGAAGGGTCATATCACTTTAAGATTTTTCACCAAGATGAGTAGCCCCAGTATGGACCTCAAATATTACAAGCCATGAGGATCCACTTGTAGTAGAGGAGCATATACTTGCATCTTGGGAGCTTATTAGGAGTTCACCTTGAATTTGGGAAATACACATAGAGGAGATAGAATATTGATAAATACACATTACCTGGCCTCATCATGCATAAATACAAGAGGTATAGACTATAGAAAGCACATATTATGAGCCAAAGGATCATATTCGACAGTTTCTTCATCTTCAATCCTCTACATTTTTAAGATCCAGAAATGGTGTTGAGGATAAGTCTTGGTTACTTAGCTTGGACTTATGCTCTGGGTTGCATCTATATGTGAGCAACCTAAAGGCATAATTTTCAATGCAATTTTTGAGAGGACTTGATTCCACCTTGTGGTACTAGGAGGATAAAATGCACCAACTCACATTGGAAACCCTCTCTAGATACCATTTTGGAGTGCTTCAAAGTGTGTTCTATTTCAAAATATTTTTGATAGAGATGCATAGATGAGTTTCACAATTTACATAATAAGGTTTCATAGTGGCTCAACATGAGAGTTAGTTTTTGGAGTTCTTTTAGTTTGTAGATTACATTCAAGACAAGTTACTTGTCACTTATTTCATTAGGGGTGGAAAGTCCAAAATTTCTGTTTTCCTACACATGGCCAATCCAAATGACTTTAGGGTTGCTATGGAAAAGTCTCTTACAGAAAAGGAGGTACATGGGAGGACACAAGAGGCATGAGAGACATTTGTAACCTTTATGAAAAAGACTAAAGTTTCCATAGGCCTCCCCATCCTTCAAAGGATAATTTAGACTTACTATATGATTTACAAAGAAAAACCCAATAGTATCAATATTAGGGACAAAGGTCTAGAGCATAGTAGGGCCCATAGGGTAGTCACATTTGACCATCATCAACACAAGGATATTTTAGGTATGAGAGACTATAGGGCTATCAAGCTAGGCCTTCTATGACTCAACAACCTTTTAGGGGGGAATCTAATATTTTTAGTAATTAGGATCTTCTAATTATGGTGGGGCCTAGCCAACATAGGGTTATATGAGAGGCACATGCTATGTATATGTTAGTATCAGACAAAGAGTGCCCACAAGGTTTTAGAGTAGGTGGACACCATCCTAGGATGTCAAAGTAGATAGTTGATATGTGGGTCTTTACCCTCCCAACCACTCAACATATACCACCATGGGTCTTTACCCTCCCAAACACACAAAGGCCAAAGGAAGATTCACTGCTGCAACAATCACTTTTTTTGATAGTCTCAAGCACTTAGGACAGTCACTCCTTCCATGGCCATTCTTCTTCACACAACACTCTAACATTAATTATGATGATAGTGTACCTCAAACCTTTCACCAACACCTAACTCAGTACCAAACTCTTTCCCAATCTTTCTAATGGACTAATTAACTCAACTCACTGTGAAATTGTGATGGTCAATGCAAGGTTTAGGATAGTAGTAATCAGGATCTTCTAATTATTGTGGGGCCTAGAAAACATAGGGTTATATGAGACAGGGGTAAGTTCAATAGTGATTTCTCCTTCAATTCTTGATGAATGCTTGATTGCCTATTCACTTGGAATTTTATTGATTTTATAATTAAGAGATCACTTGAATTGTAGGTAGACCCCTTCAAATGATAGGGTAGGCTTCCTTTTATACCTAATATATGTCTTGAAAGCATTTTATCCTGATGGCTTTAAATTAAAGTACTTTCTCTTCTATCTGGTATTGGTGGAGCAGAGGTTGCATTGCATCGTCCCAGGATACATATTTCTGCAGATACAACACAAGTTAAATGTATCCCAAGTCGATGTAAAGCAACCTCTACTCCAGAGATCACGAGAAAATAGAGAAAGAACTTTAATTTAATGACATCAGGATAAAAGTCTTTAATCAAGATAGATAAATGGTATGCAACTGTATCTATTTGGAATGCATTACCAAAACATGGCAATCGATTAGTCTCCTTTGAAAAAAAAGTGGTATGATAAAATATTTAGGCATAAAATAGATGAAATACACTCCATACTACTGCTGCACAATATTTTGGTCGATGATATTTTTAAAATAGTAAAGTAAGGTGTATGGAACAACCAAATTCTTATCATTATAAACAATGAATATTTTAAGATCCTTTTATGATGTGTAAGTTGAGAATATTTTATGAAAGGTCCCTAATGAATACACTTTAAACTGATTTTAGCAATGACTATCGGATGTAGACAAAATGAATGCTTTTTGGGTTAGGATGGTACATAAAATCTACTATCAAAAGGTTGCTTTGGAAAGTATATGATTCAAAACTAAGGAAATGCAATTATTTACAAGTTTTAACCTTCTTAGATGCAAAATCCCTTATTTAGCCTCTCACAAACCCTTAAAAGTAGGGTTTCTCATATACCCTTCTTCCAAACACTATACCATCTAAATGATGATGGATTCACCTTTCATTTGAAATGTCTAAACATTGTCAATCATAAAATGTGCCCCTCCTTAAGGCGGATTTTCTACTGCTTCTCCTTAGCAAGCAATTTCTCCACTCTTACATTTGCCATAATGGACCTTAAGACATCATAATTGATTGGCTCTTCATTCCTAAGACCTTAAAAAGTCTTTAATGGCTTCATTGAGTCCTTTGGTCTTCCAAATGAACCTGCACCAACTTGAATTCTCCTTCAATTCTTGATTGCTTGTTCACTTGGAATTGAATTGATTTTATAATTAAGAGATCACTTGAATTGTAGGTAGACCCCTTCAAATGACAGGGTAGGCTTCCTTTTATACCTAATATATGTCTTGAAAGCATTTTATCCTGTTGGCATTAAATTTAAGTGCTTTTTCTTCTATCTGGTATTGGTGGAGTAGAGGTTGCATTGCATCGACCTATGATACATATTTCCGCAGATACAACACAAGTTAAATGTATCCAAGGTCGATGCAAAGCAACCTCTACTCCAAAGATCACCAGAAAATAGAGAAATAACTTTAATTTAATGCCATAAGGATAAAAGGCTTTCAAGACAGATAAAATTTGAGTTTGATTGTCATCATTTACTTTGCCAAATTCTTCACACGTAACTCCTGAATCAATTTCCTACTCACAAGAATTTTATTAAGTCTCAAATATAGGGAAATGGAAGGCTTCCAATACAAAACTTGTACATGCAACTAAATCCATTGACTAATCAGAAGAACAAAATTAAGAAACGATTTGATCATCTGAGAGATGTTGTAGACTTGCAACTCACTAGCTACTTAGTTTTTGCGGGTAAGAATTTTTTTTGTTTTGGTTATGGTTGTGGTGTTTGTAGGGACACATTTACAAATTTATATCTATTTTCACTATTTAAAGGTTTATGGGTTTGTAATGGTAATTTTAATGTTCTTTCATATTTTTGTATATATTCTTTATAATAGCCTATTATATTGATTTGTTCTATTATGGATAATGGTGTGGGTCAAACACCTTTGTCGTTGGTGCATGAAAACATTGAACAAGTTCTACTTTTAAAAATTACATGAAACATTTTTCATTTATTTGATTCAGTGTTATTTGCAAAAAATGATTATCAATGATGTTTCCTTTCTCCAAGAATTGTCTAGGATCTTTCCATCAGATAATATGTAACATCAAATGACTAAATCTTTTCATTACAAATGCTTATTTTATTTAATTATTATCTAAGCGTGAATTAAAATTTATATCTGTACGGAAGCAGAACATAGAAGTTGAAGAGTCATGTGCAAGCAAATTTTGTAAAAGAAAGCAAGCAGGCATTATCTTGAATGACATGGAAACAAGCTCATCAAATGCCTAGAAGAGAGAAATTGGAGAAAAGAAGAGGAAAGTTTTTAAGGGTGATAAATAGATAGAGAGTATGGAATACAAACAAACAATGTCTAGAGTGTGTGATGTGACGTCTCTAATTTATGTCTGGAGGGACTAACTGGTTTTGGAGTTCCTGCGAAACCTATTGGGCCATGCTTTTAGGAAATCAATGCGTTCATGCAAGGAGCACCTTTTTTCTATTATGAGAATGATGCTTTTCAACCAAAGGATATTTGGAAGTCAATATTCAAAAATTTCTATAGAGTGGAACCAGAGTTGGTGGACTCGAAGTAATTTTCAGCTTTCAAATGACCAAGAGGTTATGTACACAATCTCCCAATAAAAGGGAGATTTCAAGCATTACCTCTCCCATCCATGACTATTTAGGAAGCACTTCCTCAGACAAAGGAATATTGGCCTCCATGGGATCAAAGAAAAAAATTTAAGCATAGACTCTAGACGATGTGGTGGTGTCCTTCATGAAGAACTCTGCACTATAATTGAAAATTCACTGCAAGATAGTGAAGAGAAATACAATCTTGAAAAGTGGGAAGAATGGATCTTGGTTTTGGTGGGGACAAGTTAGGTGGCTCCTCTAGAGGTTGACGAGATAGAAATCATATTAGGATTTGAAAAATATCACACTAGTGGAACTTCTTGTGCGAGTGATCGATTGCGGTGTTTGGGTAATGCCTTCCAAATAGATACAGTTGCATACCATTTATCTATCATGATTAAAGCATTTTATCCTAATGACATTAAATTAAAGTACTTTCTCTTCTATCTGGTATTGGTGGAGAAGAGGCTGCTTTGCATCGACCTGACCTGCCACCTATCGACCTAACCTGCCACCTATTGGCAGGTCAGGTCAATGCAAAGCAACCTCTTCTCCACCAATACTAGATAGAAGAGAAAGAACTCTAATTTAATGCCATTAGGATAAAAGTATTTAATAAAGATAGATAAATGGTATGCAACTCTATCTATTTGGAATGCATTACCCAAACACCGCAATCGATCAATCGCACATGAAGTTCCACGAGTGTGATCTTTTTCAAATCTTAATATGATTTCTATCTCGTCAACCTCTAGAGGACCCACCTAACTTGGCCCCACCCAAACCAAGATCCATTCTTCCCACTTTTCAAGATTGTATTTCTCTTCACTATCTTGTAGTTTCCCTCATGAATTTTCAATTATAGTGCAGAGTTCTTCACGAAGGACACCACCACATCGTCTAGAGTCTATGCTTCAATTTTTTTCTTTGATCCCATGGAGGCCAATAGTCCCTTGTCTGAGGAAGTTCTTCCTGAATAGTCATGGGGGGGAGAGGTAATGCTTGAAATCACCCTTCTATTGGGAGATTGTGTACATAACCTATTGGGAGTTCCACACTATAGAAATTTTTGGATATTGACTTCCAAATATCTTTCAGTGCAAAAGCATCATTCTCATAATAGAAAAAGGTTTTCCTTGCATGAGCACATTGATTTCCTCCAAGGCGTGGCCCAATAGGTTTCGCAGGAACTCCAAAACCAGTTAGTCCCTCCGGACATAAATTAGAGATGTCACATCATACACTCTAGATATTGTTTGTTTGCATTGCATACTCTCTATCTATTATCACCCTTTAACACTTTCCTCTTCTTTTCTCCAATTGCTCTCTTCTAGGCATCTGATGAGCTTGTTTCCATGTCATTCAAGATAATACCTGCTTGCTTTCTTTTACGAAATTTGCTTGCACATGACTCTTCAGATTGTATGTTCTACTTCCGTATAGATATTAATTTTAATTCATGCTCAGATAATAATTAAATAAAATAAGCATTTGTAAATAAAATATTTAGTCATTTGATGTTACATATTATCAGACGGAAAGATCCTAGACAATTCTTGGAGAAAGGAAACATCATTGATAATCATTTTTTGCAAATAACACTGAATCAAATAAATGATAAATGTTTTATGCAATTTTTAAAAGTAGAACTCATTCAATGCTTTCATTCACTGATGGCAAAGCCATTTGACCCACATCATCTCTCACCATTGCAATTCCGATGACAACTAATGAAACATCCGACAAGGATGCTATATATCCGATGTCACTTCCATGTCGGACGGTCGTTGAGGAGTGAACATAGCATCCATTGGAAATATGAAGGAAATTTGTGGCCAGGGGTGCAAATATAGCTGCCATTGGAGGAGTTCATAACATCGTTAGACGACCGATGCAAATGCCATCGTCAGGAAGCTCGACGATGATTTTTCGATGGTAAAGTTGGTCATAAGTCCGACGTTTTGTCGTCACAAATCTGACAATTATCCATCAGAAATTAGGCCCAAATGTACTAGTGTGCCATGGCCGCCATCTCATTTTCCCCTACACATACACACACAGAGTCAAAAACAAGTTAGTAGGAAATGAAACCCTAACCCAATTTCAGGTTAGGGTTAATAAATAACAAAAGAAAAACAGAGTCATAAAGATATACAAAAAATAAACCCTATTTAGGGTTAATATAAAAATGAGAGAAATAAAGAAATAAGGGGGGGAAAGCCATTTTAAATTTAAGTTATTTATTTTAAGATAGTTATTCTTTTTATAATAGGTATTAGGGAATTAGTTGTAAATGTATATATATTTATATAGACAATTATATATACATGTATTGTTAATTTTCTTAAGGAATTTATTAATGGATATTTTATAAAGTAAAATGATTAATTTTAGGCTATAGGGGTAATTAAATCATTAATGTTTAAGGGGATTTATTTCGACATTAATGTGGAGTTATTGGGTAGGAAATTATTATACTTGATTTAGTTAAATTTAATAGGCAAATTTAAAAACATTATTTACTATTGCTCAATTAATTATTTTCTAATACAATGGAATATGTATTAACATTATTTTAATTAGTATAAAAAGTAATTAAATACTATTAGGGATGATTATTATCTCTGATTAAAAATTGAAGAATTATCTGGGTAAATTGATTAACTAATAAATAAAGTTGTGATGACTCCTTGGGGTAAAATTATTTCAGTAATAAAAATGTAAACACTATAATTGTTGAGTTATTTAAATTAACTTTAGGAACCCATTATTTTAACGCACGAGTTAACCCTTAGTGTAGACAAACTTATTTATCACATCTTTTATCAAAGAACATCTTGTGTATTTGTGTTGTTTAAAAAAATTTAGTTGTTGCATTTTTGCTCAGAAGTTTGGGCATGACATTTTGGTATTAGAGAAAGGTTTCCAACACTAGGAACCTTTCTCCATTACGTTTCACTTTAATTTATTATTTTTATTTAAAAATTATTATTCATTTATTTATTTTATTTTATTTTATTGCTCATTAAGAATGCCTCTGATTACGCGACAAGCTCGTAGGCGCAGTAGGGGTCCTAGACATGCTCACATGGCATGTGAAGATGTTGTGCGGGAAGAGTTGGTTCTAGAAGGGAATCATGAAGCTCTTCTTGAATAACTGATTGACCTTAACTGAGACATTTTGGTTGCACTTCAAAACCTGATAGGAATATTTTGGGATAGGCTCCCAATAGTAGATCATCAGGCAGACCACCAGATATCTAAGAGTCATAGATCAACATGTAGGGAGCGAAATAGGAGTCCACCTCCTAACCATATAGAGGGATGGGCCAAACATGAGCCTGAGTCGGTCCATATACCTGAACCACCTCTAGTTGTGGTACCATTAATTTTAGAGAAAGCACCCTGTGACCTCGGGATCAAATCAGAGTACTTTTACGTCTTTAGCCACCATCATTTGCAGGATCTATTGATGGAGTAGAGGTTGAGTCTTGGCTTTTGAGTCTAGAAAGGTGCTTTGGATTGCATCCTTATGAGAGAAATTTGAAGGCACAAATTTCTATTCACCTTTTGAGAGGGACAACTTCCACATGGTGGAGGCAGGAGGAGTATAAGAATGACATAGTTGTAGACACCGTCAATTGGGACACCTTTACAAAGAGATTTAGAGATAGATACCTATCAAAGCACTTTAGGCAACATAGAATTGATGAGTTTCATGACCTTCAGCAGAAGGGTATTTCAGTGTCTCAATATGAGAGCAAGTTCTTTGAGCTCTTACCCTATGTTGACTCCCTGAAGAATGAGAAGCTACTCGTCAATCAGTTTATTAGAGGATTGAATGTCAATATAGTAAAACTAGTTAGGATGGCAGCTCCAGGAAGCCTTTGGGTTGCCATGGAGAAGGATTTGGTATCAGAGGATATTTAGGGTAGACCTCAGGACATGCGAGATCAGTATCAGAACTGAAACCCTATACCTCAGTCTTTTGGGTTTCAGAAACCCCACTGGAAGGGTAATCACAGACATTCACCAGGTTCCTTCAAACCCCCTCCTTCGCATCAGCCACAATGGAATCAAAGGAAAAGGTCTCCACAGGGTCAAAAGGGCTTTAAGCCCAAGAAGTGGTAGAAACAGTGTCCTAGGCATGATCAGCAACCACAGGCATGGACTTAGCAGTCCTCTAGGGGTGGTTACAATGGATCGAGCAGGACAAGAGGACAAGCTTACTCTAGGCCACAGGGTGTTCAGTTTGAGACACGTGGTGCTTGTTTCACTTGTGGGACCATGGGACACATGGCGAGAGAGTGCCCATAGGGTCAGCTAGTAGGTAGTCAGTAGATGGCAAGTTCACAACCTACAATTGGGGACATGGGTAAGTCCCACAGAGTTTTTTGTAGTGGTTGACAACCACCAAGCTGAGCATCAGGCCATAGGTATGATCAGAGGTAGTAGTGTTACTATCTTGTTTGATTTAGGAGCTACATATTCTTTTATATATTCATTGGTTGTAGAGAATTGTGAGCTAGTGGCAACTAGGCAAGATGTTAGGTGGGAAGTGGAGTTAGCTTCAGGAGCTAGAGTGTCCGTTGAATCAATGGTTAAGGATTGTCAACTTCAGATTGGGAGTACAACCACCATAGTAGACCTTTGAGTCACACCACTAGGATCTTATGGTATTGTTCTTGGAATGGATTAGCTATATGCCCACAGAGCCAAGGTGGATTATCGCCAAAAAAAGATTCAAGTGTGTGGATGATCATGGTACTTCCATAGTAATTTTAGGGATTTAGAGACCCGTATCACTTCGTATGATTTCCACTATGAAGTTTAAGTTTAGCATAAAGAGATGCCAGTTATTTGCCATCACCCTTAGTGATAGAGAAGAAGAGGATGAGAAGGAACCATCACTTGACGATCATCCTATCCTTCAGGGCTTTGCAGACATGTTTCCTTCCAAGCTACCTAGTATGCCACCTCGTAGAGAGATTAATTTTCACATAGATCTTGTACTAGAAGCTGAGCCAGTTTTGAGAGCACCATATAGGATGACCACTAATGAGCTTAATGAGCTCAAGGTGCAGCTTGAGGAACTTTTAGAGAAAGGACACATTCATCATAGTGTCTCCCCTTGGGGTGCACCAGTCATCTTCATAAAGAAGAAGGACGGATCCCTTCGATTATGTATGGATTGTAGATAGTTGAACAAAGTGACCATCAAGAACTGATACCCTTTTTCCAAGATCAATGACTTATTTGATCAGCTTCAGGGTGCCAAAGTATTTTCTAAGATAGATCTGAAGTCAGGGTACCATCAATTAAGGATAGTAGAGAGCGATATCCACAAGATTTCTTTTCATACTAGGTATAGCCACTATGAGTTCATTGTGATTCCATTTGGTCTTATGAATGCTCTAGCTATGTTCATGAGTCTCATGAATGGGATATTCTACACTTTCCTTGACCGATTTGTGACTGTGTTCCTTGACGAGATATTTATATATTCTCTGAATGAGAAGGAGAACGAGGAGCACTTGAGACATGTATTGCAATGCTTGAGAGATAATTAGTTGTATGGCAATTTGTAAAAGTGTGCCTTCTTTAGATTAGAGGTTAGATATCTAGGAAATGTCATATCCGGTGATGGGATCTCAGTTGACCCAACAAAGATCAAAGCTATTATGGATTGGCTGGTGCCAACTAGTGTGACAAAAGTCAGGAGTTTCATGGGTAGCAAGTTATTACAGATGCTTTGTTGAGGGGTTCTCTAGGGTTACACATCCTATTACATCTCTTCAGCAAAAGGGAAAGAAATTTGAGTGGACAGAAAAGTGTGAGAGGGCCTTTTAGGAACTCCAAAAGGCACTTACTAGTGCACCTATTCTTGTAGTGCCAGATCCCTCAGCTGATTTCATGGTATGTGTAGATGCTTCTATTACCAAATTTTGCACATGCCAATTTTAGTTCCCTAATGAAGCCTTGCATTCATTCATTTTGAAACGATCAAATCATGAACCAGGGAGAAATGCACTATTTTTGTTTAACTTGTTTGCTTCATGTGCAGATATAGGAAAGTAGGACAACATGTGGGTTAAAATGTGGCTCCCATGAGGGTTGAGCTCAGCATGTTGTAGACCATAGAGATATTTATGTTCCATTGTAGATGAAATATCATGGCCTATTAAAACCTTCAAGCAAATTCATGTTGGCAAGTGTATCACTGAATCCCCTGTGTAGCTGATGAAAGGCCAAAAGAAGCTCAGAGCAAATGCAATCAACCTCTGTAAAGTTTTTACTTGGGTGCATTTTCAGCTGCCAGGCAAGAAGAACATTTATCCCCCATTGGTCACGGGGAGGAGCATTTTTGTATTTAAAGCTAAAGTCACATATAACTATAGTGTCAAAGCTTATGGGATTTTGGCAAGAAGAGGCAGCTCATGGCCTGGTGGAACCCGCGTGCACACACATCTCAAGGTGACCCAAATTTTGCATCAGACTATAAAGAAGAAGGTAAAGATCAAGTAGATTGATCATATCCATCGGTCAGGAAAAAGATCTAACAGTTGTCACTACGTCGCAATGAAAAGATGCACATCGAATTATCACCATGACTGATGACGTGGTAGAACAAGAATAAAGATCGACCATCAGATCAAGAGAGATCGAACAATGAGTGACATTTTGGGGCTATCCATGGCTATCATTGTACCACGGTTATGAAGTGCCCTAAACAAATACCCTCACAAGAGGTGGTAGGCCAGGTGGTGTCGAGGTGGACTCTGAGCAAATCACAAGTTGATAGGTGGCACACAGATGGTAGTCTAGTGCTTAGTGACATGATACAGAGGGGTGACATTGAGTATATCTTGGCCATGATGAGTCTCAAAATAGTTTCATCGAAGGCTCAGTTTCATCGACATAACAATATCGATGAAACTAGTAAGTGGCTTGCCGAAGGAATACTTTGGCCGAAAGAATGAGATCCGACAGAGCAAGATGCATGGCAGGCCCGACAGACAGGTGTTTCCTAGGTGGATCTCATGAGCCAATCAGAGGGTGACACATGTTGACATGCGTCACAAGAGAGTAGATCAGTCGGGGTTAAAGGTCAAACAAGTTGAAGAAAAATCAACGGTGATGTGAGAGATCTAAGGGCCCTCGCTATACCACTATAGAAAGAAGCTCACTAGTTATCATAACGACTTGGCGACTAAGCATGTGCGGAAAAGGCAAAAGGAAGGTGAGTGGCTAAGAGGTTAAAGATCAAGAAGTTTGAGGGTAGATCAATGGGCATCGCTATACCGCAAGATAAAAATGCTCGCTGGTTATCTCATGCGACTTGGCGACTAATGATGTGGCCATCTAGGTGGCCGTCTAGCTGGAATCAGAACGAATAAGGATGTGGCACATTGAAGAGAGAATATGAACAACCAAGGTAGACCAAGGTTAAAGATCAAACAGATTGATCACATCCAATGGTGATCACACATATATGACGGTGGTCACTAAGCCGCAAGGAAAAGTTGCTCGCCCAATTATCGATGTGACTTGGTGACAAGATGGGTCCAGGTCTAGTGGCAGGTCTAGATGGTAGATAAAGTGGACCCATGAGCAAATCAAAGGCTGACACATGGCAAAAGGCTATAGAAGAGTAGACGTATATATTTTTCAAGTCCACTTTGAACTTGAAATTTCACCAGTTCAAAGTTCATCGGTTCAGAGTTCATCGGTTCAAAGTTCAATAGTTCAAAGTTCACTGATTTAAAGTGGTTCAATGGTCCAAAGTTCATTATCGTCGTTCATTTCCTATGGGCCTAGGATGAAGAGAGAAAGTAGAGGTAAAAAGGAAGTAGGTTCCTGAAGATCTAGTGGTGGTCGCTATACTGCATGATGAAGATGCGTGGTGTTTATATTTAGAAGATGACTATCAATTTTAACCATGTGTCCACTCACATGTGACTATCAAGTCACCTCAAAACTTGAGTTTTCCAAGATGGCCGAAATTCAACTTTTGAGGATTTCTCCTAAGTTAGACAACCTTCTAATTGAGTGATAGTTACTCTTCCCCATTTTTGGTTGCCTTTTTTAGAGATCTTGTAAGAGGTTGGGAAGACCAACCTATGAAATCTCACACCCTTTCCAAGAGATTGGAAAGTGTGAGAAGAGTCTACTTAGGGAAGGGATTCAAACTTAGGATTTTGATCACCCACTCTTCATTTTTGGAGACTTAGAATTCTTGTTGAAGTTTTTGGTTTTTGAGTTGCATTTTCTAAGTTTTGGAAGGAAAAAAGAATAGTGGATTGGGAAAATATCCTTCAACCTCTCCTCATTCCATTTGTAGGATTAAGGTTGGTAGAAATTGATTCTTACAAATTGCTTTTATTGTCAATGTGAATAAAGATTGTATGTGCTTTTGCTGCTTGTTTTTTTGTAGATTTGGGAAGTTCATCTTGAGTCCTTCCTTGTGTTTTTCTTATATATTGAATGGTTTATGTATTTGGGTGTTTCAAGGCCATACTCACCCTTGGGAGGGTAGAGTAGCCTTAGGGGTGAAGGGTTGCTTGATAGCCTAAGAGTGTAGAGACTCTCTTCTTGGAAGAGAGTGATACACAAGGGTTATGAGACCCTTGTTGCATTGTCTTTTTATGTTTATGCAAAGGGGGTCATAGGGGAAGATATGGGCTTGTATGCCATGGAGGACATAAGGTTATTTTGGGACAAGTATGTGACTTGTGGTGGTTCTACTTTGGTAGCCTTGTAAAGGCATTGTGCTCTTCTTATTGCAGATCTCTTCTAGGTACTTGGTCCACCTTCACCGCACAAAAAAAAAAATAGTCACTTGGTGACATTGTTTATCCCTAGGTTGGGAGTTCAAGTGTTGTGATTCTTTTCTTGTTTTATGTTTGAGATGTTTGTATCTTGTTTAGCCTTGGTTCTCCTAGCTCGGGGGTGGCTTCATGTGAGCCTAGGTTGGGAGGTGAGCCTCCATGGTCACAACCTACAAACTTTATTTGTAGGTTTGCTTGGGAATAAAGGATGGAGTAAAGTCAAGCTTGCAAGTTCCTATTTAATGCATTTGAGATTACAAGTAAAGGAAAATGTATTTTGCCAAGTCCTCATTTTGTAGAAGTGAAGAGGCTTGAGTTTGTAACCTTCTTATTATTGTGTAAAGGAAACAAAAAAAAAAGTATATTTACTTGAGTATATTCATTGCAAAGAAATAAAAAAAAGAAGAAGCATTTGAGTTATTCCTTTATAGTTATTTATTACTTGAAATAAAGTAGGAATGACAATCTTGTTTTCTGTTTTATTAGCTATTGAAAAGATATGCATGTTAAACTGAAAAAGTTAGATAAACATTCAAGTTATATCACTTATTTAATCTTATCTTTTCTGCAATGTGAATGTTAGTTGTATAGTTTTTAATAGAAAAGAAATGTTTATTTTTGTCTGTAGTTTAAATAAAAAATATATATATTTCTTAAGAGTTAGTTTTAATGAACAAATAAGAAATTAGACAGATAAATGTTAATGTAAAATATAACATTATTGTTAAATTTATAAATCTGGAAATGAAAGTTCAATATTGCATTTCTATAAAACCCTACATTTAGTAGATCTAGAAATACACATTTTAGAGGAAAAATTAAATCTATGCATTCTTATTTCAAAAAAAAAAAAGGAACTTCATGATAAAAAAAAAAGAGGATACCATTTTGTTTATTATGATATACCTGCTCTAAGTTAATGGAAAAAGAAATGTAGATTTAAGCATATATATATATATATATATATATATATATATATATATATATATATATATATATATATATATATATATATATATATATATATATATATATATATATATGTATGTATGTATGTATGTATCTATATATGTATATATGTATGTATGTATATATACATACATATATACATACATATATATATAGATACATACATATATACATACATATATATGTATGTATATATGTATGTATCTATATACATATACATATACATATGTATATGTATATGTATATAGATACATACATATATACATATATATATGTATATATATATACATATATATGTGTATATATACATATATATGTGTATATATACATATATATGTGTATATATACATATATATGTACATATATATATATACACACACATATATATATGTATATATATATACATATATATATGTATATATATGTACATATATATATGTATATATACATATATATATGTATATATACATATATATATGTATATATACATATATATATGTATATATACATATATATATGTATATATACATATATATACATATATATATGTACATATATATACATATATATATGTATATATGTATATATATATATATATTATCTATTGTTCTACTTCTAACTAAACTGTTGTATTTAGAAAAATAAATTAGAAATGTATGCTCCATTATTAAAAAAAATACATATATTATTAACCTATAAATAAAATTTTTGTTATTGCTACTCTGGTTCATACAAAATAAAATTATATTTTCACAGTCATATATAAATATATATATATATATATATATATATATACATATACATGTATATATATATATACATATATATGTTTTTGATTAATGAAAAAACAAGTTTTGAAGGGACCCCGAAACCCTTTACAAGCTTAAAATAGCAAAGCAGCGAGAAATAGAACATAAGGAAAAAAACTAGCATAAAACCGAGAAAAGTTAGCAAAAGCCCCTGAAAGCCAACAGGCTGTCTAGGAATCAGATTTTATCCAGGGCTTTAGCCAGGGTGCTGCTTATTTCTTGTAGCTCTTTGATATTGTCTTTGAGGTTGGGGGGTCCTTGGCCGTAGCAGCCACAACTTTCTTAACATTGGCCCTGGTTCTCTTAGTAGTTCCGCCCACCGGGGTAGCATCACCAGCACTTCCAGTCTAGATGGTCTCCTCCTCTAGGTCAAGGTCGACAACCGGTTTAGGAGAGTGGTCAAAGACCTTAGCAATGTCTTCTAGGTTTTTGGTGATAGCGGAAAGGATGCTTGGGATAATTCCCATCAGATTTTTCATCGCTTCTTTTCCCTCTTCCAACGATTTTACCTTGTTCTCCATTTCCTACTTCCAGTTCGCATGCTCTCTATTTTCATCCTCCCTTTTTTTGTCCGAGTTTATCCCGTGCTTCTCTAGGTTTTTTAGGGTTTCATAATTCCATCTGTCGAAATTCATTCTGGCCTCTGAAAGCTTCTTGAGATTATCCAGGATAAGCCCCTCGCCAGCACTGTCCTTATCTTTGCTATCCCCTTCCTCAGCCAGGTTCTTCTCAGAGCATTTGTTTGTTTCCTTCTCAGAATTGACTTTTGTTTCCTCAATATCCTTGGGAGTCATATCCTCCATCAAATTTCTATTGTCCTTGCCAGGGTGATCACTTGGAATGGGGCTTTCTTGACCAGGCTCAAAATCTCCGCTTTCTTCCTCGTTGCCCAATTCCTCTTCCTTCCAGCTGCCTTCTCTGTTAGAGTCATCCATCTCCATACCACTGCTTTCCTTGACAATGTCCTCAGTTTCCAGCCTAGGGGAGCTTTTCCTTTTTTTGCTGGATGACGCCTTCTCTTTGCTGGTATCTCCCTCTTCCATCCTCCTTTTACCAAGGGAGGCAAAAATCCGCTTATTTTCCTACAGAGTGAGGGTTTTGCAATGCTCATAGATGAACAACAGGAGCCCACAGTGGAGAATCGAGCTAGAAGGGTTCGTCAAGTGCTTGTTCAGGGACCTGGCGAGGGATCGAAAAAGGTAGTAGGGCAAAGACACTTTTTTGTTGTGTCTGAAATGGTTCAGGAGCATGAAGTGGTAAGTGTGGGCCCTGGAGTAGTGGCCTTCAACTATAATATACTCCCCACAACTTCTTGATGTTAGCAGCATCATAGTAGCCCCCAGAAGCCTTGCCAATTTTGGCCCGCTCTTTCTCTTTGTGCGGGAATAGGGACACAACATTGTTGGAGACCTTGAGGTCTTGAAAGAATTTGAGCTTGGAGTGGGGCATACCAGTTACAATAGAAATAAGCCCAACATCCAGTTTAAATTTAACTCCATAAAGATTAAAAAAACCATTAGACCAGTGTTCAGAAATCTTGGAAACATCGAGGTTGACTCTACCTTTGTCGTAGTCCTCAAGCTTTTCCATGAAGCTGGTGAGATGGCCCTTCTCCAGTTTTGCCCAAACTTTAGGCATAACTTTCCAGGTCAACGTGTTGCCAGGTTCTTCGCATCTAAGATCTCCTCCCATTTTCAGATGCAGGGTGTCGACTTTGTTTCTCTGCAAATTAAGAATTTCTTTCCCTTTGCAACTCAAATTATTGCCCTGTATAACCAACAAAGCGTGCGGCAAATTTTTGGAAATAGTGGGAGATCTGCTGCGGTGCTAGGTAATGATGGCTTTTCCAGCATGGCATGAGTGGTGCCTTTTACTTGTCATGATTTAATTGTCCTTCTCTCCTCGTATAACGGTCCTTTTTGAGGATCTCTTTAATGTTTGAGTTAAGGTCCTCCTCATGCCAAATCATTTGAACGTCAGAGTTAACTCCTTCATTCGCTAAACAGTCGGCAACACTATTTTTCTCTTTGTAGGCATGTCGAATAATAATTTCTTTGAAACTGGCGATAATCTCTCTAGCTTTCATGATGATATTTTCAATGGACCAAGAAGGCTCCAATTCCCCTTTTAAGCACTTAATGATGTTAAGTGAGTCCCCCTCAAGCCAAATTTTATCATGATTGAGATTTTTGGCTATGATTAAAGTATGCAGGGCAGCGGAGGCTTCGGCAAAATGGCTAGTTTGATTTCCTAGAGGACCGGCAATCACCTTAAGGCAGCTTCCAGCAAAATTCCTAATTATGCCCCCATATCCAGCTTTACCCGGATTTCCTTTAGAGGCCCCATCGAAGTTGGCCTTAATCCATCCCTGTGGGGGGAAACACCATACAAGGCCTTCTCTGCCTTTCTCCTTGCTAGTAGTGATGGTGGAAAGGTTCCATCTGTCTTTGAAATCCTCTTTTGCAGCAATTCCCTGATCAGTTCCATAGAGGCATTCGAAAATACTCCTATAAATCTTGTTAGCAACCACTTAAGGAGTAGCCCTTTTATCTCTGAAAAATCCTATTGTTTCGTTCTTTCCAAATATTCGAGATGACAATTGGCAAAGTAAGTTTCCAAATCTCCACAATTTTAGGATTAGAGTTGGGACAATGCCATTGGAGCCAAGTATCACCGAGAGAATTCGGGAATACCCAGCTCAAGTTCCACCTGGTCAGGATGATTTTCCATATGTCATGGCTAAAGGAGCACTGATTGAGAATGTGGCAAGCTATCTCTTCTTCCCTGCAACAAAGAGTACACATGTTAGGAAAAATGATGCCTCTTTTATGAAGATTATCCAGGGTTAAAATTTTATTTTGGATGAAGATCCAAAAGAAGATGTTGATTTTGGGAACTAAATTCTTATTCCAAACTTTGGCCCAGATGGGGGTGGCTTCCTCTGAAACAATATGAATGGCAACAATAGAGGAAACAGAGTATTTCCCGTTCATAGTTTTCCCCCATATTAAAATGTCCTCTTTGTTGTCTATAGGGATATTAGCAGAAAGAGCAATCTGAAGGAGCTTGAGATTCGGACTCTGCTGGCTAAAGTCAATCTAGTTCCTGTTGTTCCAGTAATCTCTAACCATTTCACCATACCTACATTTGAAGTTGTCTTTCCAATCTTTGATGATAGGGATTTCCTCAAGAGGTTTATCCAGGATCCATCTGTCTTCCCAAAATATAATTTTCCTCCCATTCCCAAGGTTCTAGGTTCTGCCAGCAGTTGCCCAGCCTTTAGCAAATTGCACTGCATTCCAAATCATAGATCCATCAACAGAGAAAGAATTGTCAAAGAATTCCTCCTCAGAGGGTTGCATATAGAGGTATTTGTGTTTCCAAATAGAGCTCCATTCTATTTCCTCTCCTTTAAGTCTCCAGATTTATTTGGCTAATAAATCTTTATTCATGGAGCTAATACTTCTTAAGCCCAGCCCACCTAAGGCCTTAGGGGTGCAAATGTTATTCCAGGCTATAAGGGGGATTCTATTTTTAGCTTCCACCCCCGACCAGAGGAACTTTTTTTGGATTCTTTCAATAGCTTCTACAAACTTAGAGGGGATCTTGAACAAGCTAAGAGCATACACTGGAAGATTTTGGAGAGTGGCTTTGAGCAGAGTAACTTTACCAGCCTGACTAAGGACAACCCCTTTCCATCCAGCAAGTTTCAAGTTGAGTCTGTCAATTAACTTATTCCAGAAGGAATCCTCAGGCTTGAGACAAAGAGGAAGCCCCAAACAAGTTGAAGGAAACTCAGAAATGTTACAACCAAGAATCCTACCAATTCTAATTTGCCTTTGGGCTAGTGTGTTAATGAAGAATAGAGAGCTTTTATCCCAGCTGATTTTTTGACTAGAGGCCGATTCATAGGTATTCAGAATAATTTTCATTTTTTTGGCTTCCAAGATGGTGGCTTCCCCCATGGTGATAGAGTCATCAACCAATTGTTCATGAGAGCAAACAGAATTGGAGGAAGAAGGTCTCAAGCCTTTAAGATTGCCTTCTTCCACATTTTTAAGGATGAATCTGCCCAGGCATTCGGTAAGAATAGTAAACAGAATGGGGGAGATGGGGTCTCCCTGTCTGAGACCTCTGGAGTGTTTGAAGAAGTTAGATGGGGAGTCATTGACAATAACAGTAGAGGAGGAAGTTCCCATGAGTTGAGAACAGAGCTGAATAACTTTGTCACCAAAACCAAACGATTCCATAATCCTGAGGAGAAACTGCCAGTTTACTCTATCAAAAGCTTTAGCCATGTCTAACTTAAGGAAGAATCCATGTTTGCTCGCCACTATCAGGGAGTGGATATTTTCGTGAACAGAGATGATGGAGTCCAAAATCTATCTTCTGGGAATAAAGCCATTCTGTTGGACAAAGATAATCCTTGGAAGAACATCAAGCAGCCTGGAAGTCAAAACTTTGGAAAGGATCTTGTAAACAAAGTTGCAAAGGCTGATGGGTCTAAACTTGTTGAGAGAATCAGCTCTGGGAGTCTTCAGGATAAGAACTATGAAAGTTGTATTCAGTTCCTTAAGAAGTCTTCTGGAGTCAAAGAATTCCTTAACACCATTGCAAATGTCCCCCTCCATGAAGTGCCAGAATTTTAGGAAGAAAAACATGGAAAAGCCATCTGGGCCAGGGGATTTATCACCTTGAAAGGAAAACACCGCCTTTCTGATTTCAAGATTAGAAGGAATACAGGATAAGAGGTGATTGTCGGCTTCCAAAAGGATAGAAGGAATGGCTTGTAAGAGAGTGTTTTGCTTGGTGAGATCTAGGTTGTCCACAACACCCAACAAGGTGTTGAAATGCTCGAGAGCTTCCTTTCTAATATCGCAATCCTCAGTTAGAATTCCTTTATTGCAAGTGAGTCTAGATATTCTATTGGCTGCCCAATGCTTAAGGGCAGTTAAGTGAAAGAAGCGGGTGTTTTTATTGCCTTCCTTCAGGAACAGAGCTCTAGATCTTTGTCTCCAGAAAGTCTCTTCATTAGAAATGATGGAGTGGTATTTAGTAAGCAGGTCATTTTCAGCTATTCTGAGATCTTCGGACAACCCCATCTCTTGGATACTATCCTGAACAAGTTTTAGGTCGGCTTTAACTTGAATTTTGTTCTTGAATATGTCCCCAAAGATCTCCTTGTTCCAAATTTTGATTTTGGCTTTTATGATGTTGAGCTTTTTAGCAATTCTAAAGAGAGCCTTACCCTCCACTTCAAAGATCCACCATTCAGAAATGCAGGCTTCCAGAGAAGGGTGGGAGAGCCAAGCTTTTTCAAATCTAAAAGGGAAATTTGTCTTAGCCGAAAAGGATTTGGCAGAAAAGGAGATAGGGAAATGATCTGAACTGATTTTGATAATAGAACCAAGGGAACAGCTATACTTAGAAAGCCAGTTAGTGGAAATTAAAGATCTGTCAAGCCTAACTTGAATCAAATCTGCTCCAGTTCTTCTATTAGTCGAGGTGTAATTGATGCCCTGGAGGTCAACATCAATGAGAGCTTGATCATTAATGAAGTCCATAAGGTCTTGTTTTCCATCGAGATGAAGGGGGATTCCTCCCATCTTATCTTCATCTCTAAGTAGGGTATTGAAGTCTCCATGATAATCCAACTTTGATCAGCAAACTGGAGTCTGTCAGTAGCCAGGCTTTTCCAAAATTTAGCTCTCCTAGATTTGGAGTTAGGAGCGTAGACGTTAGATAACACCTAGACAAAGTTGTCCTTAATATTTTGAAGCAAAACTAAGTTCCTATTAAAGGCAAAGATGATTTCCTTTCCTGTTATAGTATTTTTGTTCCAAAAAATCGCAATTCCTCCAGAGGCCCCCTCCAAGTTAGTTCCTATGACTCCATTTTCTTTGAAAATTCTGATCCTTTCAACTTTTTCTTTAGATATCTTGGTTTCCTGAACAAGGACCACATTTGGTTTATGATCTCTGATGATATTTCATAACACATCCTGCTTATGGGGGGCGTTTATCCCTCTGATATTCTAGGATATAATCTTCATATTTTAACTAGGGATAGGGCTGACTCGATGGAGCACTGTGTTCCATCAACATGGTTCTTCCAGCTTTCTTGTTCCCTTTGATGTTTTACGGATGGCCTTCCCTGCTTTTTATTTTGGTTTCCAACATCTGCCTTTTTCTTGATCTTGCTTCTAGTTGAGATTCCTTCCTTGAGATCCTCCTTGTTCAATTTTCCTTCTCTCGACCCAGAAATCCGGAGGGTTTCATCCAGCAAAATCACTCTTTGGGGAGGGGTTTTACAAAGGAGTGGCTTGGGGCTTCCATTGGTTAAGAGCAATAAGGGCTCAGAATCAGAGGGGTCTTGGGCTTCATTAAAGTCATTAAAGTTTGAGTCAGCCGATTTAGGGAGAGAAGAGGCTGGAGATGGATCTTCCTTCTCCTGGAAACTTGATCCGTCCTTCTGGTCCAGAATGGATTCATTCTTCTCCTGAATAATAGTTTCATTCTCCTGGGCCACTGGGCTTCCTTTGTTGACCAACTCCGTACTTGGCTCTGCTTCTATGGATCTCTCTGGAAGGTCATTGGAGCAAACACAATCCTATTTGTCATTGCTACTACTCCTAGTCCTCTTGGCTTCATTCATATGTTTCGTTGCATCCTTTATTTGATTACTTTCAGATATTGATGGGTTAACTTTTTTGTTTGTCGTTTTCCAAATATTTTTATTCTTAGGAATACTATCTGACTTAGTTTCCTTGCCTTTTTTGAGTAGATAGGATTTTGCCCAGTGCCCTGGTTTTTTGCAAAGGAAACAAGCAAAAGGAAGAGATTCATATTCAATAGCTTGGGACCATTTTCCTAGTTTAGAAATGATATCTATGGATTGAGGCATATCTGTCAATTGGTTAACATCTAGGAAAATGCGAGCAAAGACTAACCTTGATTTAGCCACCATCATTGGGTCAATTGATAAGAGTTCTCCAAAGGATTTTGCAATGCCCTTGATAACTTCCTCGTTCTAGTATTTGAGCGGGAGACCCGGGAGGTGTGTCCATACTGGCACAGAAACGAAGAAGGATTCATCCAGGATGAGATTCGGAGCCCATTTCTAGAGGGCCAGGGAAGACTTGCCAAACATCCAGGGACCTTCACAGAGAGCTTTGTTCATATCTTCTTTGGAGTTGAAGGCAAAGGAATAAAACCCTCTAGGTAGTGCCGCCACTTCCACTTGTCCTTTTACCATCCATTTTCTCCTTATGAAATTTCTAACATCATCAATGTTGGGCCTCAAGCCAAAGAATCGTCCCACTAAGGTCATCGATAGGCCTGCTACGGTCATATCGACAACTTTGTCCAGGATACAAATAGCAACCAAACCAGAGACGAGGTCTAAAATGTTCGTAACTTCCAAAAGCCCAGATTTAACCAGTGGCTTCACTCCAAAGAGCGCGGACCATTTTTTCCATTTTCCTCTGTCGTGTGGGTCCCTGGGGATCGAATCTTTATCTTCTCCCAATTTTTCTATTTCCTTGTCCTCTATTGACCCCTGAGATGTCTGACCTCTTGCCTGCATGCCAGATTTGATTCCAGGGGAACAATAGTTTCCAAGAAGTCCGTCGTTCCCAGAAATTCTGCCATTTCCCAATTTGAAATTTGGGATTCCCGCTCCTTTTCGCTCCGCTCCACTCCGCTCCATTCTGCTATATACATATATATGTTTATATATATAAATATGTATATATATATATGAGTATATATATATGTATATATATATATATTCATATACATATATATATATATATAAATATTTATAAATATATATATATTTTTAAAGAAAACTGAAAAAAAAATATTAAAATTAAAATGGCGAAGAAAATTTGGTTTGTTGCTAACCCTTTCAGGTCGCGACCATATAGTGGTCTGCAGTCACTGTGTGGGTTGCGACCCTCACAGTGGCTGCGCCCCTTGTGCGGGTCGTGACCCACATAGTGGTCAAGGCCACTATGTGTGTCGCGACCCACTGTGTGGTGCCGTGGCACCACAACACGGTTCACCCTGATCTCCACCTCCTTCAGCCTTCCTCCATCATTTCCATGGTCATCGTCCCATTTTCCCCTACACATACACATAGAGAGTCAAAAACAAGTTAGTAGGAAAGGAAACCCTAACCCAATTTCGAGTTAGGGTTAATAAATAACAAAAGAAAAATAGAGTCATAAAGATATAAAAAAAATAAACCCTAGTTAGGGTTAATATAAAAATGAGAGAAATAAATCAATAAGGGGGGAAAAGCCTTTTTAAATTTTGAAATGGGAAAACCTCATTTAAAACATAAGTTATTTATTTTAAGATAGTTATTCTTTTTATAATAGGTATTAGGGAATTAGTTGTAAATGTATATATATTTATATAGGCAATTTTATATACATGTATTGTTAATTTACTTAAGGAATTTATTAATAGATATTTTATAAAGTAAAATGATTAATTTTAGGCTATAGGGGTAATTTAATAATTAATGTTTAAGGGGATTTATTTCGACATTAATGTGGAGTTATTGGGTAGGAAATTAATATATTTGATTTAGTTAACTTTAATAGGCAAACTTAAAAACATTATTTACTATTGCTCAATTAATTATTTTTTAATACAATGGAATATGTATTAACATTATTTTAATTAGTATCAAAAGTAATTAAATACTATTAGGGATGATTATTATCTCTGATTAAAAATTGAAGAATTATTTGGGTAAATTAGTTAATTAATTAATAAAGTTGTGATGACTCCTTGGGGTAAAATTATTTCAATGTTAAAAATGTAAACGCTATAATAGTTGAGTTAATTAAATTAAATTTAGGAACTCATTCTTTTAACACATGAGTTAACCCTTAGTGTAGACAAACTTATTTATCACATCTTTTATCGAAGAACATCTAGTATTTTTGTGTTGTTTAAAAAACATTTGTTGTTGCATTTTTGCCCAAAAGTTTGGGCATGACACCTTTCCTCTTATCTCCAGTGATCCGATCTTTAGAATGATTCAACTTAATATACCTAGGAGTCTTTGGATTATCTTGACTCTCTGACTCTTTATGCTCTTCAATAGTTACTATGGAATTTTCTAATGTTACCGGAGCAACTGGATCAATTCTCTGAACTGTTTCTTGCACAACCGGTCCTGATTTGATAATTTCATCTTCTGGTCCATAGTCATATGATCTAATCTGACTATTGCTTTTCTCATCCACTTTGACTTCTATGCTTTCTATTATCCCTTGCAATCTTTTGTTATAACATCTATATGCTTTGATCTTAGTAGAATAACCCAAAAATATTCCTTCATCACTTCTAGGATCGAATTTCCCTAATGCATCATCTCTTTTAATATAGCATTTACTTCCAAATTTTTTGAAATACTTGACAGTAGGGGTATGACTAAACCATAATTGATAAGAGTCTTATCGGTATCACCTTTTATGTGTACTCTATTGAAAGTGTATATCACAGTATTGACAGATTCTCTCCAACAAATATCAAGAAATTTGGCTTTCATCATCATTGTCCTTGCAACATCTAAGATAGTTCTATTCTTCCTTTCCACTACTCCATTCTCCTATGGAGTTCTAGGTGTAGACAACTGCCTTCTGATTTCATGCTTCTCACAAAAATTGTAAAACTCACCGGTTCTAAATTCACCGCCTTGATCTAATCTTAAGCATTTTATCTTCAAACCTATTTCTGTCTCAACCATAGCTTTGAAAATTTTGAATTTCTCAAGAGCTTTTGATTTTTTTTTCAAAAAAGCAACCCACATCATTCTAGAGTAATCATCAATAAGCAACATAAAGTATCTATCTCCTTGAAATATTTTAGTCCTTTCCGGTCCACACAGATCAGTATGAATAAGATCAAGAATTTCATTAGATCTATCATGTACGCTTCTGAAAGAAGTTCTAACTTGCTTACCCATTTGACATTCTCTACATACTAGATTATGAGGCTTGATGATCTTGGGAAAATCTTTGACAGCCTGGGTTGAAGTGATCTTCACTATGCAATCAAAATTCATGTGACACATCCTCTTATGCCAAAGCTAACTTTCATCAATCTGAGCAATCAAGAAAGTCTTCTCACCAGAGTTCAAATGAAAAATATTTCCTTTGGTCTGAGTTCTGGATGCAATTTCCAATATAGATCTATTGATAATCTTGCATTTGCCATCTTTGAATTGCAAATGAAATCCTCTATCCACCATATGACCTACACTCAAAAGATTATACTTCAAACCTTCAACATAATAAACATTGTCAGTATTATTTTTACCATCGAGGGATATTGTTCCTTTGCCTTTGATCTTGCATGCCTTATTGTCTCCAAATTTGACTAGTCTACCATCAAATTATTGTAGAGTTAGGAATTTCCTCTTATCACCGGTCATATGATGTGAGCAACCACTGTCTATAACCCATTCATCTTTCTCTTCAATTTTGGTAGCTAGGGCTTTCACCTCAGTATGAATTGTATCATTGACAGGTTCCAGAGATTCATCCTTGATAGCAATAAAGACCTAATCTTTACCTGAGCTTCCATTACCGAATCCACTTACAGGTTCATCATCATCAGTAATACCAAAATCATCATCACCAACATAGTAACATTATTTGTCCTTATTCCTTCTATATCTAGGTTTGATCTGATATTCTGGAATAGGTTTATAATTCCTCATAAATCTTTCATGATTCCTAGCAGCTCTTTCAGGACATCTAGAAGCAAATGTCCAATCTTTTTGCATGAAAAATGTTCAAAGGGAACTTTTCCTTCATACTTACTTCCAACCGGTCCTTTAGGGATTCTCCTAGCAATTAGGGCTTCCAATTCTTCAAGTTCTTTGTCTTGTCTTTCAATTTCTTCCAACTCCTTATCATATAACTCCTTCCAATCTATCTTCTACTTACCAGAGGTGGATGCTTTAATTGTAGTTTTTGTTTTAGTAGCATTCTGATCTCCAATCTTCTCAAGTTCAAAAGAAGTCAATTTACCAAGTAATGTATCTCTAGTAATAGGGGTATTTGACATAGTTTGGAATTCATTTATTGCAGGAGCCTTCATCTTGTAAGTCAGAGGTAGAACTCTCAGAATTTATGAAACAATCTCATCCTCATTAAGTGTTCCACCACAACATTTGATTCCAATGATAATATCATTCACTCTATCCATGAAAGAACTTATCTTCTCATCTTCTTCCATCTTAAAATTTTCATATCTCACCCGGTAACCTTCAAGTTTTGCAATATTTACTGCTTGGTCTCCTTCATATAGAGTTTCAAGCTTCAACCAGATATTCTTTGCATTTTCCATCTCTATGACACTCAACAATTTCTCATCAGATAGGGAACTTAACAATGCTTCTTTTGCTCTGACATCATTATCAACATTCTTATGTTCATCAACAGGTGTCGAAGTTCCAGAACTAGGATCTTGAGGTGTGTAACCTTTTTTCTACTATCTCCCAAACTTCAGCTCCAAGACATGTTAGATGAATCTTCATTCGCTCTTTCCATAATTGGTACTTTATACCATCAAATTTAGGACTCTCCTTCTAGTAGGGATTAAATGAAGAACTTGATGCCATCGAATCTCCTCAAGTGGCTAAGCTTCTGTAGAGAGGACCTCACTTTGATACCAATTATTAACAAGTTCTGATTCCAATAGTTAGAATGAACCGGAGGAAAACTAAGAGGGGGGGTAAATCAGTTTTCCACAAGTTAAAAAATTAATGGAAATTGTAAACATTCTACCAGAGAACAATGAAAAAAACACAGTGAAAGATAAAGCATGAAAGTAAAAACACACAACACCAATATTTTTGACATGGAAAACCCGGTTAAGGGAAAAACCATGGTGGGAAACCCTATCCACAGTCAGATAATACTTTTGTAGTAGTATGTGAAATATTACATTGGGGATTACACTTACAATCAGGCCAACCACCTAGAGCGTACTGCTCAACACAAAAGGGAAGTCTCACTAACCTACATAAACATCAAACTACAATCTAGAGGAAATAAACTATGGAAATAACATCTCCAAATGCTTGATATAGTTCTGGTTAAGCACAAATGTCTTCTCTACAATACCAAACTCTCCTCAAACCTTCTTTGAATGATATAACCTTGTTCACACATAAACCACTATTTGAAAATGCAGACATAACCATACCATACAAATTACATGAATATATCACCTATATGTATAGATCGTCAACCTTGATAAACAAGGTCGGCTAAACCATAAACCCATAACCCATAATTAAAAAATTACATCACACAATACCATCAGACCAATATTATGATTTACATTACATAGCATGAACCTAATTCAAATTCCCAAACAATTATAACCACTGGAAATTCTGCCAAGACCAAATGCAACACATTATGCCAACCAGTAGAAACCCTTAGTGTCAATAACACAAAATAACCAACTAGATCCAAATAGGATCATCAAATCA
Organism: Cryptomeria japonica; assembly: GCF_030272615.1. NCBI lineage: Eukaryota > Viridiplantae > Streptophyta > Pinopsida > Cupressales > Cupressaceae > Cryptomeria > Cryptomeria japonica. Next base: position 512,951,982 of record NC_081409.1, read on the forward strand.
TCACGCTAGCCAATTTGAAGCCACCAAACAATTAGGACATGATCAAGAACACCTTCAACATGTTATGAACTATTTCTAGAAGCCGGACCAAAACCACTTATCCATTTCATCAAATATCACCAACCGGTACCAAGAATATCAATCAAAAAACCAAAACATAAACAATAGATTCTGGAGCACCAAATCATGAACCAACTAAATATGACAAGCATATAATCATCTTGAATAACCATCCATAATCAAATCCAACAATATGATCATACCAGATAAGAATCTCTAAAAACCTCAGCCAAAACCATGCCCAACTAGAATAGGTCAGCAACCAACTGGGATAGTATTGACATCAATGACAACACATAATCAATTCCTGCATAATGCCAACAAGGGATCCTTCACTACATCAAAACAGTCCCATGAAGAACAAGAAGAAGTAAGCAAGGGTAAGGATCAAAGTGTTGATGCAAGAGGTGGTTTTAGGGGATCAAGAGGCAAATTTGGAGGAGGAAGGAACTCAAATACCTTTACTAGTAGATGGTACAATTTCCAAGAGATTGGACATCCAACATTTAATTGTCCTAAAAGGAAAGGATCCACATAAAGTGGTGGTGAAAGAAGGAATGACAAGTGAGTCCATTATTTGCAAGAAGAGGAAGGTGAGAGTTTTAACTCTTTGACAACCCAAGTTATGCTAGAATCAGATGGAGAGGCTTTGATGGTAAGAAGAAATTTGTTGCAAGCACCTAAAGAGAAAGATATCAGTCAAAGGAGGAGTTTGTTCAAGACTACATGTAAATGTAGAGGTAAAGTATGCAAAGTTGTTATTGATTTAGGTTCACAATATAACATGGAATCTAGGGATATACTAGATAAGTTGAATCTAGATAGGATACCATATGAAGAACCTTATAAAGTCTCTTGGGTTGATGATAATCAATCATTATTGGTGAATGAGCAAGCATTTGTTGAGTTTTAGATTGGTGAGTACAGAGATAGGGTCTTATGTGATGTTTTGCCAATGGATTGTTGACATTTGTTATTAGGAAGACCATGGCAATTTGATAGACAGTCAATGTATGACGGTAGAGAGAACACCTACCTAATCAAGAAGTTTGGAAAGGCCTTTAAATTCACTTCTTTTCAAGAAAAATAGAAAGGGAAAGGTAAAAATAAGATTGTTATGTTATTATGAGGATCTGATTACTACTGAGAGGGGGGGTGAATCAGTAGTAAAACAATTTTGCATATACTTCAAAAAATTGTACCGGTAACTACTCAAACAATTTGCTAAATTTATTTACCAAACCATTCACTCAAGTCTTCATCAATATGCAAACATAGTAAAGACATAAAATGCACAAATCAACAATGCAACCACCATATAAACACATATATTTTTCACGTGGAAACCCAACTAGGAAAAACCACGGTGGGAATTAGCACCCACAAAATATTTGCACTCTTTTGGAATGTGTCTAATTAAAGGCCTAGCTCGGTTAAGAGCTTACAATATGCCTGGTTAAGAGAAGACCCTATTAGGAGTCACCTGGTCAAGGGATTTTACCTTAGCCCTGTTAGGAGCTCTACCCTATTAGGAGTAACCTTGTTAGAGGATTTCAAACTCAAGTTAATGATCCACCCGTTGAAGGGATTTACAATAGAAAACCTATTAGGATCTACCCAATTAAGGGATTTCAAATAGTTGTAACTGTTAGGGAACAACAAGGCAAATGATCTGATCACAACACTTCCTTGCTTGATAGTACATATCCTTTTCACCACAACTCTGCTACATAGATGCAGTTGCTTCAACTTGGTTTGACAATACGTTCTTCTCAAATCACCGACACAAAATCTCTTCTCCAACGAGTCCTAAATACACTTTTCAATTAGGTTAGCTACATAACCCTAACTGCATTCAAAATACAATGAATTTACATTACAAATCATTACAACAAATTTATAGACAATTTCCACCATTGAATGATCACCTCATATCGATTTGATAAGAAATCAAACCCTTGTCACATTCTACTAAGCACTTTGTTGTTTCCCAAGAAATTTGATCCTTATACACGCTCAAATACAATCTTATCATTACACACAGATGCTGACATGTCATCACTAAGTTATGATCATGATAAGATCCACTGCCAAACCTTAAATCATTACCGGTTAAAGATATGTTACTGATATAAATTCTTCTTCATAGAGTTCACAACAATCAATCATAACTCAATACTCTGAATCTATTGATGTGGTTTAAAACATAGATGCATGTTCTTGTCTTCAACACTCTTGTAAAACCACAATGTCTAACTCTTCACCAATCATCCGTACCAGTCTCTTGATCATCACTTTGTTCCTATTTACCTTGTTGTCAACTAGTTCCACTACCGGTTAGGTTATACTAGTAGGTCTAGATGACTTAGATGACTAAGAAAATATGGTTTCCATCAATGACAACACAAATAAAGTCATCAAAAAACTTACAACTATATCACCATCATCTAGCCAACAATCTCCATCAACTTTACCAGTCATCTTCAACTCATCAATATGCCAACAATCTCCCCCTTTGACATTGATGGCAACACCAAAATAGCAATACCAAAAGCTCATCATGCAAAACTAGAACACTAACTGTTATGACTGTTGTACTTGATCTTCTCTCTTCATCAGTTCTTCTCTTTTTGCTCTTCACTTTTCTTCTCGTCATTTACTTTTCTTCTCCCCCTTTGCTTTACTTCTTCCTCTTTGAAAATAATGCCAAAGGTGAAAAGTGTCAAATTCATCTTTTGTTGCTAGTTTTTTCTTCATCTATGTTGCTCCCCCTGAGGAGTAGCCCTTTTCTCACCAATCCACGGTGAAAGATATTCAATTAGTCCACTGGATTGATGTTGCAACATCATCTTAGTTGACCTTCTCTAGGGGTACAACCCCTAGCTTTCCTCTGAGATACTCAAAGGTTTCTTTAGGAAATAGCTTAGTGAAAATATCAGCCAACCACTCCTTGCCTGACACATGATCCATCCTAACTTGATTTTCCTGCACTCTTTCCCTCATAAAATGATACTTCAGTTCAATATGCTTTGTTCTAGCATGCAATACAGGATTTTTTGAAAGACTTATTGCACTTGTATTATCACAATATATGACCACCGATTCTATCATAATCTCCTTGAATCCTTCTAATACATATCTCATCCATAGTGCTTGAGTATAGTTCATAGATGTTGTCGTCCCCAAACTTTTGGGCAAAAACGAAACAACAAATTTTTTTATTTTTTATTTTTATTTTTATTTTTTGGACAACATAAACTCATAAAATACTCTACATTTAATTTGAAATCAATTCAGTTTTGTCTTAACTAAGATGTAAATAGAATTTGTTTACTAAAGTTGGAAAAATGAACTCATTCAACAGGGCGACAATAGATAATAAAGACTAATTATTCTCTAAGAGGGTCATCGCAATTTAATTAGTTAATTTAATCAACCTAATTAATTTGCTGCTAATTATAGTCAAGAGATATTTAAATATCTCGATTGTATTAAAATTATTCCAAGCTAATTAAATAATGATTATGCTATCTTAATATTAATTAATTAATTGGGCGCATACCAATTTCACTTTTTAATTATAACCAATATGGTTAACAAATTCAATAATGATAATTGCCCATTTAATTATACTTTATATTAAAGTCAATTTTTAAATCCCCAAACATTCAAATTTTGACTAATAAATGATTTGGCCAATATTGACCTCATAGGCTAAAATTCGCATAAAATAATTAATAATTTTCATTAATCAATTTCCCCAAATTAAATTTAACCTAACGTCCATATTTAATTAAATATGAACTTTGACTATATAATAATCCTAGTTATTAAAATTAAGTCAATTATTGTGAATTAATATATCCATATTAAATTTAACCCCCATATTAAATTATGCGTTGATATAAAGACTAAATTAAAATAAATTAACCTTACCTTTTTTTTTTTTTGATAAAAGTGGGCAAGCCACTAAACTATATTTTATTAATTTTGAATTTTGAAAATACAAACGGGTTCAAAGGGCATACCGGCAGGAAAGAACCCGCAAGAAAACCTCTGGTTGTGGCCCAAAAAAGTAAATTTATAACCCCATAAATCCAATTACATATCTGATTATGATCCCCCTCCCATTACATAGTTGTTCAAAGATATACGTATCATTATCCAAAAAACCCCATATACCCAATTACATATTTGAAATTGATCACCCACCCATTACATGGCTTATCGAAGATATACATATCATTATCCAAAAAAAATTATGAGGAGTAATCTGTAGAGTAAGCTTTCCATGAAGATATATCAACCAATCAGAACTCTGCATCAAAAAAGACATCAACATATCTACATACATAGTTAGTTCTAAAACCAAGAGCTTGAGCTCTCAACAAGGGGCTCTCTATCCATGATCAAAGGAGGAATGCTCTAAAAGGGAGATTCTAACTGCGGAGGAGCTAAAGCCAAAAAACCAAAAGAGAGCAGAGAATGTAAACCTCTAAGCAACACTAAGGCTTTATCCACAAACTGTGAGGGAACCGATTCTAGTAAGGATTCAAAAGCATGCAATGTGTCCCCCAATCTATCACATAATAACCCCATTCTTAACTCGAACAATAAAACTCCACAGTTCCCATTATCCAGCAGATCAGAGCAAGGAAGAAAACCCCCGTAATAAAAAGAGCCCAGCTCAAAATGATAATTATCCAATGCAGAACTAACAAGCTCCCAGGAGAAAATCGAGGGAGAGATAAACATATGAACCAAGAGGTGGAGTAAATCCTTATCAAGCAAAATATCATAGAAAATAGTAAGAAATCGAGACAAAATCTCAGAGCCAAAAAAGGAAAGACCAGACTGCAACCAGAGAGATCCCAGCAACCTGCGAACCTCAAAATCCACCTGAGGAGTAAGCAAATAGAACACTTCCCCAAGCATTTCAGAATTATTACTGGGAGCCTCATTTTCCCTCTCAATTGGGCATTCGCAATGACCCTATATCTTGCAAGAGAAAAAGCACTCGACATATGAAACAAAGCTCGAACAAGAATAATCCAAGCATTTATTGTTGTATTGAGAACGAAATCGGCTTTTAAAGACCAGTCGCCACCAAAAATGTGAACTGAGATAATCATGGTACTTCAAAAATATAAGTAAATCCAATTGAAGCAAGATTAAAGCTCATACAAGATAAACCATAAATAATAGACTTCGCACTAGGGTGGTGGCTGAAACAAGTACTTCATATCCCAACTAGTGCCACATAACAAGCTACACACTCCTAATCATAATAGCTTCATAAAAAGCCATGCATGATTATCGAAACACACTCCCTTTGTACATCATAAAACATTAAAGCTTTTAAAAAACACGAGCGAGGATAAAGTAGATCAAAAAATACCAAATCATAACCGCGAAAGCAATCTGCTGATAGGGCGCCACCTTAATACCATAATAGGTACCACCCTTGCTGCTTATGAAAGATCATAAGCATACTCAATAGCCAACTAGGAATTGCCTACTAAGCATGCTTACCACCTGCGCATAAACCCCAAACATGCTACCTTCTTAAGGCATAAGGGCATTGAAGGACTTTTTATGAGAACATATTAAACCAATAAGATTTAATGCAAATGTTTCAGAAGGGAAGGCGGGAACTCATCCATACTTATATCTTGCAAGTTTGTGTTAGTGTCAATGGCTAAATTTGCCAAAAAATACACTATTATATTAATTTCTCTGAAGCAATGGGTGATCAAAAAGGAATCAAAGAAAGCCAACTATTGTAAAATTAACTCCAGAACATATTGTAAATTCCAACAATTAGATTTCTTCTTCATAACACATTGGATGGTTACCATCGAATCCCCTTCAATTACAAGATCCTTGATACCCAAGGATATAGCCATCTCCAAACCTAGTGACAGGGCCTTAAATTCTGCGAAATTATTGGACTTATACCCAACAACATGACATCTAGCCTGGACAATATTCGCATGATGATAAAAAATCACCATACCTACCCCTGCCAAACCAGGATTTCCACAAGAAGCACCATCAAAATTTAATTTAAAATGCATATTAGGAGGGGGCTTCCAAATAGCTAAATGTCTTTTGGTTAAAGCATTACTCTTTCTCAAAATGGAACCATGAGAAGGCAAGATAGATAATAGCTTCCAGACCCTAGTCACACTACTATCCCAGTGTGAAAAAGAAGAGAGATTTTCGAGGTTCTTAAAGATATAAGACAAGACAACTTCTGAAATAGAGGATTCAATTTTTAGGAAAACCTCCTCAAGAGAAGAGCTATTCTTTTTAAAGATCCTATATTCCTTTTAGCCAAATGTTCCCAATTAATATGGAAGGGGAAGCAATCCAAAGACAAGCATAGAAGGATGAAGAAAATAGAAGAGGCCAAGCTCTGAAGTGTGAAATAAGATCTTTCCCTATTACAAAAGATAGGTTCAATTTGCCAAAAAGCCACTGCCAACATTGAAATGCAAAATCACAGTGAAGGAAGAGATGAGAGGAGGTTTCCAAATTTTTTTTGCATAACACATAAGAAAAAACATTAGTGATACCAACTCTATCCAAGCACATGCCTGTAAGAACCCTATCCTAGACTGCTAACTAGGTGAAAGCACTAGCTTTCGGAAGACAAGCCATATGCCAAAAAAGCTTATGTGGCCAAGAGGAAGAGTTATTGGCCGACACAAGAGAGTTATATCCATCCTTAACTGTATATTTGCCCGAGATGTTCCTAGTCCATACAAGTTCATCTTCAGAGTCGGATAGGATAATTGTTCTTTCTTCCAAAACCTTTGCAAAATGTAGCTTGAGATCATTCTCAACATCTAAGAATTCAATGGATTTCCATTTTGCCAATTTCAGATCACCATTATGAATTACCTCGAAATAATCTGCCACAAAAACCCCCCAAAGGGAAGAAAGGATAGATATCAAAGGGGACTGATCCCTTATATTCTATAAGGGAGTATGACCATTCCATATTTCATCCCAAAATCTAACCTTTTTCCCATTATGAACAATCCAAGAAAGATGTGGCAAGATAACGTTCTGACATTTGCAAATAAAATTCCACATAGCCGAACCTAAAGGTAGATTAGATATCTGAAAGACATACTCCCTAGGTCCATTATTCAAGTATTTTGCAAACATTATTTGTGCCCAAAAAGAATCAGGTTTCTCATACAACTTCCAGACCAATTTAGCTCCTAGAGCCAGATTCAGTTTATTCAAATTTCTAATACCTATACCTCCCTGTTCCTTGGGCAAATAGACTTTATCCCAAGCTACTAAGGGCAGTTTATTCTTCCCATCTTTATTACTATTCCAAAGAAAAGACCTAAGAGTGTCCTGCAGACTTACTAACATTGATTTTGGGGTGCTTACTACTGACATAAGATAAATAGGGACAAAATTCAACATAGATTTAATCAGTACAAGTTTTCCTGCAAGGCTTAACCATTTATGGCTCTAGGATAAAATCCTCTTTGAGATGACCGAAATGAGATTTTCCCAAAAGGATAGATTATTATTTGTAATGAAAAAAGGTATACCCAGATACTTACAAGGAAGAATACTAGGATCAAAACCCCAAAAGGTCTACAATCTCTGCTGGACTAATTGTGATATGTTAAGGAAGAATATTTTTGACTTCTCAATGTTGACTTTTTGGCCAGAAAAAGCCGCATACTTTTGGATAATCTCATTTATAGTATTAGCCTCCTTTAAGGAAGCTTGACCAAAAAGAAGAGTGTCATCTGCAAATAAACAATGTGAAATAGGAAAAGGAATGCCATGGATCGCAATCCCCCTCCAAAGACCTTTTGATTTTGTAGCCTTAATTGCCCAGCTAAAAGACTCTGCTAAAAGGATAAACAGGAAAGGGGACAAAGGATCCCCTTGCCTCAAACCTCTTGAAGAGGAGAAAAAATTGCAAGGAGACCCATTAATTAAAACCGAGAATCTGGCAGTGGAAATAACAGCCTTAATCCATTTGACCCAAGCATTAGAGAAACCTAATTTGAGAAGAACACAAACTAAAGCCTCCCACTCAACCCTAGCATAGGCCTTCATCATATCTAGTTTGAGAATCATAGATGGGACCTTCTGAGTATGGATAGAATGCAGCATTTCATGCACCACAATGGCTCCCTCTGGAGTTTCCCTACCAGGAAGAAACCCACCCTGCTCTAAGGAGATGATTTTTGGAAGAAGTTTTGCCAATAGAAGGGAAATTGCCTTGGTAAATATTTTATACAGAGTATTGCATAAAGCAATAGGAGGAAAGTCTGCAAAGGTCTTAGTTACTTCTTTCTTCGGGATAAGGGCAATCAAAGTGATATTAAGTTCTTTTAACATTGACCTATTTCTCCTAGCCTCTTCAAGAGCCAAAAGAACATCTTTACCCACAAAGTCCCAACACTTTTGGAAGAATAAAGTGGTAAACCCATCAGGCCCCGAAGCCTTGTCAGGATTCATATCAAAAATTGCACATATAACCTCTTCCAAAGAGAAAGGAGACATCAGCATCCTATTATCTTCCAAGGACACTAAAGGGGGAATATCTGAAAGAAAACTATTCGATCCACATCCACCCTCCGAGGTCAATAATGATTTAAAGAAATTAACTGCTTCTGAAGCAATGTCTTCTGATTCAGTAGGCAACTTCCCATTGGGATCCTCTATGCAAGATATCATATTTCTACTCCTTTTTAGCTTGGTGGAAGAGTGAAAAACTTTGTATTTTTGTCCCCATCTGAAAGCCACACTTCCCTGGATTTTTGTCTCCAATAAGATTCTTCCCTAGCTAATACTTCCTCTAATTCTGATTTTAGGGATTTTAATTCATCAAACACATGAGAAGCCATACCATGAGAAAGCACATGTGTATTTAAACATTCAATCATATCTTGGATTCTTTGCTTTTCATGAAAAATATTCTTAAAATGTGAAGAATTTTATTCTCTGATATTTTTCTTCAAAAAAATAAGTTTTTTAACAATCTGAAACATTCAAGACCCTGGACAAAAGGGGGCAAATTCCCACCATACCCTCAGAAGGGGTAAAAATGAGGGGTCCCTGAACCACATAGGTTCAAATTTAAAAGAAGATTTAAAATTAGGAGTACCCTCCAAGATAGTTAATGAGATCGGAAAATGATCAGAACCTGACAAAAGCCAAATAGAGGAAAAAAACTCAAAATCTAATTGTAACCATGATACTAAGAGCAAGAAACAATCTAACCTCTTTGCTATTTGAGAAAAGTCTCTCCTCATATTTGTCCAAGTGAAAACCCCATTTTGAAATTTACAATCAAAGAGGTCCATGTCAAAAATAAAATTCCCAAAATCAACCATTGTTTTCTTAGCCGGAAGAATGCCTCCTTTCTTTTCACTAGAATCTATGATTGCATTAAAATCTCCTCCAAATATGACTAAAGATCCCTACCCTAATGGAGAAGCAATCCTTTTTAAATCACCCCATAACTTACATTTCGCCTGAACTGTACAAGGAGCATAAACATTAAATAACCAAACCTTAACCTTGGAAACCTTGCTAAGAATAAAAAACAACATCCAGTTTGCAGCCGAAGTTACTAACTGGACATCTATATTGAAGTCACTCCACAATAATGCTAGCCCTCCAGAAGCCCCAGTAGCTAGGTGAGAAACAAAATTCCACCTTTTCCAAGATGAAAAAAGCACATCAGCAGAACCCTGAGATAATTTAGTCTCTTGCAACATAATTAAATCACACTTAATTAAATCCATCTGGGATTTAATCAAGCGGTTCTTGTTAGGGGCATTTAAGCCCCTAACATTCCAAGAAATAATATTCATTGTCCTTGAGGGAAGGCTGAAGCTCTCCTCTTCTCAATAACCAGAGCTTTGGTATTATTACCAAAACAACTTTGCAAATTTCTTTTAACAGCCCCTGATCTAGTCACAGGAGGACTAGTCAACAAAAGATTCTCCTTTTTCTTTTTCCCCTTTAAGGGAGTCGAGGTGGATATTTTAGGTCTTCCTAGGGAAAGTGTCTTTCTCCCCTGACCCATACCAGGAGAAAGGGACAAAGTTTTCTATACCCCAGCATCAATTTCTATTTGAGTCTAAGCTTTCTTAGGGGGTCTACCTCGTCTAGGTGAACCAACTAGTGGAGTTAAAAGTAAAGAGGTTTGAACAATTGGTAAAGGCTTACCAGGTTTTGGAGAAGCTAAAACATCTGCCATAATAGACCCCAAATCCTTAGAAACCAGGAGCTCAAAAGGATTAAGTGTTAAATTAATAGGAAGAGAAGAATGAATCCCACCTAAATCAGTATCAATTGAATCAATAACTCTATTAGCAACTTCCCCTACAAACTGAGGGGCATGCTTAATAAACAAATCATTCACCTATTCAACAAATTCTATATCAGGCACAACCACTTCCGGCATTATAAGACAATCCAAATTTACTTCCTTAATACCAACACTATGCCCCTGATGGGCAGGAGAGGAAACAAGATTCTGAATTTTAGATATTAGGATTGAATCCTGAGGAGTTACAACATTTGGAACCTTAGGACTAGGTGGAAAACCTATATCCTTCCTAGGAGGATCTAAAGGCTTGGCTTTTGAAGGTAAAACATTATCCTGATTCAGAATTTGGTGCAACCCTAAGTCATTAACAGATTTCTGAGGATGAAACAAAATCTCAAGATCCCTTATGGTGGGGCTATGTGAGATTTTTGACTGATCAGGAACCCTAGGAAAAGTTCTAACATCAAGATTATTCTGAGGTATATTCAATGCAGCCACACCCAAGTGATCCATATGCAATGAAGAAAAAGTCTTGGGAACAGATTCAGTCGAAGAACAATGTTTCTTAAAATCCATGAACAATGGTGCATCTAGAAAAAGAAGGGGATTGAAGAAGATCATTATCCAACCATTCAATATTCTGATGCCAGATACCTTCCTGAGATTTGATATTACATGTATGGGGATACACACAACCAGTTTTAACCAAAACACATATTTTTACCAGAACCTCCCCCTCCAAAAGGTCCATTCAAGAGGTTATAAAAGAGCCAAACGAATTCCCAATTTGTTGTAAAACATCAGGATCCATAAATTCAAAGGGGATCTTTGGTAACCCAAACCAGAATGGAATAAACTTTTTTTCCGAGCAAGCAGGCACAAAGAAAGGCTTCCATTTTGACAGAGACACGAGGTGATTTCCAAACCAATGATTCTCTAAGCCCAAAACCTCAGTACAAATCAATGGTGAATCAAAGATAATAACGAAAGACGATGCTGAAATTAACTGAAAATAATGCAAATTTTTCCACCATTTTTACAATTTCATATAAAGCTTAGACAATCCCAGTTGATCCCCCCAAACTTCCCCCAACACAGCATTTGAATGCAAGCAATGCACTTTCTTGTCAACTAGGGTGCCTACCAAATCAATGCAAGGTATCAGCATCCAAACAGAAGGAGATTTAATGGGTTCCAAAGGGATACTTGCCGATTCCACAACTTTAGGGTTAGAGATTGTCGTGTTCTTCAAATGCACAAAATGTAAAGGGCTCGAATGTAAAGAGCCTGCCATAGAAACCCTAGTTCCTTAATTCACAATCATTTCCTTCCCTGGAGAAACAATTTTAGGGTTTGAATTTACCGTATTCTTCGTTGAATGTGAAGTTCCTATCAGAGAAACCCTACATCCTGAATTCACAATCTGAATAGAAGAGCCACCACAAAGTCAAGATATTTTAGTTTTCAAGATAAACAATTGTCAAGGTCGTAATCCTTGAGTGTAAAAATGACGGGAAGATGATGAAGGAGACTAACATCGAGAGGAAAAACCTTGTCTGTGAAAGAAGCCCTGAAAGTAATGCGAAACCAAATGATACAGACCCTTTCGCCCAGCCTTGGTAATGTGCCAAGCTTTGTCCTCCCATTGACCTTTGGTGAAAACCCACTGCAGGGTGTGCAGTGGATCCTCCCAATCAACATCTACCCACAAACCCAAATGACGACTGTCCTCCATACCTGCAAAAATTAAATTAACCTTCCCTTAGTCAAATAGGGAGTTTATAATTTAAACTCCCCACTTGCTCTGGTTAAATGGGAGGAAAATTCTTTTTTAAAATTTTAGAAAGAATTCCCCCTCTTTAACTAATATATAAATCTCAAACCCTAAATAGGGTTAAGTTATTTCTCTACTAAACTTTATTCTAAAATAAATCTAACAATTCTTTTTTTTATTTTCTAACCCTAACCCGGATATGGGCTAGGGTTGCATATCTAATTTACTTTTATTATTATTTAAATGCTAACCCTAACCATAAATTGGGTTAGGGTTGCATATTTTTAGAATCTAAAAATTCTCTCTTTTTTTTTGTTTCTAGGGTTTGTGTGTGTGTGTGTGTGTTGTAGGGTATGCGGTGGAGGTGGCGGCCAAAGAGGGAGTGCGAAGGAGGTCCGAGCTTGTAGGGCAGGGAGGCTCCCTGGATGCCACTATGGATACCCACAACAGCAGCCGATGCCGCCCACTGTGGGCACCCACAGTGGTGGCCCGTGCCATCCATTGTGTGTAAACACAGTCCGGCCCGTGCCGACCACTATGTTTACCCACAGTGGCAACACCCTCCCGCGTCATCCACTATGTGTAAACACAACAGTTTAGCCCCTCAATAAAATCCCTTTTTTTTGCTAAATTTATTTATTTATTTATTCTTTATTTATTTATTTTTAAAATATATTTATATATGTATATATATATATATATTCATGTATATATAAATATAAGTGTTTTTCTTTACATGTATGCATAAATAAAATCTTAGAATACATGCATGTTTTTTTATAACCAGAATACTAATGGAAAATTCTTTTAAGTTTTCTAGCTTGCCCTAAATGCATATATATATATATATATATATATATATATATATATATACTATTGTTTAGCATGTAGGAATGAATAAAGTATAGACAACAGAGTAAATAAATATGCATTTCCTTCTCCTCTTTTTTTTTTTGTTACTTAGCTTGCAAATAAGAGAGATATTGAGTGTGCAAGTGTAAATGTATATTTTCCTATGTTTCAGTATGTTTATTTAAAATGAATGTAATCGTTCCCTAGCCTTTCAATATGCAGGGATATTATAAAATAATGACTGTCAAAAGGCAAAATAAAACATCAACACCTTAGGTATCTTTTTTTTTATGTACATTTCTAGATTTCTCTACTATGACTAAGCCTGTACATATATATTTTTTTGAAATAGATAAATGATAGAAATAAATAAATAACTACAACAACATTCAAATATCCTAGAAAACTCTTCAAACACAATATCATTTGTATAATGCATTACTATTATACTTCAAATGTCTATTTAACCCTCCTTGCATTTGGAATAAATAAATAACTAGGACTAAATAATTATTTTCATTTTGCTAACATCTCTGCTTTTCTACTCCCTAATATTTCCATTTTCACTTTCTGCATTTTTTTTTTTGTATAAATTACAGAGATAAATAGATGACAAATTTCAATATAAGACAGATTTCAATAAAAGACAACAGCATATAACATTTCTTTTCCTTTGCAACTTATACAAAACATAATTAATCAAGTGCACTCTTTTTTTTTCAATTTAAATGATCCATACATCAATAAAGTACAACTTAAGACTCAGTCAATAATATAGTTTCTAATTCATTTTACAATATATTTACTATAGAAAAACTCTTTCCTTTCCCTTCTTTTCTTTACAACAAAATACAAAATTACATTCTTTTTCTTTTTGGAACTAAAATAGAATCAGCAACTCCTAGCTTTCCTTTTTCTTCTTTTCCAAGCAAACTTGCATACAAAATCTTAAGGCTATGACCATGGAGTGCTCACCTCCCAACCTAGGCTTACTAGAAGCCATCCCTGAGCCTGGAGAACCAAGACCTAAATGGGTTACATTCAAGCAAACACAAACAAGCATGAGAAAAACTCAACAAACACATTCCCATCCCAAGGCTGAACTTCATCACAAAATGTGATGTTTACATGGGTGGAAGTGGACCAAGTACCTTGAGGAGAATTGCAAGATAGTAGATCATAGCCAACTCATGGCAACCAAGAACACAACATAATTCCATCTTAACCCAACATCCTTATGACCCCCAAGGTATACATGCCATACTTTCTTCCCTTATGACCCTCAAATACATAAACAAAACTATGTAGCAAAGGTCACATTAACAAACCCTTGAGATCACTCTCTTGAAGAGAGCCTCTCACTCAAGGCTATCAAACACCTTCCACCCCCAAGACCATTTTACCCTTCCAAGGGTAAGCTGGCCTTGGATACTCCCAAAACACAAAAAATGCATAACAAAATGGTAGAAGAATCACATAAAAAATTTCACAAATAAAATACAAGGGAAAGAACATCTACATTCAAGCAATCTTTTAAAAACAAATTTTCAACATGTGAAGTAAGAAATGAACCAACCTTGAATCTGCCCAAGGGTTTACTAGGGATAGCTTGGAGAAGAGAAGCCCAATTCCTCAATTCTTTTCTTCAACACTTAGCCAAAATTCTATTCTAACTGGTTTCAAACTGCAAGATCTCATCTCCAAAGATGGAGAGTGGGTGATTAACTCTCTAACTTTCAATCTCTTGCCTAAGAAGGCTTCTCCCACTCTTTCCAACCTCTTGGATAGAGTGAGAGGCTCCCATTGGTTGGTCTTCCCTAGGTCTTACACACTCCCTAACCAAGGCACCTCAAGAAGAGGAATGAAATGGGGAAGAGGAATGACACATACCAAGAAAGTTATCTAACCAAGGATGGCACTCCTAAAGATGAAATTCGGCCATCTAGGAAAACCCACTTTTTTGGGAGGTTAAACAAGTCCTAGGGGGTGGACACATGGCCAAATTTGGCCTTCACCCATAGGTACCCCATGAAGCCCAATAAAAATGCTCCAAAACTGACTCTAGGAGTTGGTTTAACCCTTTGAAAGTCCACCTAAAGTTTACCTACGGGTCAACTCTGAGTTGACCCTCCTAATGGCTCACTATCCTAGATTTCTTGGAACCTTCAAGGATAATTTGGAAATATATCAATTAAACAAAAATAAATCTCTCAAAAAGGTGACATGACAGTGCCAACACAACATACAACATATGTGTCAAGTGACACTACAAAAGAATTCCACATCACTAATACACACATGGCAATTGTCTCTTGTAGGATTTACACAAATAAATAATTACAATTTAACACACATGCAATCATTTACGTTTACAAATAAAATATGATACATACGAGCTATTGTCTCTCCAAATAGACAACCCCTGGTTTTACGAACGTACATAGGACTAGGCTTGATTCTCCATAATGTTTCCATGGTCACATGGATAATTTTCTTGTGCATCTTAAAATTATATATTAGTACTTCCCAATAGCCTCATATAATATTGAACACATAAATAAGAATACAAATCAATCACTCTGCATACAATTGACACCATACAAATCAATTTACCATATAACAAAGCAAATCCACATAAGCAGTTATCATAATCCTCATAAATTTAATCCATTCACAAGATATGCATCATATTTCTAGCATCATAATAAAGTCTTGCAAATCAAATAATGACATACACCATCTTAATGTTATCCTATTCTAGAATCATGTAAAATTCTATATCCATAATGCATAGAAATGAAGCATCAATATATCAATGTTATCCAATTCCTGGGATCATATAAAGTTCTATATCCATAATGCATAAAAATAAAGCATCCATAATATTTCCAACATGAAAATCACTGAAATGCTAGGATGGGCCAAGGTAGGGCCTCACAGATGCAGCCACATACTCTACTTATATTGTAGACTAAGAAATGCAACTTTGTTTCTTACTAGTCCAGGATACCGGTCTTCCTCCTAGAAAGAGTGTGTTACCAGTGGTGCTCTTCTGGTCATCTATATTACCTGCCCAATCAGCATTTGTGAATACCTTCAAAGAGAAGTTTCCTTTATATGGATACCATAATCCATTATCAATAGTTCCTCTAAGATACCTGAAAAATTCTCTTCACTACCACCATCTGAGTCTCTTTAGGATTTTTCTGAAATCTAGCCACTATACCAACTGTATGAGCAATGTTCGGTCTTCTATGAACAACATAGTGTAGTTTACCAATCATTGATCTATACTTAGTTTCATTCACTAGATCTTGTTGGAATCCAAGAACACTTAGAGGGGAGGGTGAATCAGTATTCTACCAAAATGATCAACTTTAACCTTATTAAAACATGCATTCACGAACTGGTATACTAGTACATATAGAATTGAAATAAGTAAAGAAACCAATAAGCCAATCACACAAATGAATACCATAACACAAAGAATTATATGTTGAAAACCTCAAAGAGGAAAAACCACAATGGGATTTGTGACCCACAATATCAATCCACTAGCCATATGAAGAGATATTACAAAATATAGGGCCTGCACTTGCAGGAAGGCTTACAGCCTAGAGAAAACTGCTCAATCACAAAAGGAGCCTCACTGACTACATACAAATCCATATTACAATCCAGAGAACTGATTGAACTGCAATGATAGCATCTTCTATGCCTGAATATAGTTTTGGTTAAGCTATGTTTGTTCCGATCTGAAACCCTAAACCCTTACCAGAATACCCTCTTACGTAAATATCCTCACATACATAATCTCTTACATATTTCACATCTCCATTACATTCCATAACCTTACATATTCATATCCTTTCCTATATTCAAAATGATCTAATCAACTGACCTATATACCCCTTTACAATCCATCATGCCTTGTGTCGGCTTACAAAGATAATTATAATATGAATATACATGTCACCTCAATAACATAAACACATGAATATCAAAAAAAATTGCTGATGTTGGATCTCCTAAATGATGTCGGCCTCCAATTCTTATAACCTGATGAAGTCATGTCAGCCTGCAATGCCAGTAACCAAAGAATTATGGTGCCAGTGCCGGTGTCGGTGAAGTGTCTGTCAGTACACAACTAAACCAAAATATGAAGCTGGAACATGTTGGCATGTTGCTATCAATGAGAACATATTGAAACCAAACAAATGAGTGTCAATTGCAACCAATCTTCCCCTTTAGCATTGATGGCAACACTCATGTGAAGAATGATCATGGTTTCCATCTGTTGGTTTCATCCTAAGCTGAATATCCATCTAAACAAAATTATCCATACCTCCATATCTCCTAAATATTTTTCACCTATACTACCCCTTTGACATCAATGCCAAAAATACCAAAAAAATACCAAAAACTAGGACGAAGAATGAAATATTGTACAATGAATGTCCCAAAATACCTTACCGGAGCTGAATATATTTAAAAATATCCAGATAGGCCTTCTCCAAAAACTCTAGATAAGTATCCCAACCTGATTTGAATGTGCCAGAAATAGATACAATTCCATTTAGCATATGGGCATATGACTCTTTCTCATTTATCTCTGTTGGTGTGGGCTTACCAACCATATCTATACACTCCTTTTTATGTACACTTAATGAATCCAACCGGGGACTCACCAATCCTTGAAGACCTTTGGCTCTCCTTATGATTTTATCTTTTTTCCTCTCAAGAGATAAAACTTGGGCTTCCAAAACCAAAATCTGACCATCTATAGATGTAGTTAAATAATTTGATCCATCAAAAGAATAAACTATACCTACAATCTCCTCCTGAGTCTCCATAATCCTTTTATCTATTTTTGCTATGAGTATGTTGGTGCCCAAAATGGGTTTACACTGACTCAAGGCAGAGACCAAGTTATTTTCTTCTAAAATATCTATGGAAAACCACTTCCAACTGTTTAATATGTTACTACTTATCAAGTTGCCATTAGTTTCATGTCAAAGTTATACTATATACTCTAGTCAGTTACTACTACCAAAATATTCAGTCGGTATGCACAGTCTAGTCGGTTATAGAAGAAAGTAGTCTCAGAGCGTAGTTTACACCGAGCTGTCTACTGAGTATCATTCCATGTCTACCAAGTAGCAAAGATGACACACCGAGTTTATATACACTGAGTTAAACATGTTACAAGATTCATTGAACCTGGACATACATATGAAAACATGTTACAAGATCGAGGAACATCTAACTATTATCACATTGGAAATTGCACTTAAAGATTGTGTATGATTTTGAGGTCATCTAACCAATGAAATATCTTGCATGGTTATTCATTTGATAAATCATATTTGTAAGATCGAAGCAATGAATGGATCACCGACATAAGAGATCTTTTTATACAGCATGAGTTAAGAATTAACAAGGTGTGTGCACGAGTGTAAGAAGACTGTTACAGAGACACAGAAGTCACCAAGAAGGTTTTCAGAGAACAGTTAAAGAATAGAGTAAATAGAAGGATTTATCTAGTTACTATATGGGTTACAGAGGTATGCTATAAGCAAGGTAATCTATTCTGAGCACATAGAATCTGCTATAACATTCTAGATGTAAAGTTGTAGATATTTGTAATGATTTTATTGTAATATTTTAAAGATGTAAGAGAAACCTTTAACAAGGTAAAAGACTCTAATCAAGTCTATAAATTGTAAAGCCTCTAACCAGGTGCAACATTTATTTTAAGTGTTGTAAAATCCTTTAGCAAGGTAGATCTAACAGATCTTATTACTCCTAACAGGGTAAGATATCATAAATAGCTAAACATGTAGCTCTAATCGAGAACTCTTTATTATTGCAGTAGTGAAGTTGTGGGTGCCATCCCCACCATAGTTTTTCTCTCTAACCAAGAGTTTCTGCATAACCAAAATATATGTGTTACGGAGTGAATCATGTATGATTATTATCTATTTGTTTTAACTTTATATTATGTTAATGCACTATTTGCTTTATGCATAACCGTAAAGTTCTTATTGAAGAAAAGTTTTGAAGTACTGATTCACCCCTCCCCTCTCAATACATTAGCTTTCCATATTGGTCCTAACAATTATTCTTGGAAAAGGGTTTAACTGCCTAAAGAGAAAGATCTTATCAATGGAAGGCTATAAACAATCTCGAAGGATTGTGTATCTACAAGAAGAACTGGATCATGCTAATCAAGTGATTGCAGACATGCAAAGGCAAATGCAAAAATCTCTGAAAGTAAGAAGAAGATTATATGATGATTTGCAGGACTCTCAAGAGTTAGTGGAACAAATTGAGACATCATCTGAGAATAGTATATCTGAAGAAACTGATGAAATGATTGGAGTATTGAAAGAAAAGAACAAAGCACCAGCTAATCTACTGAAAGCAATGAAAAGAGAACATGAACATTTCAGCACACAGATGACTGAAAATCTTGATGCATTGAGGACAATTGAGGATAAAGTAAGAGATCTAGAAAGAGAGAAACAACAACTTGAAGTCTTAGTATCTGATAAGAATGATGAAATCAAAAGGTTGACTGGAATTCAAAAAATCTGTCAGATCAACTAGGTAATGCACATCATGAAGCAATTCTGAAAAATGATGAGAATCAAGCATTGAAACTTGAAGTATCAAGGTTGACCAATGAACTTGAATTAGAGATGAAATCCAAAGAAACACTGAAGAAGAGTTATGAAGCATCAAATATGTTGGATGAGCAACTGAATACAAGAAGACCCAACAAGGATGCAGGACTCGGTTACAAAGGAAAAGACTCTACCGAGAAGGGAATTCATACTATTGAGAGAGGAGAATCATCAAAGCAAGCTGGAAACAAGAATAGCATCAAAAGAAAGAAGCCTATTTGTAACTACTATGGAAATCAAGGTCACACTACCAACATGTGTCAAATCAAAAAAGGTAAGCGACCGAATGCCACTAAGTCCAATGGTTATTGTTACAATTGCAATAAATATGGTCACACATCTAATCAATGTAGGACAAAGTCTATTAACAATTATCAGAATGCAAAATTCAAATGGTTTTGTAAAAACTACAATAGATATGGACATAGTACCGAAAAGTGTTGGTTTAAGCAAAAGAACTATATGTGGTATGCACACTGGGCAAATGCTAGAGGTTACCGAACTCAAACACATCCTTACCGACATTATTCTGTAGTACCATGGGATTACAATACAAGGATATGGTTTGAATGTTGTGGAAGATATGGACATATAAGTGCCAACTATTTTATAAGGTTTGGAATGAACACCCAAAGATCATGGAGAAATCCTGGTATGGCATGTTTTCATTGTCACAAGGTTGGACATTTAGCTGGAGATTGCAAAGATCAACCTAGAAAAGACACTGAAGAAATAAAAGACAAATTAAAGATGATTTGGAAAAAGAAGGAAATTGTGTCAAATGAAGTAAGCACCTTACCTACCGAGTTAGGTGCACCTATTCCAAATTAATCGGTAAAGGTATGAAGGGACTGAATTATCTCAAGGTTAAATCTTAACAAGTTCCTATTTTTATGTACTTAATTCAAAATCTACATAATTAAGATGTAATAGTAAAGTTTGAAATTCTATCAAAGTCTTTTAAAGCACTATACAGGAAAACTATCAAGTCGGTGAATAAAGGAAACCTGTCTAGTCGGTGAATGAAGGAAGTTTGGTTACTCGGTTAAAGCGGAAAAAGGAAAGAAAGTTAAAGTGAACCGAGAGCATTTAATGTTTTTGACCTAACCCGCATGGAGCTCGATAAGGTATAATGTGTACTTAAAAGCATTTTCGCAGTCATTTTTCACTTACCAAGTTTTTGAGAGAAAAGCGAATCCAAGGTGATCAAAACCTCCTACAAAGCAAATTCAAGGTATTTACATCAATCTCAACGCATTGTTAAACTGGTTTACAGATCTTATCTAGTTGCCATTATCTACTAAGTATAAAGCGTCTGTCATTTGAAAATCCTGAAACCCTAAGGATTCTTTGTTAGCTTTTATCTGAAATCTACAATGGCACCTAAAGAGAAGCCCTCACTAAAATACTCTTTGACTCCCAAAGTTGCATCTTAACCGGATGACAAAACTACCTTTTCACTCATCCCAGATAGAGTGTTGTTAGTTGAAGACGTGAGATTCTTCACCAAATGTCGTGTTGAAGAACTCGGTCATGTTGAAATTAAAGACACCTATGATGAACTGTGCACAGATGGTAAATTGACTAGCAAGTATGAACACATCAAGATCAAGGGATTAATTGAAGCCCTAACCTATCCCCGTGTGTTCAAACCCCAGTGGGTTAAATTTGTTCTAAGCAGAGTTCATGATGATTTCATGTGGCCAGAATAACAACCATTCAAGATTACCAAGGAGATCATTCATCTGATTACCGGTTACCCCATTTATGATCATGCCCGAGGCCAAAAGATGATATCACAGAAAGAATTGATCAGTTTAACCGGAGTGGAATCAGATTGGAGAGGATTGAAACTAAATAATGTCACTGATGAAGAACTAAAATTTTCCATAAGAGTAATGGGTTACTATCTCTTCCAATTAGAAAGGGAAAACAATGTACCCTGTGCAACAGTAGACTTGGCATACAAAATTGTGAAAAAGGGAATGAAAATTGATCTATGTGAGGTGTTGCTGAAGAACCTGTTTGAGAATATGAACACCATCAAGAAGCCAAAGAAAAACAACTCGGCAAATACACTAAAGTTTGGATCATTACTTGTATGCATGTTTTTCTATTTTGAGAAATTCTTTCCATCAGTCGGTAAAGTTGTTTGAGAACTACACCAACCAATCACCCATCAGATAAATGACTTCATCAAGAAGTTCGGTGATAATTTCAATGATATTATGGATGACTACTTTAGCAAATTTCAAGAGAAAATGCATAACAGATACCAGATTCCACCCCATCTAGTAGAGAAATACAAAAATGATATATGTTTTGAAGTTGACACTGATTACTGTTATGTGAATGTTGTGGAACCGAGAACTCAATATTTGTCACCTATGGGATACAAGATTGATTTTGACATCACACAACAGAAAATTGATGCACTTCTCACATTATCGAGGCATGCTACTGAGCTAAGGTATGGAACCTATGAGGAAGTAAAGGAAAAGGTAAAAATGAGCATTGTAGTAGCCAAGAAAGGCAACAAAAATGATAAAGGCATTGTCTGAGAAATTCAGAGAAGACTCTTCCTCTACACCTATCAAAGGCACCATTGCCATTACCAAAGAGGAAACTGAAGCCCAAGAGGCAGCAATAACACTAAGCACTGAATTGCCTAAGGGTAAAGTATTGAAGAGAAAGAAACAGGACACATTAAAGGCCTTGCCGACTCCACCCCCAAAGTGACCTAACACAAGAGCATATGCAGCCTCACCGAGTAAGAAAACAAAAAGTGTTACTGGTCCCAAGGTAACAAAGACCTACAAGAAATCTACTCAGAGACTCATTTTGGCAAAAGAGTCTAGTGATACCGAATTAGAGGATGCAAGCAAATTTCAGATTGTCAAAAGCAAGAAGGTAAATGTACATAGTATTGAAAACTTTTGTGCTAATCTGAAAGAATATGGTGGATTTGGTTCATTCAGATATGTAAAGTATGAAACCAGAAATAATGATGAGAAGAGAAAAATTGAAGAAGCTGTCATCTGCACACTTCTAAAATTCCGGTTAGCTCCATTGGAGCTAGCAAAGTCACTTCCAAATGAACTTTACTTGCATATTGATAATAGGTGGAAGTATGCAATGGACTCGGAGAAATAGATCAGAGAGAGAAGTCTGGTTCATCTATTTCCTAACATGTCAGTAGCTGAAATTAAAGAACATCTGACAACCTACAACTCAAAGTTTCTTGTCAAACAAAGAGCCTTAAAACTAATCAATGGGCTATACATTGAAGTTGAAAATGAGACAAAAGAAAAGTGGTAGGAAATATTTAAAATCAAGGATGCCAGTGAGCAAGCTACAGTTGAAATTGTTGATGTCACCGAGCAAGATCCTGATGTTACCGAGTAAGACCCTGCTGACACCATACAAATAGATGAATATGTCATGGATACAGAGGCACCAGAATAGGAAATGATAGAAGGCAATACATATGCAAAACTTGTATCTAGTAAATCAGTCTTGGAACAAGTTCAGCCTTATCCACCAGTCAAGCAACCTATCTCAACCAAAACCCCTCATGACACAGATCAAGGCACCGAAGGTCTCAAGTCTAAAACAGGAGAAGGTACTATTGAAGAACAG
Organism: Cryptomeria japonica; assembly: GCF_030272615.1. Classification (NCBI taxonomy): domain Eukaryota; kingdom Viridiplantae; phylum Streptophyta; class Pinopsida; order Cupressales; family Cupressaceae; genus Cryptomeria; species Cryptomeria japonica. The sequence continues at coordinate 512,975,317 of NC_081409.1, forward strand.
ATATCTCAAGCACCTTCTAGCACTGAGAATGTTGCAACTAAGACACTGAGTATCGAGACACCGAAGGACACTACAGAGGCTAAAGAAACCAATCAAAGTGTTGCCTCTACCGAGCAACCTACCGAGGGTCATCAAGCCTCACAAGCCATTGTCTTAGTTCCATCGGTGAAAGGTGAAGAAAAGAAGATGAAAAACCATAGTTTTAAAGTTGATTTGTCAAAACCAATAGTGTTGCCCAATGTTGATATATCAAAATTAAAGGGGCAAGCACTCATTGATTTCGGTGAACTATGCAAAGCAAAGGCCGAACAAGAGAAGCAAATACCCATTCAAAAGAAAAATAAAGTACTTCAGAAGGTGAAAGCACTCTTAATAGATATGCTACCTGAAGCTAGAGTATCCACTGATGCAGCCATCCACATTCAACTATATGAACTCCTAACAAAGATAGAGACATCTAGAGTAGATGCATTGGAGTATTTGAGAAAACTAAAAGATAAGGAGCTCACTGCAAAAATGATAGAAGAAGTACAAAAAGCTATAGCTATTGGCAAAGTTAAACTTGTCAAATTTATTGCTGAGTTGACTCCTCAACTCAAGCACATTCTTTATTTATTTTAGAAACTCTGCACATTTTCTTTATTCATTAAAGACATTAAAAATAAAACAGAGGCAATTGAGAAAGAGATCACCGATCTCTCAAATAAGTTGACCACAAAGCCAAATTCAGTTCAGAATTTTTATACCAAGCTACAACAACTCATGGCTCAACAATTGGACTTAAGAAATGAAGAACATGAGATCAGGATGGATATAATGACACTACAGACATTATTCCTTCCTCATCTTTCATCTGTCCAAGAACAGATCAACCGAGCCACCTCCCTATCTACTACACCAGAGGGAAGCACTCTAGATGGCTTAATATCATTATTGGCTAATATTCAAGCACAAAATTCTTTAATGGACAGTGTAAAGAATGCACTCTCTGTCGCTCTCACCAAAGCCCAGACCAAGTACAAATCCATTTTTGATCAATTACCACCCTCGAATGGACCTTAAGTTTTGATGTTTGTCAAAAAGGGGGAGTAATACAGTATTGGGGGAGTGATATAGTATTCAAAATATCAAACAAAAGGAGTATAGTATACAGGGGGAGTATACCGAGCAAAGCAAGAAGAGTATCCAAGAGCAGTGAACTGAGCAGTGAATAGGACAGTAAGCAAAGCACACAGAATAGATCACCGAGCATGCAAAATCAGAGTTTTGTACAGTATATTGATAAGGGGAGTATATCTAGATATATTATTTTATTGACTATTGTACATACTATCAATATAGTCAAATTTTGCAAGTATATAGATTTTTGAGTTATAACTTTGAAAGTAGTTTTTTGTCAAACATCTCAACTAATGTCAAAAGGGGAGATTGTTAGTACTTATCAAGTTGCCATTAGTTTCATGTCAAAGTTATACTATATACTCTAGTCGGTTACTACTACTGAAATATTTAGTCGGTATGCATAGTCTAGTCGGTTATAGAAGAAAGTAGTCTCAGAGCGTAGTTTACTCTGAGCTGTCTACCGAGTATCATTCCATGTCTACTAAGTAGCAAATATGACACACCGAATTGATATACACTGAGTTAAATGTGTTACTAGATTCATTGAACCTAGACATACATATGAAAACATGTTATAAGATTAAGGAACATCTAACCGTTATCACATTGGAAATTGCACTTAAAGATTGTGTATGATTTTGAGGTCATCTAACCAATGAAATATCTTGCATGGTTATTCATTCGATAAATCATATTTGTAAGATCAAAGCATTGAATGGATCACTAACATAAGAGATCTTTTTATACAACATGAGTTAAGAATTACAAGGTGTGTGCACGAGTGTAAGAAGACTGTTACAAAGACACGGAGGTCACCGAGAAGGTTTTCAGAGAACAGTTAAAGAACAGGGTAAACAAAAGGGTTTACCTAGTTACTATATGGGTTACCGAGGTATGCTATAAGCAAGGTAATCTATTATGAGCACATAGAATCTGCTATAACATTCAAGATATAAAGTTGCAGATATTAGTAATGGTTTTATTGTAATATTTTAAAGTTGTAAGAGAAACCTTTAACAGGGTAAAAGACTCTAATCAAGTCTATAAATTGTAAAGCCTCTAGCCAGGTGCGGCATTTAGTTTAAGTGTTGTAAAATCCTTTAGCAAGGTAGATCTAACAGATCTTATTACTCCTAACAGGGTAAGCTATCAGAAATAGCTAAACATGTAGCTCTAACCAAGCACTCTTTATTATTGCTGTAGTGAAGTTGTGGGTACCATCCCCACCGCGGTTTTTCTCTCTAACCAAGAGTTTCTGCATAACCAAAATATATGTGTTATGGAGTGAATCATGTATGATTTTTATCTATTTGTTTTAACTTTATATTATGTTACTGCGCTATTCAGTTTATGCATAACCGTAAAGTTCTTATTGAAGAAAAGTTTTAAAGTACTGATTCACCCCTCCCCTCTTAGTACATTAGTTTTCCATATTGGGCCTAACAATTATTCTTGGAAAAGGGTTTAACTGCCTAAAGAGAAAGATCTTATCAATGGAAGGCTATAAACAATCTCAGAGGATTGTGTATCTGCAAGAAGAACTGGATCATGCTAATCAAGTGATTGTAGACATGCAAAGGCAAATGGAAAAATCTCTAAAAGTAAGAAGAAGATTATCTGATGATTTGCAGGACTCTCAAGAGTTGATGGAACAAATTGAGACATCATCTAAGAATAGTATATCTAAAGAAACTGAAGAAATGATTGGAGTATTGAAAGAAAAGAACAAAGTGCTGGCTGATCAACTGAAAGCAATGAAAAGAGAACATGAACATTTCAGCACACAGATGACTGAAAATCTTGATGCATTGAGGACAACCGAGGATAAAGTAAGAGGTCTAGAAAGAGAGAAACAACAACTTGAAGTCTTAGTATCTGATAAGAATGATGAAATCACAAGGTTGACTGGAATTTAACAAAATCTGTCAGATCAACTAGGTTATGCACATCATGAAGCAATTCTGAAAAAATGATGAGAATCAAGCATTGAAACTTGAAGTATCAAGGTTGACCGATGAACTTGAATCAGAGAAGAAATCCAAAGAAACACTGAAGAAGAGTTATGAAGCATCAAAGATGTTGGATGAGCAACTGAATACAAGAAGACCCAACAAGGATGCAGGACTCAGTTACAAAGGAAAAGACTCTACCGAGAAGGGAATTCATACTACCGAGAGAGGAGAATCATCAAAGCAAGCTGGAAACAAGAATAACATCAAAAGAAAGAAGCCTATTTGCAACTACTATGGAAATCAAGGTCACACTGCCAACATGTGCCAAATTAGAAAAGGTAAGCAACTAAATGGCACTAACTCCAATGGTTATTGTTACAATTGCAATAAATATGGTCACACATTTAATCAATGTAGGAAAAAGTCTGTTAACAGTTATCAGAAGGGAAAATTCAAAGGGTTTTGTAAAAACTACAATAGATATGGACATAGTACCGAGAAGTGTTGGTTTAAGCAAAAGAACTATATGTGGTATGCACACTGAGGAAATGCTAGAGGTTACCGAACTTACACACATCCTTACTGACTATATTCTGTAGTACCATGGGATTACAATACAAGGATTGTTAGGCCCAATATGGAAAACTAATTTACTAAGAGGGGAGGGGTGAATCAGTACTCCAAAAATTTTCTTTGATAATAACCTTACTATTATGCATAAACAGAATAGTGCAGTAACATAAAATAAAGCTAAAATCAACAAAGAACAATCATACATTATTTACTCCATAACACATATATTTTGGTCACACAAAAACTCTTGGTTAGAGAGAAAAACTGCGGTGGGGATGGCACCCACAACTTCACTACTGCAATAATAAAGATTGCTCGGTTAGAGCTGCATTTAGCTATATCTGATAGCTTACCCTGTTAGGAGTATCAAGATCAGTTAGATCTACCTTACTAAAGGATTTACAATTTATAGACTTGGTTAGAGTCTTTTACCCTGTTAAAGGTTTCTCTTACAACTTCAAATATTACAACAAAATCATTACAAATATTTGCAACTTTACATCTAAAATGCTAGAGCCGATTCTATGTGCTCAGAATAAGATTACCTAGCTTGTAGCATACCTCAGTAACCCATAATGAAAATCGGTAAACCCTTCTGTTTACTCTGTTCTTCGACTATTCACTGATAACCTTCTCGGTGACCTCTCAGTGTCTCTGTAACAGTCTTCCTTCATGCATACATACACATATCTCACATCTCTTGTTGTATATCTTTTCTAACCCTAAAATCATGCTGTATAAATAGATCTCTTACAGCGGTGATTTAATTCATTGCTTCGATCTTACAAAAAGATTCTTTGAATGAATAACGAAACAAAATATCTCATTGGTTAGATTGACCTTGTAATCATACACAATCTCCTAGTGCAATTTCCAATGCAAAAATGGTTAGATGTGCCTCGATCTTGTAACACATTTTCATGTGCATGTCTAGGTTCAATGTATCTGGTAAAATGTTTCACTCAGTGATTATCAACTCAGTGAGTTAACTTTACTGCTTGGTAGCCATGAAACATTACTCGGCAAACAACTCGGTGAATACTACGTTCTGTGACTGCTTTCTTCTGTAACTGACTAGACTGTTCATACCGACTTCTCTGTGTGTACCGACTGCATGATTCGGTAATACTAACTGACTAGACTATATAGTATGACTTTGGATATGAAACTAATGGCAATTTGATAAGTAGTAACAATCTCCCCTTTTGACATTAGTTGAGATGTTTGACAAAAACTACTTTCAAAGTCATAACTCAAAAACTATATACTTGCAAAATGACTATACTTGACAATATATACAATAGTCAATAAAATAGTATATGCAATCATTATTCTATACATAACTCTAAATTTTGCATGTTCGGTTCTGTTATGTACTTGTGTGCTCTGAATGCTCTGTATATTCTGCTCAGTATACTCCCCTTGTATACAATACTCAAAATTGTGTTATCAAAACTGTATTACTCTCCAAATGTAGAATTATTCCCCCTTTGCTGGGTATTACTTTCCTCTATGTGGTATCATAATATTACTCCCCCTTTTTGACAAACATTAAAAACTTAATTTCCATTTGGAGGCGGTAACTGATCAAAAATAGTCTTATACTTGGTCCGGGCATCTGTGAGGGCGACTGAGAGTGAGTCCTTGACACTTTCCATTAATGAATTTTGTGCTTGAATATTAGATAAGAGTGATATTAAGCCATCAAGAGTGCTTCCCTCTTGTGTAGTTGATAAGCGTGTAGCTCGGTTGATCTATTTCTATACTGATGAGAGATGAGGAAGGAATAATGTCTGAAGGGTCATTGTATCCATCTTGATTTTATGCTCTTCATTCCTCAGTTCTAACTGTTGAGCCATGAGTTGTTGTAGCTTTGTATAAAAATTCTAAACTAAATTTGGCTCGGTGGTCAACTTAGATGAGAGATCAGTGATCTCTTTCTCAATTGCATCATCTTTATTTTTGACATCTTTAATAAATAAGGAAAATGTACACAGTTTCTGGAATAAATAAAGAATATGCTTGAGTTGAGGGGACAACTCAGCAATGAATTTGACAAGTTTTACCTTGCCAACAGCAATTGATTTTTGTACTTCCTCTATCATTTTTGCTGTGAGCTCTTTATCCTTGAGCTTGCTTAAGTACTCGAATGCATCAACTCCAGATGTTTCAATCTGATTGAGGAGTTCATCCAATTGAATATGGATGGCTGCATCGGTTGACACTATTGCTGATGGTAGCATTTCTGTTAGTAGTGTCCTAACCTTCTGAAGTACTTTATTCTTTTTCTGTATGGCCAGTTGCTTCTCTTGTTTGGCCTTTGCTTTGCATAGTTCACCAAATTCAGTGAGTGCTTGCCCTTTCAATTTGGAAATGTCTACATTGGGCAACGTGATCGGTTTAGATAAGTCAAATTTGAAACCATGCTTTCTCACCTTCTTCTCTTTTCCTTTGGTCGGTGGCACTAAGACAAGTTCTTGTGAGGCTTGCTAACCCTCGGTAGGTTGCTTGGTAGATGCAACACTTTGGTCGGTTCCTGTAGTTGTTGCAGTGTCTTTGGGTGGCTCGGTGCTAGGGGTCTCAGTTGTAACATTTGCAGTGCTTGTCTATCCTTGAGACGTCTAATCTTTGGTTGTATCTCCTACAGCTTCAGATTTGTTACTTGTATCTCCTGCAACTTCAGATTTGTTACCTTTGGTGCCTTGCTCGGTGTCCTTGGGAGCTTCGATTGAGACTGGTGGCTTCACTGGTGGATAAGGTTGAACTTGTTCTAAGATAGATTCACTAGAGACAAGTTTTTCATAGGTAGTGCCTTCAATCATTTCCTACTCTAGTGTTGCTTCATCCATTACGTCTTCATCAATTTGTATAGTGTCAACTAGGTCTAGACCTTGCTCGGTGACATCTGGATCTTGCTCAGTTACATCAACAATTTCAATTTGAGATTGTTCACTGACATCCTTTTGTTTGAAGATCTCCTGCCTCTTGGCTTTTGTCACATTCTCCACATCAATGTATAGCCCATTCATCAATTTTAAGGCTCTCGGTTTCACAAGAAATTTAGAATTGTATGTGGTCAAATGCTCCTTGATTTCAGCTACAGGCATGTCAAGAAATAGATGGACTAGACTTCTTTCTCTTATTTGTCTCTCTAAGTCCATTGCATATTTCCATCTGTTATCAATGTGTAAGTAGAGTTCACTCAGAAGTGACTTTGCTAGTTCTAATGGTGCTAACCAAAACTTCAGAAGTGTATAGATGATAGCTTCTTCAATCTGTCACTTCTCATCATTATTCCTAGTCTCATACTTAACATATCTGAATCTTACAAATCCACCGTATTCTTTAAGATTGGCACAAAAAGTTTCAACACTGTGAATGTTTACCTTTTTTCTTTTTACAATCTGGAATTTGTTTGCATCATCAGACTATGTATCACTCAACTCTTTTGCCAAAATGAGTCTCCGAGTAGATTTCTTGTAAGTCTTGGTTACCTTTGGTGTAGTAACAATCTTTTGCTTCTTACTCGGTGATGCAGCTGATGCTCTGGTGTTGGGTCTCTTTGTTGGTGGAGTCGGTAGGGCCTTTGTGATGTCTTGTTTCTTTCTTTTCAGAACTTTACCCTTTGGCAACTCTGTGCTCAATTTTATCACAGCCTCTTGAGCTTTTGATTCCTCTTCGGTAATGGCAAGATTGCCTTTGATAGGTGTAGAGGAGGATTCTTCTCTGAATTTCTCAGATAAAACCTTTATCATCTTTGTAGCTTTAGGTACTACAATGCTCATTTTTACTTTCTCCTTCACATCTTCATAGGTTCCATACCTTAGTTCGGTTGCATGCTTTGGCAGTGATAAATAGGCATCAATTTGTTGTTGTGTAATATCAGAATCAATCTCATAACCCATTGGTTGCAATGATTGAGTCCTCAGTTCAACAGCATTTACATAGCAATAATCAGTGTCGACTTCAAAACATATATTGTCCTTGTATTTTTCGACCAGCTGTGGTGGAATCCTGTACCTGTTGTGCATTTTCTCTTGGAATTTGTTGAAGTAATCATCCATGATATCATTAAAGTTATCTCCTAACTTCTTGATGTAGTCATTGATCCGATGGGTGATAGATCAGTGTAGCTCCATACTACTTTACTGACTGAGGGAAAGAACTTCTCAAAATAGAAAAACATACATACAAGTAGTGAACCAAACTTTAGTGTATTTGTCGATTTGTTCTTCTTCGGCTTCCTTATTGTGTTCAGGTTCTCAAACAAGTTCTTCAGTATCACTTCACATAAGTCTACTTTCATTCCCTTCTTCACTATTTTGTAGGCCAAGTCAACTGCAGCACATTGTACACTATTTTCCCTTGCAGATTAGAAGAAACAGTAACCAATAACTCTAATTGCAAACTTTAGTTCTGCATCAGTGACATTATTCAGTTTCAGTCCTCGGTAATCAGATTCTACTCTGGTTAGACTGATTAGCTCCTTTTGTGATATCATTTTCTATGCACGAGCAAGATCGTAGATGGGATACCCTGTAATTAGGTGAATGACTTCCTTCATGATCTTGAACGGTTTCTCTTGTAGCCACATGAAATCATCATGTACTTTGCTCAACACAAACTTAACCCACTAGGGTTTGAACACACAGGGATAGACTAGGGCTTTAGTTAATCCCTTGATTTTGATATGCTCAAATTTGCTATCCAGTTTGCCATTAGTGCAAAGTTCATCATATGTGTCACTAATCTCTACATGACTGAGTTCCTCAACACGGCATTTGGTAAAGAATCTGACATCTTCCACTAACAAGACTCGATCCAGGATGAGTGAAAATGCAGTTTTATCATCTGGTTCTGAGGCAACTTTGGGAGTTAGAGAATATTTTAGTGAGGGCTTCTCCACATTTTGGACAACTACAAGGTCTTGGATCTTGGGCGCCATGGTAGGTTTTGGGTAAGATTTGACAAGTTATCCTTAGGGTTTACAAGTGACTGACGCTTCACACTCGGTAGACAATAGCAATTTGACTAGATCGGAAACCAGCTAAACAGTGAATAGATTGATGTAAATACCTCAAAATTCGCTCTAAATGAAGTTTGATCGCTTTGATTCACTCTTCTCTGCTTCTCAAAAACTTGGGTGAATGAAAATGATCGCTAAAACACTTTTAAGTACTCAAAAATACCTCATCGGGCTTTGTGCAAGTTAGGTCAAGACATTAAATGCACTCGGTTCACCTTTTACTGATTTACTCCTTTTTCTGTTTTAACCGAGTACCCAACTTTGCTTTATTAACCAACTTGATAGGTTTCCTGTATAGTATATAAACTGACTAATTGCATCTTAACTATGTAGATTTTGAATTTTGTACATAATAGAATAGGAACTGTTATGATTTAACTTTTAGAGAATGTAGTCCCTTCATACCTTTTCTTGACTAATTTGAAATAGGTGCACCTAACTCGGTAGGTAAGGTGCTTTCTTCATCAAACATAATTTCTTTCTTTTTCCATATCATCTTGAATTTTTCTTTTATCTCTTCTGTGTCTCTTCTCGATTGATCTCTGCAATCTCCAGCTAAATGTCCAGCTTTGTGATAATGAAAACATGCCATACCAGGATTTCTCCATGATCTCCGGTTGTTCATTCCAAATCTTATAAAATAGTTGGCACTTATATGTCCATACCTTCCACAACATTCGCACCATATCCTTGTATTGTAATCCCATGGTACTGCTGCATATTGTCGGTAAGGATTTGTGTGAGTTCGGTAACCTCTAGTGTTTGCTTGGTGTGGATACTTTATGTAGTTCTTTTGCTTAAACCAGCACTTCTCGGTACTATGTCCATATCTATTGCAGTTTTTACAAAACCCTTTGAATTTTGCCTTCTGATAGTTGTTAACAGACTTTGTCCTACATTGATTAGGTGTGTGACCATATTTATTGCAATTGTAACAATATCCATTGGACTTAGAGATATTCGATTGCTTACCTTTTCTGATCTAGCATATGTTGGCAGTATGACCTTGATTTCCATAGTAGTAGTAAATAGGCTTCTTCCTTTTGATGTTATTCCTATTTCTAGCTTGCTTTGATGATTCTCCTCTCTCAATAGTATGAATTCCTTTCTCGGTTGATTCTTTTCCTTTGTAACCGAGTCCTCCATCTTTGTAGAGTCTTCTTGTAGTCAATTGCTCATCCAACATCTTTGATGCTTCATAACTTTTCTCCAATGATTCTTTGGATTTCTTCTCTATTTCAAATTCACTAGTCAACCTTGATACTTCAAGTTTCAATGATTGATTTTCATCATTCTTCAGAATTGCTTCATGATGTGCATAATCTAGTTGATCTGTCATATTTTGTTGAATATCAGTTAACCTTATGATTTCATCATCCTTATCAGATACTAGAGCTTCAAGTTGTTGTTTCTCTCTTTGTAGATCTCTTTCTTTATCCTCAGCTATCCTTAATGTATCTAGATTTTCAGTCATCTGTGTATTGAAATGTTCATGTTCTCTTTTCATTGCTTTTTGTTGATCAGCCAATGCTTTGTTCTTTTCTTTCAACATTCCAATCATTTCTTCAGTCTCTTCAGATATACTGTTCTCAGATGATGTCTCGATTTGTTCCACTAGCTCTTGAGAATCCTACAAGTCATCAGATAATCTTCTCCTTACTTTCAGAGAGTTTTGCATTTGCCTTTGCATGTCAGCAATCACTTAATTTGCATTATCCAGCTCTTCTTGAAGATACACAATCCTCCGAGATTGCTTGTAGCCTTCCATTGCTAAGATCTTTCTCTTTAGGTAGTTAAACCCTTTTCCAAGATTCAAGCTCAGATACCAATTGTTAGGCCCAATATGGAAAACTAATGTACTGAGAGGGGAGGGGTGAATCAGTACTCCAACACTTTTCTTTGATAATAACCTTACTTTTATGCATAAACAGAATAGTGCAGTAACATAAAATAAAGCTAAAATCAACAGATAACAATCATACATGATTTACTCCATAACACATATATTTTGGTCACGCAAAAACTCTTGGTTAGAGAGAAAAACTGCGGTGGGGATGGCACCCACAACTTCACTACTGCAATAATAAAGATTGCTCAGTTAGAGCTACATTTAGCTATTTCTGATAGCTTACCCTATTAGGAGTATCAAGATCAATTAGATCTACCTTACTAAAGGATTTTACAACACTATATAATTGCTACACCTGGTTAAAGAATTTACAATTTATAGACTTGATTAGAGTCTTTTACCCTATTAAAGGTTTCTCTTACAACTTCAAATATTACAATAGAATCATGACAAATATCTGCAACTTTACATGTGAAATGCTATAGCAGATTCTATGTGCTCAAAATAAGACTACCTAGCTTGTAGCATACCTCGGTAACCCATAATGAAACTCGGTAAACCCTTCTACCTACTCTATTCTTTGACTGTTCACTAGTAACCTTCTCAGTGACCTCTCTATGTCTCTGTAATAGTCTTCCTTCATGCATACACACACATATCTCACATCTCTTGTTGTATATCTTTTCTAACCCTAAAATCATGTTGTATAAATAGATCTCTTACAGTGGTGATTTAATTCATTGCTTCGATCTTACAAAAAGATTCTTCGAATGAATAACTAAACAAAATATCTCATTGGTTAGATTGACCTTGTAATCATACACAATCTCCTAGTGTAATTTCCAATGCAAAAATGGTTAGATGTGCCTCGATCTTGTAACACATTTTCATGTGCATGTCCAGGTTCAATGTATCTGGTAAAACGTTTCACTCAATGAATATCAACTCGATGAGTTAACTTTACTGCTCAGAGCCATAAAACATTACTCGGTAAATAGCTCAGTGAATACTGTGTTCTATGACTGCTTTATTCTATAACCGACTAGACTATTCATACCGACTTCTCTGTGTGTACCGACTGCATGATTCGGTAATACTAACCAACTAGAATATATAGTATGACTTTGGATATGAAACTAATGGCAATTTGATAAGTAGTAAAAAGGATATGGTGTGAATGTTGTGGAAGATATGGACATATAAGTGCCAACTATTTTATAAGGTTTGGAATGAACAACTGAAGATCATGGAGAAATCCTGGTATGGCATGTTTTCATTGTCACAAGGTTGGACATTTAGCTGGAGATTGTAGAGATCAACCTAGAAAAGACACTGAAGAAATAAAAGACAAATTAAAGATGATTTGGAAAAAGAAGGAAATTGTGTCAAATGAAGTAAGCACCTTACCTACCGAGTTAGGTGCACCTATTCCAAATTAATCAGTAAAGGTATGAAGGGACTGCATTATCTCAAGGTTAAATCTTAACAAGTTCCTATTTTTATGTACTTAATTCAAAATCTGCATAATTAAGATGTAATAGTAAAGTTTGAAATTCTATCAAAGTCTTTTAGAGCACTATAAAGGAAAACTGTCAAGTCGATGAATAAAGGAAACCTGTCTAGTCGGTGAATGAAGAAAGTTTGGTTACTTGGTTAAAGTGGAAAAAGGAAAGAAATTTAAAGTGAACCAAGAGCATTTAATGTTTTTGACCTAACCCGCACGGAGCCCGATAAGGTATAATGTGTACTTAAAAGCATTTTTGCAGTCATTTTTCACTTACCAAGTTTTCGAGAGAGCAGAGCAAAGAGAATCCAAGGCGATCAAAACCTCCTACAAAGAAAATTCAAGGTATTTACATCAATCTCAACACATTATTAAGCTAGTTTACTGATCTTATCTAGTTGCCATTATCTGCTAAGTATAAAGCATCTGTTGTTTGAAAATCTTGAAACCCTAAGGATTCTTTGTTAGCTTTTATCTGAAATCTACAATGGAACCTAAGATCCAAGATCCCATTGTTGTCAAGAATGTAGAGAAGCCCTCACTAAAATACTCTTTGACTCCCAAAGTTGCATCTGAACCGGATGACAAAACCGCCTTTTCACTCATCCCGGATAGAGTGTTGTTAGTCGAAGATGTGAGATTCTTCACCAAATGTTGTGTTGAAGAACTCGATCATGTTGAAATTAAAGACACCTATGATGAACTATGCATAGATGGTAAATCGAATAGCAAGTATGAACACATCAAGATCAAGTGATTAACTAAAGCCCTAACCTATCCCCGTGTGTTCAAACCCCAGTGGGTTAAGTTTGTTCTGAGCAGATTTCTCGATGATTTCATGTGGCTAGAAGAACAACCATTTAAGATTACGAAGGAGATCATTCATCTGATTACTGGTTACCCCATTTATGATCATGCCCAAGCCTAAAATATGATATCACAGAAGGAATTGATCAATTTAACCGGAGTGGAATCAGATTGCAGAGGATTGAAACTGAATAATGTCACTGATGAAGAACTAAAATTTTCCATAAGAGTAATGGGTTATTGTTTCTTCCAATCAACAAGGGAAAATAGTGTACCCATCATGAATATTGTTTACCCTGTTATCAACTTTCTCATTTAAATGAGTTAGCACTGAGCTAACTATATCCTTTTGTTGCCCAACTGATTGTTTTTCTGATTCTTTCAGTTTATTTTCTAATTCAACAATCTTCTCTAAAAGCTGAGACTCATTTGGTTGAGTTGATCTTATAGTTTCAAGCTCATCATCATCATCATCATCATAGGGGACTAATGCCATACCAGGGACATCAGTACTTGTATTTAGTTGAGTTGCTTCTCCTCCCTAGACCATAGGTGGCAACTTAGATGTCGATGGCTCAGATGGCCCTGTAAGTGCAAAATAGTAAACCTTCACCTATCCTTGCTCAAGGAGTTGAACTCTCATTTGCAACTCCACACACATTTTCTGAGATGCATTATAATCATTAAAAATCTTGTCAAACTTCCTTATTAGCTCAGCCTTCTCTGAAGCTTCCTTTTTTGTGCTCTCATGTGCTAGCTTAGAAACATCAACATTTAACTTTGTATCCTCCACACTTGATGTGTCAAATTTATAATTAAGCTTCCCTACTACCACGCCACCCGCTCTCTAGGATAAAGGATTTTGTGAGCTTGATTGTTGTCAGCCATGAACTTCTTCAAGTTTGGTTATCTTCTCCTTTAAAATCTTCTTCAACTCCTCAAAATTTTTCATAACAAAATCAATCTTAGCACAAAATGGGGAAAAATCCTTTTAATGGGTCATATTTTGGATCCATCTTTTGGATAGAAGCCCAAAATTTTCTAAAGATTATCCACTTCTCTTTTCTCCATTCCTGATTCATGGGGTCCAATTCATTCTTGATTAAATCCTTAGGAAAATTATGTACATGGGGCAACATAGTTCCTTTTATTCTTGTTCTAATTTTTTTGTAAAAACCCTCAGGATCACTGTTTCTGGCTATACTCACCCCCAAATGATATGGAGCAAAGAATTTGTCAAAGTGCTCATATCCTCCCTTTAGAATTACAAAGTAAGGGATAATAGTATAATCTAGGAAAATTGTTCCTTTTCCCTTTCTTTTTATATCCTTATCCTTAAGGCATCCTATTTGCCATATCACCTCAGCAAAACCCATTCTCAGAGGAATGTTGAAGGGCAGTGCATGTGGTTGTCCGAAGAAACCATAGATCCTGATAACAGTACTTACAAAGTAAGGGATAAAATCCCCCCAATTATGTTCAACCCTAGAAAGAGGCACCCTCTCCTTGGGTCTCACAAAATCATACAGCTCCTTAAGAATCCTTGGTGGATTTACGATCAAATTTTGCCTCAGCCTAGAAGCAAAATTGTTATCAAACCTTATAAAGCTAGTCTCTTCTCTATCCCAAGACATATTTGTGCTCTAGAGCTATACTAGAATCTCATGGTTATCAATTGTCCTTTTAAGGTTCACGGTACCCTCAAAGTAATATACGTTCCTAAAAAGGAACATATACATGAGTAAAGAATACCAAGAGAATTTAGCACCAACAAATTGATTCTTAATGTCTAGTAACCCCTCATGAATATTTTCCTCAAGGTAGGGGGCAAAGTCAAAGACTACTGTAAAGTCTGGATGCTATATTTGCATAGCCATGTACATAAAATCAGGTGGCATTACTGTAATGGGATTAAAACCCAATATTTGGCACAGAGAAGAAAGTAGCCTGAAATAGGGAGCAAAAGCACCAATTGGGAATGGCTCTCTAGGGACGATATGGTATATTGTATTCCCTTCTTTGGCTAAATGCATTAGAAGGAAACTCTTTCTAATAAATTCCCTCATTTTGTAATACTCTGCCATTTTCTCATTTAAATCTATCTACACTAGGCTCAAGGATGGTTCATATAGGTCAAAAATATCTTGGAACTCTTCCCTTCTAATGGTTAATCAAAATTCTCCATCATTTCCCCTAATACCCCTTGAAAGTGGGTCATATCTATCTACAACAGCTTTGAGTAGGTCAACATCCATGAAAACACCCAGTACTACCAACTTGCCCAAATCATACTACCAAGGACTGGATAATGGGGAATGCAATTTTCTTTGTCCATACCATAACTTAAACATTTCTAACCCAGTCATCGGTATATTAACATCCACTAAGAGGAATTATTTGTCGGTTAACCCTTCCCCTAGGGTTTTTCCATCCACAAATCTCTACCCCTACTTTTATCATTTTTAGAGGGCTCCAATTGGTCCAAGAAATCATCATATAGATTTCTTTTCATATAATCCACTTGTCCTGAATGTTTATGTGAGGGAGACATCTTTTGAAACTAGGGCTTTATACTATAATTCCAATTTTAGGAAGGAAAAAACTATGGCTAGTACAAGATTTTTAAAATCACCAAAGTAATTCAAACAAATTTCACTACTCTCTATCTAGCACCTAACCCTAGAACAAATTGAATTCTCTTCTTACAACTTCACGCACAATTTATAATATCAATTTGTTTCAAGAACATATGGAGTGCTTAGATAAACTTACTGATTTGATTTTCGCTAGAGATGACAATTTTGTATCGTGGAGAGTCGTTTCAACCTCCTTCAGCAGCAGGAAAACCTTCTGGATTGCTATGAAATCTTTTGCGAATGAAGAAAAACTTTTTTAAAGTCTTTTAATTATTGCCTAAAAAAGAACACAAATGTCTCGTCTGCCATTAATATTCGCGGGAGTGAAACAACGGTTCATACTTTGCATTTAAAAAAAGTTTGAAACCTAGTCATCGATCATCTTCCAAGTTGGCAAATCCAATGATCATCTCTTGTCGACTCAACACTTGACTTTCTATCTATATCAACAGACCCACAAAATCACGACTAGTTAGCACTACATCATCCTTTGACCAAACTCTATCAGTAGCCCCATTGTAAGCCTTCCTAGTCAACCTGGGACATGTGGCATCATCTCGTGACACCGCGGTTTGTAACCTCCCTGCAAATTCCATCATGGGAATACGGGGGTGGTCAGATTTGTTTAAACTTTACCGCTTTGCACAATGCCCATTAACTCCTCCAGAATTAAAAATCAAGCAACTTTAACCTCAAGACAAAACATCTTCGTTCATTTTGAACATGTGCAAATTGATAGGACTGTTAGTAGACCGACCTTTACTACCTGAGAACCGATAACATGATGCTTTGATTGGTTATACAGCCAACCCTCTCAGTTTTCACTGATAACACACAACACAATCTCACATTGTCACGGTCCTTATAATCCTCACATCTTTGATCACGGGGAAGCATGAGCCATTGGATTCAATCTATCTTTAATGACCTGTCGAACTACTTAGGACTTTTAGACTTAGGAAAATATAAGCGTAGGCACAAATACTTAAAGGGAGACTGGTCATAGGGAAATTTTATGCGCATGACTTAGGAAAATCATATTTCATAAACTGGTTAACCACCGCTTAATACTTAGGAAATGAAATGCTCCTGCCAATGAAAGTGGTACCCTCAGCCTTAAGTGAGAAAAAGGTAATGACAAAATATAAAAAGGACCAAAGACTTTCTTTCAAACCAAGATTTAATCAAGAAAAGACATAACCCCTAAATCCGTAAACCCTAATAACTTGACAGAGGCCAAAATAAAACCACAATGACCAAATTTTGCAAGACCTTAATTTTAGGTCCTATCAAAGTAAACTTGTGTTACAACACTCTATAAATATTAGTACACTTCCTTATGTTGGTATTATGGATGTGTTGCATTGGTTTTGTCATTGATGTCAACACTTATCAACACTTATCTTTCTGGGGATCTTTGGTTATGTTGCACCAACAAATTATGTTCACTGACATGTTCAGTGACTTATGCACAGTCATTGGTATCTGGTTCATCGACAGGTTATATTGTTCACCGACACTAAGGATAACTTGTTATCATCTGGAGATCACTTGTTTATGTCAAAGATATGGTTTGGACACTTGGTTTTGGATATTTGATTATTGGTCTAATCGGGTTGACATATTTGCTGTTACCGACAAATTGGTCTAGGTTATAGACCGACATGCATTATCTATTCTAGATCAGCACGATACGTTATGGAGATGATTTATTGATTTGTTATTATTGTAAATGCATTGAGCCGACATGATGCATCACATATCGATTCATTTGTAATTGATTTTATTATAATATTCTTAGTGAGCTGACCTACACATTTGGTCTTAGGTTTTGGTATATATGTAAGATCTCAATTGTGAGATTGATATAGGATAGGAGATGAGATAAGGTTGTGATATTTAGTATATGTGAATATAAGCAGAGCTACTCATGCAGACATCATTTGAAGATTCAAGGAAGGTAAGAAGGAGATAATCTGAGCCTATCCGGTATTGAATCTAGCATATGAAGATGTTATTTTGAGCAGTACATTATCTAGGATTTAACCATCCTATTGCAATCAGTGTGACTCTCATTTTGTAATTGAGCAGTGAGCTTTAGGTAGTTGGCCTTTCTGCATGTGCAGACCCCATTTGTACACACATACTATCTGCATTAGTATCATTTGATTGTGGGTAAGGTTTCCCACCGTGTTTTTTCCCCTTACAAAGTTTCCACGTACAAATATTTGTGTTATGTGTTGTGGATGTTATTTCTCTTTCTATTTCATGCATTAAGCTTCACCAGTATTGTTATTAACTGTTAAATTGTCAACTGACATTAAGTTTGGTTTACCAGTATTATGCATCAAGTTTGATTAAGTTATATTTGGTTTGAAATTAATATACAACTGATTCACCCCCCGCCCCCTCTCAGTTGCCTCCAGGTCCTAACAATTCGTATTAGAGCTAAGTCCTCTTTTTGCAGAAGTTTAGCAACTTGAGGAGATTCTATGGCAACTAACTATTTTAGGAAGGACAATTCAAAACTTGATGGAATTGAGTATGGTATATGGAAGATCACAATGGAGACACATTTGAGTTACATTGGAAGAGACATATGGGATGTTACAAAGAATGGCTATATTGGTCCTACACAGAGTCAACCTAATCCACCAAACTTGGCTAAAGATCAGGAGAATGATTGCAAAGCAAGAGAAACACTTTTGAGTGCATTGTCAGATCAACAAATCATGGGATTATCAGACTGATCTATTGCTAAAGCTATTTGGGATAAATTGGAGACATTGAATGAAGGAGATACCACTGTCAAAATTGCAAACTAGAATGCTTCCAAGTCAGGTATGAAAATCTGAAAATGGAAGAAGATGAAAGAATTTTTGCTTTTATGGAAAGAGTTAATGAAATTGTTCTGGGTATACAATGTTGTTGAGGATCCTTAAGTGAAGATGAGATTGTTTCTAAATTTTTAAGAGCATTGCCACCGGCATACAAAATGACAGTAACTGATATTAATGAATTAAGAACAATGCCTAATACATCAGTATCTAGAGATACTTTGGCTGGAAAATTTTCAGCTTTTGAACTTGAGGAATTTGGTCCTGTTGCTACAATTAAGACAGATTTAGCCTTCAAAGCATCATCATCATCATCTACATCATCATCATCATCATCTGAGAAATCTGATTGGAAAGTACTTTATGCAAAAGAACTTGAAGACATCAAAAGAGAAAATGAAGAACTTGAAGAGCTTGAAGCACTATTTGCAAGAAAAATGCCTAAAGGTCCAGTTGGAAGTAAGTATGAAGGTAAAGCACCATTTAAATGTTTTAGCTATAATAAAATTGGTCATATGGCATCTACATGTCTGGATAGACATGCAAGATTGAGAGAAGAAGCTAAAAGGACATATAAGCCTAACCTTGAATATCAGAGATATAGATTTAGGAAGAATAAAGACAAATCATGTTACTATATTGATGAAGGAGTTACTGATGATTCTGATGAAGAACTAGGAGATAATGGATGGGCTTTTGTTGCTATAATAGAAGATCAACTGACACCTACTATATAATTGGTAGAGCAGGCCCTGACAGCTAAAATTGAAGAAAAGGATGAATGGATCATTGATTCCAGATGTTCACATAATATGATTGGTGATAAAAGTAAATTATTAGCTTTTCAAGAATACAATGGAGGTCTAGTAAGATTTGGGGATGATAAATCTTGTTGGATCAGAGGAAAAGGCACTATATCTTTTGATGGTAATCACAATACTGACAACGTTTATTATGTTGAAGGTTTGAAGCACAATCTTTTGAGTGTTGGTCAATTAGTTGAAAAAGGATTTCAATTATAATTCTGTAATAGTAAATGCAAAATCTTGAACAAAATTGGTTTGGAAGTTGCAATTGGTAATCAGACTAGAGGTAATATCTTTCATTTGAATAACAATGAGAAGACATGCTTGATTGCACATATTGATGAAAGTTGGTTGTGGCATAAAAGACTCTAACATGTAAATTTTGATTGCATTGTGAAGATTAGTACAACTAAGGCAGTAAGGGATTTACCTAAGATTGTAAAACCTCACAATCCGATATGCAAGGAATGTCAATTTGGAAAGCAAGTTAGAACAACTTTCAAAAGCATTTCTAAGAAAACCAATAATGTTCTTGATTTAATTCATACTGATTTATGTGGTCCGACAAGAACTAGAAGTCTACAAGGAGATAGATATTTTATGCTAATCATTGATCATTATTCTAGAATGTGTTGGGTTACTTTTCTCAAGGAGAAATCAGAAGCTTTTGGGAAATTCAAACTATTCAGGGCAATGGTAGAGAATGAAACCAGTAAGAAAATCATTTATTTAAGATCGGATCAAGGAGGTGATTTCACATCTAATGAATTTAATACATTTTGTGAAGTGAATGGAATCAGAAGACAACTATCAACACCTCAGACACCCCAAAAGAATGGAGTTGTGGAAAGGAAAAACAAAACTATTCTAGATGTAGGTAGAAGCATGATATCAGAAGCAAACCTACCTCATGTGTATTGGAGAGAAGCAGTAAATATAGTGGTTTACACATTCAACAGAGTTCACATCAAAGGTGAAACCGGTAAGACCCCTCATGAACTATGGTTTGGTAATACTCCTACTCTTAAATATTTTAGAATATTTGGAAGAAAATGTTGCATTATGAGAGATGAGTATATTGGTAAATTTGATCCTATAAGTGATGAAGGAATATTTCTTGGTTAGTCATCTAAGAGCAAGGCATATAGATGTTTTAATAAAAGATTGCAGAAAATCATTGAGAGTGCAAATGCGAATATTGATGAACACTTTAGAAGAGATTCAAGGTCTATTGACTCTGAACCGACAGTTGAGATAATAACAAATGAACCTATACAGAATGTTCATCGAGTCACACCGGCATCATCAGATAATTCCACAATGGCTAAAGAACAACAACAAGTGAATACACCCAGGTATGTAAGATTGAATCACTCTGAAAGTCAGATAATTGGGAATAAGTATCAAGGAGTTATGATTAGAGGAAGATTGGCAAATGAAGAGGTATGTTTAGTTTCACAAATTGAACCAGCATTAGTTAATGAGCCATGTGAAGATACCATTGGATTAAAGCTATGGAAGACGAATTGGAACAAATTGAAAAGAATAACACATGGACATTGGTTCCCCGACCTAAAAACAAAAATGTAATTGGAACTAAATGGGTATTCAGAAATAAACTTAATGAAGATGGTAAGGTAATCAGAAACAAAGAAAGATTAGTGTGTAAGGGATATTCACAGAAAGAAGGAATTGATTACAATGAAACCTTAGCACTGGTAGCTAGAATTGAGGCAGTTAGACTATTCCTAGCATTTGTAGCACACAAGAACTATAAAGTATATCAAATGGATGTTAAATGTGCACTTTTGAATGGTGATCTTGAAGAGGAAGTTTAGATTAAACAACCTGATGGATTCTCTTTGACAAATGAAAAATATATGGTTTGCAAGTTAAGGAAAGCTTTATACAGATTGAAGCAAGCTCCTAGAGCTTGGTATGCTACATTAGATAAATATATTTTGAAGCTTGGTTACACTAAAGGTAATGCTGACAACAACTTATATTTCAAAGTGACTAATGATGACATCTTGGTTATTGAAGTTTTTGTTGATGATATAATTTTTGGAGGAGAAGATGGATTGTGTAAAGACTTTTCTAATAAGATGCAAGAAGAATTTGAAATGTCTATGATTGGGGAGATAAAATTCTTTTTAGAATTGCAAATTTCACAAACTGATAAAGGTATATTCATATGTTAATCAAAGTACTTGAAGGAACTACTAAAGAAATTTGGTACGGAAAACTCTAAACCGGTAAGTACTCCTATGACTACAATTGATAAACTATCATTGAAGGATGATTCAGCACCTATTAATCTGACAAGATATAAATCTATGATTGGAGGTTTACTGTATTTGACACAAACAAGACCTGATACTATGAATGCAGTATGTATTGTTTCAAGATTTCAGAGTAATCCTAAGGAAAATCATGAATCAATAGTGAAAAGGATTTTTCGGTATTTACAAGGCACAACAAATCTTGGTTTATGGTATCCTAAAGATGAAAATTTTGATTTATGTGCATACACTGATGCTAATTAGGCATGAGATGTCGATGACAGAAAGAGCACCACCGGCAGGGCATTCTTTCTTTGTAGCAGATTGATTTCATGGTTGAGAAAGAAACAGAGTTGTACATCATTATCAACAACAAAATCAGAGTATGTTGTAGCAACAACTAATTGTACTTAGGTATTATGGATTAAGAAAATATTGAAGGACATAAAGGTAAAATGCAAAGAACCTATAATTATTTACTATGATAATATGGTAGCAATTGATATATCTAAGAATCTAGTATTTCACTCTAAAACTAAACATGTTTCTATCAAATACAATTTTTTGAAAGAGAATTTTGAAGCAAAGGATGTGAAATTGGTTTATGTGAATACTAAAGAGCAGATTGCAGATATCTTTACTAATCCTTTGCCTAAGGAAACTTTTGAATATCTCAGAGAGCAGCTTGGGGTTATACCCTCACCTGTAGAGACCTAGACAGTTGATGCTTGGCATCAAACCGACAGAATTCATAGATAAAACTTTTTCTGGCTTTGATGAAGGAGAGCTACTTCTCAGGGGGAGTAGTTGGTATTTGTAAAGAGTTATATGAACTAGTTATATCTTGTTTTTCTATTGCTTTGGCATTTGATGTCAAAGGGGGAGAGATATCTATGGAAAAACTTTGTATTTAGGAATCATTATCCTAGGGGGAGAGATACTCTATATTTTGATTTTTGGTAATTAATCTCTTCGGGAGATTGTTGGTTTTTGGTTTTTGACATTCTGACTTTGGCACTTACATGTTTTTCCATCTTATGTTGCCATTAATGCCAAAGGGGGAGATTGTTGGTATTATGGATGTGTTGCATTGGTTTTGTCATTGATGTCAACACTTATCAGCACTTATCTTTCTGGAGATCTTTGGTTATGTTGCACCGACACATTATGTTCACCGGCATGTTCAGTGACATGCACAGTCACCAGTATCTGGTTCACCGAGAGATTATATTGTTCACCGGCACTAAGGATAACTCGTTATCATCTGGAGATCACTTGTTTATGTCAAATACATGGTTTGGACACTTGGTTTTGGAGATTTGATTATTAGTCTAATCGGGTTGACATATTTGTTGTTACCAGTGAATTGGTCTAGGTTATGGACCAACATGCATTATCTATTCCAGATCAGCATGACACAATAGGGAGATGATTTATTGATTGGTTATTATTGTAAATTCATTGAGCCTACATGATGCATCACATATTGATTCATTTGTAATTGATTTTATTGTAATATTCTTAGTGAACCGACCTACACATTTGGCTTTATGTTTTGGTATATATGTAAGATCTCAATTGTGAGATTGATATAGGATAGGAGATGAGATAAGGTTGTGATATTTAGTATATGTGAATATAAGTAGAGCTACTCACGCAGACATCATTTGAAGATTAAAGGAAGGCATGAACGAGATAATCTGAGCCTAACCGGTACTGAATCTAGCATACAAAGATGTTATTTTGAGCAGTACATTATCTAGGATTTAACCATCCTATTGTAGTCAGTGTGACTCTCATTTTGTGATTGAGCAGTGAGCTCTAGGTAGTTGGCCTTTTTGCATGTGCAGACTCCATTTGTACACACATACTATTTGCAGTAGTAACATCTGATTGTGGGTAAGGTTTCCTACCGTGGTTTTTCCCCTTACAGGGTTTCCACGCACAAATATCTATGGTATGTGTTGTGGATGTTATTTCTCTTTTTGTTTCATGCATTAAGCTTTACCGGTATTTTTATTAAATGTTAAACTGTCAACCGACATTAAGTTTGGTTTATCGGTATTATGCATCAAGTTTGATTAAGTTATATTTGGGTTTAAATTGATTCACCCCCCCCTCCCAGTTGCCTTTGGGTCCTAACACCTTAAAGAGTTGTCTATCAACTTCAAATTATCATTAATTTCCTTCCTCTCCAACTAAATCATCTGATCAAGTGTAGCTCTCTTTGCCTGTGTAAACCTTTACAGTGCCTGTGAGTTTGATATATGTTGTAAAGACTGAAAGTCCTTTGAAATGTGCTCTATGATTATCTTAAGCTTGCCGGATGGGCTTTCTTCATTGTCAAATTTGCACTCTGGGACAAGTCTATGCAAAATAGTGATAGATTGATCAATAATGCCTTTGTCCATAGATCTCTCCATCATTTTCTATGTAGCCATCATCATGAGTTTAGTAGAACTCATCTTAGTTATGCTTTTATTTTCAACCTACGAGGTGTCAATTGACAACAATGATGGAATCACTACCAGATTCCCCTTTCTTCTCCTCTCATGGTTTAACTTTTATAGCTTCCTCACTTACACCGATGGCTTCGTGACTTGGTGTAGTCTCAATTACTGTTGGTTCCTCCTTAGGAACTATGTCTACATCCTATACATTTTGATCTGGAGGACTATTGTCCTCAACATTAGTAACATGTACACTTGCAACCTTTACACTCTCTGATTATTTCAGTATCTCAACATTTTCCTATACATTAGTCTCTACCGGGGCTCTATATCCACTATCTTAATATTTTTCAAAATTGAGGTTGAAGTACCCACAATACCTCTACCTTTTCCTTCAACCAGGATGTCTGTAGTAACTGTCTTAGGTTTCGATGAAGTATAAAAACCATGGTTTGCTTCAAAGAACTTAACCCATGCCTTGTGTGTCTCCTTGACTATCTCATTGACCCTACCTAACACAAGATTGATTATTCTATGCTTGCTGTGAAAGATTTTCCTATCTGCAACCTCAAGTGTCCTGTCCATCTCCTCTAGTGTAATAGAAACACAAATAGATAACAACTCCTAAATCTTTATATGCCTATCCTCTTCCACTGCTGATAGTCTTCTAGCATCTAATATGTCATATAATTGTGTTGGTATTTGGTTTTCAATTTATAACAAGGCTTTCTTATAAATATCCAAATACAACAAAACTGATTCCTCTACTTCTCTCTGTTCACTATCATCCAAATGCTCATAATAAAATTGCACATTCTTCAACATAACATCTTTAGTTATTTCATCAACTAATTCTACACAAGTCTTGGGTGGAATAGTAGCTACATTACTAGATACAAATGCAAGATCAGTGTCATCCTTATTTCTTCTTCCAGTATTGGATGGGGCTGAAGGTGTTTCTTTTGGTTCTCTTTTCTGTGTCAGTACACTGATAGTAACTTTCCTAACCGGTTGCTTCTTTTCTTCTACCTTAGTCTCTTCATTTTTCTTCATTAATACCCTCTTGAATGCTAAGGGTGTGTCATCATCAGATCCAGATTCTGCTGCAATTGGCTCAATGAATATTTCTGGTTCTTTCCTCTTTCTCCCTTTCTCTGAAACATCATTAATTAATTCCTTGCTGTCCTGTGAAACTTGTTCCACAAACTTGCTTTCTTTGCCCTGTTGCTTCTCCCTCTTCTTCCGGTTGAAATTAGTTTCAACCTCTTGCTTTATTTGCTTACCAGTAATAAAGGTTTTTATAGTTTCATCAATAGATGCATCAATTAGCAATTGTGCACAAGCATCTAGAATCTGAGCATCAACTTCATAACCCATTCCCTCAATCCAAATCTTCCAGAGCTTTACAACTTCCATCAAAGTTTCATCTTTCTTGACCATGAAGCATATCTTGGTTGAGTACTTCTCAACAATGTGCTTTGTAACCCTCTCCCTAGAATTCATAGCCTTCTGAAATTCTTTAAAGTAACCCCACACTTTGTCATCTCTCTGACTACCCAATGTAGCAATTGGTTTTTTTAGTTGCCTCCCTACCAGGATATCGAATGCCCATTGTCTCTTCCCAAAACTGGGAGTCTCATTAATGAAAAACAACATTAAATAGACAATTAGGTTTCCATAATGGAATGTTCCTTTCTTCTCTCCTTTGATCTTTCCTAGGTTAATCAACAATTCATCCAACATCTAGCCACATAGATCTAACTTCATCATAAATGCAGGAGCTAGAAATAGAATTTAGTTGGTTTGATTGAGTTACCTTGTAACCAATGACCATGCTTTTGAATCTGATATCTTTGTTGATGATAGCACTAATCCTCATTGATTGCTTGTCCGATGTTGCACCAGTGATCTTGTTGACCTGATCATTAGAAACCTTCTTCTCGGGACGTTGTCCAACCTATCATAAACCAGTGATGGCCCTAATCACCTCCTTAAAAAATTTATATGGTTTGTATAACCAAATAAATTCTACATGCACTCTGCTCAAAACATATCTGACAATCTCATCTTCAAATTTTAGAATATCCAGAATGTTGATAAACCCTAGATCCTCAATATGTTGGTACTCAAGCTTAATCTTTCTAGAATCTCCCATTAACTCACTCATGTACATGCTCTTAATATCACTCATTCCTAAATCCTTAATATGATAGTGAATGTAAGCTCTAACATCTTTGACATACATGACTCCTTTCAGGACATGGGAAAATGCACCAACGGAATTGTCCAAGGTAGCAATATACGGATATCGCTTGAAAATAGGCCTAGGATGGTCCTTGACCTCAACAATAGTAGGATTTGGAATAAACATAGGTTCAGATGATGATCCTACTTCCATAATGAAAGATAAATACCTATGAATAGCTACCGATGAAAAACTCTAAAGAACTCTTCCGATCGCTAGTGAAATCACTCAAGAAGATATTGATTGCACTAAATCACCTTAGACTTCCATTGAATCGCTCTGAATTGCTCTGAATGCAAAGTGATCAGAAATGAAGTGAATTCATCGCTTTAACCTCCAATAAACCCTAATTCGTCATTGATATGAATGACTTTTGATAGAAGATACCAGAACTTGATTAAACATCTCCATGCCGGATAAGCATCTCCAATGTCTGGAACATCTTCTAGAGCCTCTTCCCGAGTCATATGCACTATCTTCATAAATTTTGCGTACCCTTAAGGCATCTGCCTTAGTTACCAGATGAGCTTCATGCGGGTGCAAGAGCAACCTCCTCTATCGATTGATTAACTAGAGCATTTCCATTTGCTAATCATTTTTCTGACTTCTTGACCCATCTCTGGGTATGATCTTGCCAGATTTAATTAACCTTCTCTTTCCCTTTCTCAATTGATCCATCATTATCAACCAGTGGATTTTTGCTTCTATAGAACTTAGCAATATGTCTAACCTCATTATATGCATAATATGTAACATTGGTATTTTGAATTACTTTGCTAAAACCAGTATAATTGTTTGATCTACATTGATTAGCCACATGTCCAAATTTTCCACATGCATAACATTTAACATTCATTTTGCAACCTTGTGTCTTATGACCATACTTATTACATTTAGAACATTGACCGGGAGAAGAATCAGGGTTTTGATATGCTCTATTTCTACATTGCCTAGCCATGTGACCACAATCTACCATTAAATTTGTAAGCATTAAGTTGCCTTATTGATGCCTTATGGTTTTTATCTTCATTTGTAGTACCGAAACTCTGACCTTGTTCAAATCCAAGTCCACTAGAATCACCATTCTGCCTTTGTCTTTTCAATAACTCATCTAGTTGTGTTGAACTAAGCTTGAATTTTTCTTTATAATCACTTGCAATAGTCAAATCATCTCTCAGAATTATCATTTGTCTTTCAAGTTCTTGTTCATTACTCTGGAATTGTACTAAATCACTTCTCAGCATATCATTTTCTTGAACCAACCTTCCACATTCTTCAAATTTGTTTTTCAAAGATACAACAAGATTTTCTTCCTTTTTCTTCTGGTCCCCAATCTCTGTAGGCATCCTCATAGTTATAGCTTGCATTTCATTCCTCATTACCATGTTCTCCTGACTCATCTTCTGACATCTCTCATTAAGGGCATCTTTCTCTTCATTATCCTTATTCTGCAAAAGTTCCTTCCTCCTGGCTTGAACAGATGACAGTTTCTCCAATAGGACAAGAATGGAATCCTGAGCAGAATTCAATTCATCTTGTAACTTCAACTTAATCATCCTTTCAACATCATAATCTTCAAGTGCTACCTCAAGTTGCTTTTCCAAACTCATATCCATGGATTTTGGATTCAGGATCTCCCTCAAGCTGTTAAACTTCCTTTAAGGCACAAGGCTCTGATACCAATTATTGGAATCCAATAACACTGAGAGGGGGGGTGAATCAATGTTCTACCAGAATGATCAATTTTAACCTTATTAAAACATGCATTCACCAACCGGTATTACTAGTACATATAGAATTGAAAAAAGTAAAGCAACCAATAAGCCAATAACACAAATGAATACCATAACACAGATAACTATACGTGGAAAACATCAAAGAGGAAAAAACATGATGGGATTTGTGACCCACAATATCAATCCATTGGCCATATGAAGAGATATTACAAAATATAGGGGCCTACACTTGCAGGAAGGCTTACAACCTAGAGCATACTACTAAATCACAAAAGGAGCCTCACTGACCACATACAAATCCAGACTACAATCCAAAGAAATGATTGAACTGCAATGATAGCATCTTCTATGCCTGAATACAATTTCGGTTAATCTCTGCTTGTTCTGATCTGAAACCCTAAACCCTTACCGGAATACCCTCTTACATAAATATCCTCATATACATGATCTCTCTTATATATTTCACATCCTTGCCTATATTCAAAATGATCTAATCAACTGACCTATATACCCCTTTACAATCCATCATGCCTTATGTCAGCTTACAAAGATAATTACAATATCAATATACATGTCATCTCAATAACATAAACACATGCATATAAAATATAATTGTCGATGTCGAATCTCCCAAATGATGTCAGCCTCCAATGCTTATAACCTAAAGAAGTCATGTCGACCTGCAATGTCGGTAACTAAAGAATTCCTTCCAACCTGTTGGTATCGATGAAGTGTCTGTCGGTACACAACTAAACCAAAATATGAAGCCGGAACATGTTGCCATGTTGCCATCAATGACAACATATTGAAACCAACCAAATGAGAGTCAATTGCCAACATATCTGAATCATCTTCCTTAGATAATTTGCAACCAGTAAACATAGGGGTTCCAACTAGTTTATAGTCTTCCATTCCAAAGGTTTTCAATACCACCTTCACATATGTGGACTAACTGATAAAGATTCCTCATTTTATCTGTTGTACTTACAAACCAATGAAAATTAGATTTTGCCTATCAAAGACATTTCAAATTCCTTCTTTATTTCTTCTACAAAAGTTAAACTCATGTCATCATTTCCTCCAAATATGATATCATCTACACACTTTTAGAATCAATAACTTGTCTCCTTCTATCTTCAAGTAAATTTGTTGTCCTCACTGGTTCTTTGAAATCCAATCTTTATCAGGTGTGAATGGAGCCTCTCATACCATGCTCTTGGAGCTTGCTTTAATCCATATAAATCTTTATGAAGTTTGCACAACATGTCCTTGTCTTCAGTCAATGCAAACCCATTCGGTTGTTCAATGTAAACCTCTTCTTCTAGAATTCCATTAAAAAATGCAAACTTAACATCTATTTGGTAAAACTTGAATCCTTTGAATGCTACAAATGCAAGTAGCATTCTTACTCCTTCAATTCTAGCAACTGGTGCAAAGGTTTCTCCATAATACTCACCTTCTTCTTGTGCATATCCTTTGCATACTAGTCTATCCTTGTTCCTAATCACTTCACCATCTTCATTCAATTTATTCCTGAACACCCACTTAGTACCAATCACATTTTTATTAGCTAGTCTAGGGACAAGTGACCAAGTGTCATTCTTCTCTATTTGATCAAGCTCTTCATTCATAGCCTTTATCCAATCATCATCCTTGAGAGCTTCCCTCACTCTCTTAGGTTCAATTGTGGAAATCAGACAAGCACTTTCTCTAATCTTTCTTCTTGGTTGTACTCTAGCATTCCTATCTCCAATTATCTGTTCTACAGAGTGATTCAACTTTACATATCTAGGTATAACTGGCTCCGGTATAGAAGTTTCTTCTTTTTATTCATCTTCATCTTCATCTTCCAATTGAGAAGTATCCTCCACACTATTCTTCTCAGCATCATTTTAAACTTTTGGTTCAATGATCACTATCTTTTGTTCATCTACTGCATCAGACTTGTTGATATCATCAGATTTGTTAGAATACTCATCAACTTTCACATTAACAATTTCTACAATTTTTTTGGCTCTTTTGTTAAAGCACATGAATGCTTTTCTCTAGTTTAATAACCAAGGAAATTTCCTTCATCACTCTTAGGATCAAACTTTCCAGTATACTCATCTCTCTTTATGTAACACCTATTTCTGAAGACTTTCAAATAACTAACATTAGCAGTACGACCATACCATAATTCATAGGGAGTTTTGTCACTATCTTTCTTGACTAATACCCGATTCATTGTGTATAGTATAGTGCTAACTGCTTCTCTCCAAAACATTTTAGGTACATCTCCTTGTATCAAAATTACTTTTTCCATTTAAAGAAATTGAACCTTTACCTTTTACCAAGCATGGTGTATTGTTGCCAAATCTCAGTACTCCACCATCAAATTCTTCAAGTGAGATGAACTTATTCTTGTCACCAGTCATGTGATGTGAGAAACCACTATCAATGACCCACTCATCATTGATGTCAAGATGGGACACTAAAGCTTTCTTGTCAGAGAGATCTTCCTTAACTTCTACAAAAACAATTTCCTCATTATCTTCATCCTCTGATTCCTCATCGATAACACCTTCATCTACTACAACATGACATTGTGTAATGGGGAAAAATGGAATGATGGAAAGATCAAGAGGAAAGATTTTCTTCCCTCTGAGGAGAGATGATAGTTTCACTGTAGATTTCCCTTCAAACACTTTATCCACATTACATTTAAAAGAGGAGGGGAATCCACTAGATCCAACCTCTTAGAAAAGAGATTGAATACTAAATGAATTGATAATGGCATGAAATGAAAAGTTAACCCCTCTTTTAGAATGAGTAATGGTTGAATTATGTGTTTTGAGACTAAGTGTAAAAGTAGCAAAGAACTGATTATAAATTGAAATAGAAGCATGAAATGAAGCTGTGCACCTGGATCTGGCTATAATATGTCAAGGTGAAGCTGCCCTACAAATTTGAGGAAAAGTTATCAGGACTGTGCTGAAAGTGCACACGGTCCTCCAAAAATACACGAAATAAAAAGGGTTTTTCCACCTCTATGAATGGAGTCCAAATCTACAAATACAACTGCGCACCTGCAACCTACCCAGAGAAAAGAGAGGAAAAGGGTTTGGGATTGGGGGTTTGCCTTTAGGTCAAACCCTAGTTTTGGAATTAACCAAATGATGAAAGAAAGTACTAGCAAGTAAATGTAAATAAAAGACTGAAATGTAAATCACCTCAAGGGAGGTTGTAGATAGAATTGCTTGTGTGAAATTGAATATTGAAAGGGATCTCCTCTTCAATGGTTGAAACCTTGACTTGAATGCAACACCTAGCCATGAAGGGAGACTCGAGAATGCTCAATGCTTGAAAGGAATTCTTGAATTCATGCCAATTTTCACCTTAGCTAACTTATCCAAATGGGAGGGCAAATGTGACATATATATATTTATCAATTAGGGTTATTGGACTGATTTTTCATCATAGGATGACATAGGGAAAGTTTTCCCATTGAAAATACAAAGACCAATGCAAAGATAGGATAGAGGAGGCCCCAAAATAGGATAGGGACAGGGGAGCCACACCCCCATCCCGCCCTTATCTTAGGATGGGAAGCAGGTTCAAGTAGTGTGGGGGGTAGAAAAAGTGCATTTTTGGGGATTGAGCAAGTCTTGGGTATCCAATCAGGCTTCAGGACTTGATTCGCCAACGTGAAGACCCTAATATGGTCAAAAATTGCAAGGTTCACAATTTTATGACACTACATTTAGCCCCCACTTTAGCAGGAGTATAAGTGTATGCCAATACTGTCGGTAAAGTACAAGGAAACAAGATTGAAAGACTTTTTCCACATCAAGGAGACAAGATACACCAAGCTCCTAGTGGACTTAGGATCTTACAACATCGATTGACAAAGTAAAAGAGAAGATCAAGAAGGGAAAACCATGATTGCAAGTAGCAAGGTTCCCCTCACTATGAGTCATGAAAAGAAAGGATACAAAAAAAATACAAAGCAAAGCCCAATTCGCTAAGTAACTTTAAGTATTAAGAAGGAAAATATGAGCAAAGTGTATTCCCCCACGTTAAAGCGATCACGCATGCCTTATCAGGAGTGATTGGTTTAACGTAGGATACACCCAAGAGAAAAAGAGAGAGAGGGAGCACGTTATCACAAGGATTTAGCCCCCAATAAAGGAATAAACCCAAGGATAATGAATACAAAACACGAGGTAGTTTCACTTTCCACGAGGTCAATATGATATATGATAACTCATGTATATCATATATGTATGTGCATATAATAATTGTCATACCCCAAAGAAAGGACACTACCTAGGAAGAAAGGAAATAGAGGATGTATTTTTGAGTCAACATGAAAGAGACCAAAAGAGATCTCAACACTTTGTATTGTCCGCAAGTAGACATTAAGGAAAAATAAGAAGAACAGGGATACACATAGAAGAATAGTTACAAAGAGCAACAGAGGAGAGAAGGAGAAGATCTACAATTCTAATGTTTCTAATCTAGCATGACATCCACCTCCCGATATTACTGATGCCTATTTCAGGAAGGCGGGCAAAATGCCAAAGGAGTGACATCAAGCATAGAAAATGTAGCTATCACAAGATCCAAACAAGGACTATGCTCATGTGGTAAGTCACTTTGTTCGATTCTAGGAGCTAGGATTAGGGTTTTTGAATATTCAGATGATAAATGCTTGTCCACATCAACATTATTATAGTCACTATCAGAAGCATTAGGAGTTGTATTGCCATCATGAATAACATTTTCACTCATTTATTCATCTATATTTATAGAAAGAGGAGCGCGAACATGAATAGGAGTAAAACCATCACATGTTTTTTGTAATTTATGATTTGGAGATATAGGTTCAACATCTTGCTTAGGATAAAATGGAATCATGTCAACTATTGGAGTTTTGGGAGATTGAATGTTTGGTGGAAGAGCTTCATGAGCTTGAGCATGATGCCTTCATCAGCGGTCTCTTGCACAATGATTTCGTCGAGTCTTAATGGAAGACTGAGAAGGAGGAGGAATATTTATGAAAGGAGGAACATTTTTTGAAGGAGAAATATTCTCATCTTTGTTAGTTGGAGGTTTAGGTTGAGGTCTTTTAGGTTGGACAAGAGGAGAGGCAGGTCTCTTCTCTCTATAAGAGGAAGGAGGTGGAACTGTGCCATATAAAAGGAGAAATATTAGGTGTAGGAAGGAGACTAGGTCCATCATGGGGAGGTGGTACAGGTCTAGCCTTAGAAGGGATATTGTTGTTCTTTTTTAGGAGAAGGCATAGTTACATCCATAGGATTAGGTTGAGGAAGATTAGTCCTATTCATTAGGGGAAGCATTTCATCTTCAAGAAGGATGGGAATGTCAATTTTTGGGGATCTAGGTTGACTTAAGGATAAGATCATATCTTTCTTCTATTTTTTATAAGATTGGAAAAGAGCATCCCTCCTTTGTGGAAGAGATTGAAATTGCTTAGGCCAAAAGAAATTAATAGGAATACTAGGGCTTCTTTCGCATGGTCAAAATAAGTTATGGTTAACAGTTATGATTTCTCCATTGTGGGGAAATTTTAAACACTTATGGATTGGAGAAGAAATAGCCTTCATGGAAGATAGCCAAGGATAGCCCAACTTCACATGGAATTGCTTAGAAGAAGGAATGATAACAAAGTTGACATCCATAGATTTAGTATGAACTTCAATAGGAAGGGTGATAGAACTAATGGTAGGACACAAGAATCCATAAAATAACTTCATAACCACATTAGAGTCATCATAGATTGGTTTATGCAAACATAAAGTGAAAAGGTACTCCTCAGTGATGACATTAACCATGCAAGAGGGATCAATAATCACACCATGACAATGCATATCTTGAATCTTTGCAACTATGTGTAGAGGCCCATCAAGTGCTCGAATGGTCTCACTCAAGTCAAATTTGATACATAAGTCCTTAGGTTTCCTTTGTTTCTCTACCATATTCACCAAATTCTGAATTATAGTAGTCATATCAGAAGGAGAGAAAGAGGTATGAGAAGGTAAAGGATCAATAAAAATCTTAAGACTTTGATTAGGAGGGGATACTAATTTGTTTCCTTAATCATTCACACCTGCCACAGATATAGTATTATTATCAATCAAATCTTGAATCTTACTTTTCAATGCAAAAAATTTCTCAGTGTCATGACCTGGTTGATGATGAAATTGACAAAAAGAATTATTATCAAAGTAGGGTGAGGCTTCCTTAGACGGGTCAATTGATTTATGGGAAGAAGTTTAATAACATTTCTTTGTAACAACCGATACATAATGCTATGTAAAGATTCATTCAAAGGAGTAAATTTCTTTCTCTTAAAAAAATTA
The DNA here is from genome assembly GCF_030272615.1 of Cryptomeria japonica. NCBI lineage: Eukaryota > Viridiplantae > Streptophyta > Pinopsida > Cupressales > Cupressaceae > Cryptomeria > Cryptomeria japonica. The sequence continues at coordinate 513,009,507 of NC_081409.1, forward strand.
GAAATAGGAGGCACGCATGTTGTAGCATTCACATTGTTATTGTTGATGTTTTCATTGAATTTGATGAATCTTTTGCTTGGTTTGAAATTCACAAATGATTGTTGAGCACTGTCACCCTTATCACTCAAAGTCATAGGAGTGGATTGCTCCAATTGACTCACAGTCAGTTGATAATTGTGAAGTGTTGCACACAATTGAAGAAAGGAAGTAAACTCAAAAAGGAGAAGTTTGTCTCTAATATCTTTTTGCAAATTAGAAATGAAAATTCTTTGAATATCATTATCAGGCACTTGAAAATAAATTTGAGAACACAAATGGTTATATCTACCAATGAAATCAGTCACTTTTTCTTTAACACCTTGTTTACAATACATTAAATCAGTCAAAGTGGTCTTAGGACCTATATTGTTCTGAAATTGTTGAATAAAAGCATTTGCTATTTGTTGAAAAGAAGTAACAAAATAGGAAGGTAAAGACCAATACCATTCTAAAGCCTTATCTCTTAGTGTTCTTGTAAACAATTTTGTAAGCAATCTTTGATCATAAGCAAAATAAGTACACAAGGTTTGAGATGTTTTGACATGAGCTAGAGGATCACCTTTTCCATTATAGAGTTCCAATTGAGGGACCTCAACATGCTTAGGTGGCACAAATTTAACAATATCAAGAGAAAGTGGGCTCGTAACATCAAATGTGGGAACACTAAACTTGGATTGACTCATGGAAGCAATTTGTTGTTGTAAGGAAGACATAGTTTGAGCAAGATTGTTAATGGTCGCTTCGGTAGAAGAATTGATGTTAGACATGGTTGTTTGAGAATGTGGTGTGATGTTATTTAAGGAAGGCATTGATTGAGAATAAGGTGGTGGGACATTATGATAAGTAGGCATAGGTAATGATTGAGTAGGAAATGGGAGACTTAAAGGAGGAATAAAATTGTTAAATGAATTTCCCCCTTTTGTTGCATTGATTGGCTGAGGGATAACATGAATCCTTATTGAAGACATAGGTAAAGATGGAGGATTAAATGAAGAAGAGGGATTTCCCCCATGATTAATGGTTGTAGGTATAACATGTTGAGTTGATTTAGCCATGATATTTGAAGTGAAAGTAGGAATACTAGCCATAGGATTAGTCAAAGGAATAGAAGGATTTGAAGGTTGTGAATAACCTAGGGTTTTGGCACAACTCTTTATATGCATGAAATTGGAATCAACAATATGAACAATGCCACACAATATATCAATTCCATTCTTATCACTTTGAATCATGCATTTAAGGCCTTAAATTAATGGAAGAGCTTCACTATTAGGGTACTCTTGGGACATCCATTGTTGAAAGTTATCAAATTGATTGTCCAATTTTGAAAGTTGATCTATGGAAACTCTAGTCAAAGATTCTTCTTGTTCATCATGAGATTCATCAATTGGATAGATAGGGACATGATTAGGATGGGAAGAATTACTATTATCCTCATTAAAGAAGTCACCTAAATTATGCTCCATCTCCTCAACAATTAAACCTTGGGAAGCTTTAATTCTAATACTTTGTCTAACCGGGATAGCATAGGTAGAACTAATAGTGGTAAAACTCATGCACTAGAGGGAAAATTTGAAATTTTTTATTTGAATTTTGAATTATAGGAACAAAGTGCACAAAAATTGAATAATGCAAAATTCGAGAAAATAATGATTAAACAATTTGAAATTTGTTGAAAGAAGAAAATGACACAATTTCCAACAATAATTTTATGATAAATGAAGGAAATTGGAATTTAAAATTAGGGCCAATGGGATATCACTTAAATTTAAAATTGATAAAATAAGAATTTTTAAAATCAGGGCAGATTATAATTAAACCCTTAATTTTAAAAAAATTCTTGAAATTTGAGATGTTGAATTTTGAAGGTATTTTCATTTTTAGAGGAATAAAAAATTGGCCAATCTTCTAGATTTAAGCTATTAAATACAGTCATAATAGTCTCCCAAAATTTTGGGAAAAAACTCGGGGACCATGTTGAAAGTGAACACGGTCTAGCTAACTTTTTTCAAAAATATTTAGGGATGAAAGTTACGATGATTTTAAATCTAAACCCAAAAAATTGGTGGATTTTACGATCTCTAGATAGGCAAAAATAAGGCTTGAATGTGAAAATAGGACCATATTAGGGTTTTAAGAAAAACGAGGAGTTGAATTGCAAATTTGAAAAAGGTCAAACCTAATGGATAGGGACACCTTGAAAAATGTTTAGAAAACTAAAGTTGATTGAAATTGATTGAAATTTGCACAAAATCCAATTAAATTTGAAAATTAGGGTTTTAGGACCTAACCACTTAATTTTTGAAATTTTGAATTTTGAAAAAGGAGGGAAATTGAAAATTTGAATTTTAAGAAAGAAGATAATTCTGAAAACAGTCACAAATCTGAAAATTAAATGGAAATTCAATTTTTGCACAAGTTCAATATTATTTTTGAAAATTAGGGTTTTGACCATCAACCACTTAATTTTATGAATTTGATTTGCAAATTGAACAAGACAATGAAGAAATTGAATTTGACAAACAAAGCAATTTTCAGATCTAAGACAATAGCAAGCAACTTTTACAAACAAGTTCAATTTCAATTTGAAACACTAGGGTTTTGAATGAATTAACCACTAAGTTTGCAAAAAAAAAAAACTTGTAAATGAAAAATATGAAATGATTTTAAGAATAAAGCATGCAAGACGTCGGGTTCACCAAAATGAAATGGGGAAAAAGGGAATGATGGAAAGATCAAGAGGAAAGTTTTTCTTCCCTCCGAGGAGAGATGAAATTTTCACTGTGGATTTCTCTTCAAACACTTTATCCACATTACATTTAAAAGAGGGGGGGAATTCACTAGATCCAACCTCTTAGGAAAGAGATTGAATACTAAATGAATTGATAATGGTGTGAAATGACAAGTTAACTATTGGCACATGCACACTCCAATGAGACATTGTATGTGATTGAAGGTTTTGTCATTGATGGCAACCTTGCAATCCTATGGCACTGACAAGACATTATATCGGCAAAGCATTACACTGACAAGATAGTGCACCGGCATCACCAGATCACTCAGGACACCAGCACCAGCATAGAAGAAAACAAGTATACCGGCACAGAAGCCGATAGGATTTTGGCTATACAATATTTTATTTATTATTGTAAAATGACTCTTATATATAAAGGAGATCATTGTAGACATTTGTAGAAGTGATGTAGGAGCATTAAGGAAAATATTAGGCAGACCTAATGTGCGAAATATAGGTCAAAGGGTATATGTAAAGAACATAGTAGGAACTGGTACTGAATCTAGCATTGAAGATGCTATTGTAAAGTAGTACAAGTCATTGGATTAGTATAATCCTTATTGTAAGTCAGTGTGACTTCCCATTGAGCAGTGAGCTCTAGGCAGTTGGCCTTCCTGCGTGTGCAGGCCCCTATTGTAAGTAATATTCTCTTATTGGCCAGTGAGTGAATATTGTGGGTCACAAATCCCACTGAGGTTTTTCCCACACTGGGTTTCCTCGTTAAACATCTTGTGTTATGGTGTACTTTTGATGTGGATGTTCTTGATTCTATTTATTGCATTATTTCTTGCATACCAGTACACTGTTATATTATGTTCTGCATGTTTTAACTTAAGAAATTCTTATTATCGGTTAGATATTGATTCACCCCCCAGTCTTAGTATCTATGGGACCCCTAACATTAACCCCTCTTTTAGAATGAGTAATGGTTGAATTATGTGTTTTGAGACTAAGTGTAAAAGTAGCAAAGAACTAATTATAATTTGAAATAGAAGCATGAGATAAAGTTGTGCACCTGGATCTAGCTATAATATGTCGAGATGAAGCTTCCCTATGAATTTGAGGAAAAGTTGGTAGGACCATGTTGAAAGTGCACATGATCCTCCAAAAAATCCGTGGAACGAAAAGGGTTTTTCTGCCTATGTGAATGGAGTACAAATTTGCAAATACAACTGTGCACTTGAAACTTACACAAAGAAAAGAGAGGAATGTTTGCCTTCAGGTCAAACCCTATTTTTGGAATTAACCAAATGTGAAAGAATGTACTTACAAGTAAATTTAAATTAAATAATGAAATGTAATTCACCTCAAGGGAGGTTGTATATAGAATTGCTTGTGTGAAATTGAAAGTTGAAAGGGATCTCCTCTTCAATGGTTGAATCCTTCACTTCAATTCAACACCTAGCCTTGAAGGGAGACTCGAGAATGCTCAATGCTTGGAAGGAATGTTTTAACACATGCCAATTTTTACCTTATCCAACTTATCCAAATGGGAGGGAAAATGTGAAATATATATTTATCAATTAGGGTTATTTGACTGATTTTTCATCATAGGCTGACATAGGGAAAGTTTTCCCATGGAAAATGCAAAGATAGGATAGAGGGGGTCCCAAAATAGGGTAGGGATAGGGGTGTCATGCCCCATGCCCCTTTCCTAGGGGGGACAAAGGTGCCACACCCCTGTCTTACCCTTATCTCAGGACAGGAAGCAGGTTCAAGTAGTGCGGGGCAAAAAAAGTGTAGTTTTGAGGATTGAACAATTCTCGGGTCTCTGAGCAGGCTTGGGGACTCGATTTGCAAACGTGAAGACCCTAATATGGTTGAATATTGCAAGGGTTTCAATTTTATGACACTACACATTGTTTCTTACCTTTTCCCTTAAACCTTCCAAAATTTTCCTTCTGATCACTGTTAGGACAATTAGCAACAATATGTCCTATATTGTTACATGAGAAGCACTTAAGAGGAAGCTTTCCTTTGTACTTACTGGTACCTCTAGGAAGTTTCTTTGCCAATAAAGCCTCAATTTCCTTGAGGTTATGTTCACCATCCACTTCTTCATTACCACCACCATGATGACTTGACATATATTCATTATTTTCTTTTCTTACCGATGCACTAGATACTTATGCTTTGAAAGAAAATTCTACTTTAGGTACACTATTGTCAAAGTTATTGAATTCAAAAGAAGTAAGCTTCCCTATCAATGAATCAATTGTAGCTTTATCTTTGTTGACTGACCTCAATTCTTGGATAGCAGATACTCTAATAGCATAAGAAGGCAATAAGATTCTAAGCATTTTACTTACCACTGTGTCTTCTATTATGGTTCCACCAACACTTTTAATTCCTCTGACTACTTATTTTATCCTTTGTCCATACTGGGTGATGTTCTCACCTTCCATCATCCTCATGTCATGAAACTTGCCTCTTAGGCTTTCTTCTTTAGCTTTTTGCAGATGCTCATCTCCACCATAAATCAACTTCAACTTTTCCCAAACTTCATAAGCGGTTTCTAAACCATGAACATCAATATACACAGAATCAGAAAGAGTACTTACAATAGCTTACAATGCTTGAATATTCTCATGTTTCTCCTTAAGTTGATCTGTAGTCAGAGTATCGGTACGAGGTGTGTACTATTTAACCACATGCTCCTAGAACTGTTACCCCATACCTTTGATGTATATCTTCATTCTGGTGCTCCAGATTCTATAGTTATCCTTTGTGAACTTAGGACCCTCCTTCTTCATCATCTCAGATCTTTACCTCAAGAGGTTAAGCTTCTGCACAAAAAAGACCTAGGTCTCTGATACCAATTATTATTATAAGGATCTGGTTACTATTAAGAGGGGGGTGAATCAGTAGTAAGATAATTCTGCAATACTTCAAAAAAATATACTGGTAACTACTCAGACAATCTGCTAAACTGATTTGCCAAACCATTCACTCAAGTGTTCATCAATATTCAAACATAGTAAAGATATCAAATGCACAAATCAACAATGCAACCACCACATGAACACATATATTTTTCATGTGGAAACCCAATTGGGAAAAACCACAATGGGAATTAGCACCCACAAAATATATGCACTCTTTTGGAATCTGTCCGGTTAAAGGCCTAGCCCAGTTAAGAGCTTACAATATGCTTGGTTAAGAGTAGACCCTGTTAGGAGTCACCCGGTCAAGGGATTTTACCTTAGCCCTTCTAGGAGCTCTACCCTGTTAGAGGATTTCAAACTCAAGTTAATAAGCCACCTGATGAAGGGATTTACAATATAAGACCTGTTAGGATCTACCCGATTAAGGGATTTCAAACTGTTGTAACTGTTAGGGAACAATAGGGCAAATGATCTGATCATAGCACTTGCTTGCTAGTACAGATCCTTTTCATCACAACTCTACTACACACATGCAAACACTTCAATCTGGTTCGGCAAAACCTTCTTCTCAAATCACCGACACAAAATCTCTTCTCCAGCTAGCCTTAAATGCACTTTTCAGTTAGGTTAGATTCATAACCCTAACTACATTCAAAATACAATTAATTTACATTACAAATCATTATAGACCATTACAACAAATTTCTAGATAATTTCCACTATTGAATGATCACCGCACATCGATTTGATAAGCAATCAAACCCTTGTCACATTCTACTAACCACTTTGTTGTTTCCCAAGAAATTCGATCCTTGTACATGCTCAAATATAATCTTATCATTACAAATGGATTCTAAGATGTCATCACTAAGTTATGATCATGATAAGATCCACTTCCAAACCTTAAATCATTACTGGTTAAAGATCTATTACTAGTATACATTCTTCTTCACAGAGTTCAGAACAGTCAATCATAACTCATTCAATACTTTAAATCTACTGATGTGGTTTGGAGAATAGGTGCATGTTCCTATCTTCAACACTCCTATAAAATTGCAACATCTAACTCTTCACCAATCATTCGTACCGATATCTTGATCATCACTTTGTTCCTGTTTACCTTGCTATCAACTGATTCCACTATCAGTTAGGTTATACCGGTAGGTCTAGATGACTTAGATGACTAAGGAAACATGGTTTCTATCAATGTCAACACAAATAAAGTCATCAAACAACTTACAACTATATCATCATCATCTAGCCAACAATTTCCATCAACTTTACGAGTCATCTTCATCTCATCAATATGCCAACAATCTTCCCATCACTATCTTCATCAGTTATGCCAACATGTTATGTTTGGAAAGAGATAACCCTTGGTGAGTGAAGGAGTTGCAACCATTTCAAGGCTTGAATGCACTAGGGTAGCAGGGTTTATTGGCATGATTGGCATAACTGATGCAGATGAATGCAGGTGAAGAATGATGACTGAACCAGTAAAGGACTGTTTGTGATGACATTGTGATGAAGAGATTCAGATTGCATGATTGGATGACTTTGATCAGTTATTTGTGCTGTCATTGATGGAAATTGATGTTTACTATGTTGTATTTTGTCATCTAATTCTTTTTGGTCTACCAAAAATGCCTTACCAATATTGAAGACATTGAACTGGGAATTAAGACCTTAACCGGTAAATGAAGAAATGTTTTGATTAGATCTGGTGATTGGTGATGATTGAAGTGTTGCAGTTTGGAATGTGAGTTTGTATCATTATAATATGTATCTAATCGAAAATGCATCATGTTTTGGTTATGGGAAGTCATGTTTATGATTTTTGGTATATTTTTGCTATGGTTTAAGAAGGGTTTAAGGACCAGTAAAGAATTCTCTTAACCGGTAATGATTTTTGGTTTGGCGGTATTCTACATCAAGTTCAAATGTTGGTGATGATGTGGCATAAACCACGTGAAGTGTTTGGAAGATTTTTTGGCGTGTTTGAAGAGAAAATTTCTTGGGAATATGCAAAGTGTTTGATTAGAGGAGTGTTCTAAGGGTTTGACTTTGTATCAAATCAACATGCGGTGATCATTCAATGGTTGTAATTGATTTGTAATTAATTGTAATGATCCAATGATGATCAATGATGATTTGTAATGAGTTATAAAAGATTTGTGATGATCTATGTTGTAAGTCTTAGGGTTTTGTAACTGACTAAGTTGTAAGGGTTATTTATGTCGGTACAATTGATGATTATTGTGTCAGTGGTTTTGAGAAGAGTGTGAAGCCAAAATAGAGTATGAGATCTACCAGAGTGTAGAAAATTTGGAGCAAGAATTGGATCTAATCAAGCAAGTAATTAAGTACTATACCTAGATCATTTACTTATGTTCTCTAACAATTACAGCAGCAAAATCCCTTAACCAGGTAGGTCCTAATAGGCCTTACATTGTAAATCCCTTAACCAAGTAGCTCAACATCTGAGTGTTAAATCCTCTTGTGAGGTTGATCCTAACTAATCAAAGCTCCTAATAGGGCTCATCATCTAAATCCCTTAACCAGGTGACTCCTAACAGGCTTTGCTCCTAACAGGGAATCTTTGTAAGCTTCTAACTAAGATAGGCTTCTAACAAGGTGCATTCAGAAAGAGTGCACAATTTTTGTGGGTACCAATTCCCACTATGGTTTTCCCTATTTGGGTTTCCACGTGAAAAACATGGTGTTCATATGGTGAGATTTTTTATGTGTTGTTATGTTTTACTTTCAGTTTATGCATGTTGATGAACAATTAATGAGTAGTTCTAATAAACCGGTTTAATAGTTGGTTATTAGTGATTACCAGTAATAGTAAAGAGTTTATTACTGGTCTTTGATTGACTTGGTGAAAAATTAATAAGTTCAAGTTTTAAGTTTGAAATTGTTGTTAATATTGATTCACCCCCCTCTAAGTATTAACCAGATCCTCTAAGATTAACAAGGTTGGATGATGGTATACACATTGGGGAATTATTTTGTCCATATGTGGATGATAAGATCAATACCCAAACTTAGTTTTCAGGCACAGAGGTTCTGGTCCAAGGCGGAAGGACTGAAGATGACAAGGAAAGCGTGCAAGTGCAAGTACTAAGTAACACCTATAAGTGTGAACCATAGTTGGAAATGGTTTCTAACCCCATTATATCTTATGTGTGTTTGTATATTGGTTTATATCCTTTTGTTTCAGGTGTTCAAGGAGTTCCATTGCATCATGGATTTGCATGGCACTCATGGGACATGAGTTTTCCTTTTGGGGGGTGTATGGTGCAAGAGCACCTAGGTGGCCATATGTTTCTTTTTGGCCATCATAAGTTGTTTTCAATTTTTATTCTATTTAAAGGTATAATAAGCTCATGATTGACCATTATTTATGTAATAATATCCTTGAGACCAATTTGCAATGTTTGAGTTCATATTATAGTCTTGATTGTCACAATTTTGTCAAAGTTGTCATTATAGGATGAAAGTGTGTCAAAGGAATCAAGTGGGGTATTTAATCATGTATAAAGGGTATTTGGGCCTATTTTAATGTATTAATAATGTTTTTAAGGAATATAGGTCCTATTTTGGGTCTTGGGTTGAGTTTTGTCAAAATTTGTCAAAATTGACAAAAGTTGTCAATGCAATTTTAATGCAAAAAGTGCATTAAGGGTGATTTGATGTTGGTTAATATTAAAAAGGTGGTTATGGAAAGTTTAGGGATGGAGAATTATTTAAATATCTCTATTTCATCAACCAAGGGTTGGTTGGGCAATGTAAAAAAGCACAATCAATAAAAACTTGAAGTTTGTCCCCACATTTTCACAGTTTCTCAGACATAACAGTCTGATCTGTTGCATTTTTCAACATGTGATCTTATTATTTTTCTTCATAGATATATTGGGAATTTTATAGGAGTGAATCCTATAAAATTTGGTCTTTTTTTCATTTAGTTTCATTGTTTTTTGTGCAAGTTATCACTATTTTTGTAAAAATTGTCACAAACCCTTGCTAGGGTATCCAATGACATCAAATAATGTAATTTTTGGTCATCCCATAATTCAAAACCCATTACAATGGATGATATTAACCTTTTAAATTTTATTCTTTATTATTCTTTCAATTCAAGGTCCCATGATGAGAATGGCATGTGCTAAGAGTGACACAAAATCTAATTTTTTTGTCTCAGACTAGAAATGGCAATAAGTCGGTGATGTGTGGGTTGATATAAGTTCAATATTGGGATCCTATAGGTTGGGTGAAGTATTGGAGGGGTGTTAGGGGTTATTTCATACCATAATAAAGTATTTTTGGCCCTTTATTGGTCAAAATACTCACCATTTTTATGAATGTCCTAAAACTGGGTATATTGTTGTCCTAATGAACTAGTGGACTGAGATTTTTAGAATATGATGCAATGGATGAGTTTGGTGAGTAGATGACACTTGGGTAATGTGAGTGGGAGTTCTTAGTGACCTCTTAAGGTTTTTTAAATCCCTAGAGAGAGGAAATGACTCAGGTTATTATGACTATCCTAAAGAAAGTTGTGGTTGCCACAATAAACTAGTGATATAGCAACAAGTTCTCTTTATCAACTTTAGGGTGGATGGGAGGGTGAATAATAGTGAGTTGTCTATGAGGAGGAGTCTCTTCAAGGGTTTCATGGAATACCTTGGGTTGGAAAATACCTATTTTTCAACATGAGTTATGCCTAAGGACAGTCAGAGTCCTAGTTGGAGATAGGCTTGTGTGAGTAGGTGTTTGAGGGTTTAGTGTGGTCATGTGGTTGGAGAGTTCCAAATTTTCCTTGGGAAAGTTATATGATCCTATTCTAGGGTATTTCCATGATTTGAAAAGGGTTTGGAATCATGGAATCACTTTTAGGATGTTAAAGCCTATTGAGCACCTATTAGCCTTGTGAGGGCTCTTGGGTATTTGTAGAGTTGTCACCTATTTGAGTAGGTGAGTTGGGAGAAAAATCTCCCCTAGGTTGTGTTTGTTGGAATGCTTTGCATCATATTTTAGGACACTTAATTTTATAACACCTATTTTTTTAATTGTTAGTGCAACATGTGTTTCATATCTTGTTCATAGTGTTCAATAATTTTCTACTACACATGTTGCAATATTAGGTGTGACCGCAACTCGTCAGTGTATACCATCATCAAGTGCATCATCTTCTAATATACAACATCATAGAATCCATATTTTTGGCCCTACTATGAGTGTTCCTTTATATTCTACACCCATCTCACATCCTCCAATATTTACTCAACCTCCTGCATATAGTCAACCCCCAAATGTAAGTTAGGTTGGATTTGGAAATACAAAATATGGGTAATAACCCTCACACTAAACCTACTCTAATATATTATTTGAATCAAGACTTGATGAATTCCCAACAACAAAAAATGTTTCGGGACAACAAAATTTTGTCCAAATCCCCCAATACTACCCCATCATCAAAATGTCCCTCATGTTAATATTAATTGGTGATTGAGAGGGGGGGGTGAATCAGCTTATACCGATTTACCTTAGATTTTAACTTTAATCAAAACTCTTATTCAAAATTTAACACTTATCAGTATAAGAATAATTAATAAGAAACATGCACACACAAAATTAAACACACCTGACAATCAAGATTTATCACATGGAAACCCAAAAGGAACAAAACCATGGTGTGAGTAGAAACTCACAAAATCTGCACTATTCTTAAGTACACCCAGTGAAGAGCCATCCCTGTTAGGTGCCACCTGGTTAAGGGATTTTCTTCAAGGCTTGTTAGAAACTTTACCCTGTTAGAGGTAGCCTTGTAAAAGGACTTAGGATCATCATATAGAATGTCACTCGGTTAAGGGATTTTACAAAGGGACTTGTTAAATTCCACCCAATTAAGGGATTTTACTGTGCTGCAATTATTAAAGAGCAACAAGTAATTGATTTGATGATAACACTTTTTTTTTCATATAGATCCATTCTATATCTGCTTCAAACTCTACTCAGTGATGGCTTCACCAATTCATGAGGAACCTTTCTGCACTTTGCTTATTCTGCACCTTTGTTCTCACTTGCAAACTCAATCCACTCACTACTACATCAACATGCACATTCCAAATGAAAAACATGTATATAGTTGTTTTTAATATTGGCGCTAACTTTCCCTCCAAAACATGAACTCAAAAAATCATTCTATGTGCCAATTTGTTTATTTCTCAAATATTGCCGATTATACCGGTGGGACTAGCCATTCATGCCACAAGTATCGTTGGTTCTCTAAGAAACACTCTGAGTTCAACTGGCACTTTCTAATTTGAACAGATCTACATTTCACCATTGTGATCTACTGCCGATTGTTTTCTTTATATCGATGAACCTTCTTTACACAACTTAATCTATTGGTTGCTTCTTGTAAATCGGTCTCTGCTCATCGGTGGAAGTCTTTAGTCCCATGTTTCTTGCCAATCCACTATAACCCTTTTTTGATCAGTTATGATGACATCCAAACCGATATTGCCATTAATAACAACTTCTTAAGTACTCCAAACTTCATGATCCTAACAATCTCCCCCTTTGGAATTGGTGGCAAAAGATCTAGGCTGGATTGGACTGGATCTCCCCCTATTCCAGTTCTCCCCCTGTTCTCTGCCTTCTATGCCTCTATCGGTGCCTGCTTATATACTTAGTCGATATTTGTCTCTATTGGTACTACTATGCCTCTATCGGTGGATCTCTACCTTCTCATATGTACAATTCACTATACATTCATTATCCCCCTTTTTGCAATAATAACAAAGAATAAAGGAGTCAAAGTATACAAAATAATTTATGAAAGTAAGAAATTTCTTTGAAATTGACCTTAGCAGCCTCCAAAGAAGATATCCATGTGGGATTTACTTTTTGCATATTGATGACTTGTCCATGTAGGCATGTGACCAAATCCTCCATGTCATCCACTATCTTGCAGTTAGGTCTACTGATGAGACCTTCTGCTTGTTTAAAATTTCCTTTTAATAGATCAATGAAAGGGGCAAGATAGCACTATATCTCTAGCAGATTTAGAGCTCATTTATCCTATTCCTCTTTCAGGTGGTTGATTTCATGAGTCAACTGTTTGAATTTTTCACTAAAAGTTGCTACTAAGCTTGTAAGGGGATCAAAGGAACCTAGTAGATCTTGAATTTCTTGTTGAGTCTTTACTCTTTTCACTTCAAGATCTTTGATGAAATTGGGGAAGTTTGAGAATCTGACCAATAATTGGCCAACTTCCTTTCAAATTGATTTCACCTCTTCAGTACTGGTAGAAAGAGAAACTTTTTCAACAGATATTTGTTCCATTAAGTGCTCAATTCTTCTGGTTTCATACTTCCTTACTGCAACCTTCTTCAGATCGGTTGCCTCTGAACCAATTTCTTTGACAAGAGTACCCAATTGATCAATGATAGGTGCATTCTCATCAACAACAATATCAGAAATGAGATCAAATAAGATTATCTTTGTTGTATTAAGAATTCTTGCCCTTTTTTTTCTTTTCTTTAAGTTTGGTCTTTTCAACTTGAATTCTCAATTTTTTCTAAAAATTTTATTAGCTATTTGGGGGTCATCTTCTTGATTTCAATTATTGGGTCTTCCCCTTCATCCTCCTCTATATCTTCTTCTTCTTCTTCTTCACCTTCTACCTCAAAGCTGGCTGAGATGGGAAGTTTAGCTTTCTTTTTCTCAGTTTCCTTTTCTAAAACTAACTTCATCTCTACCAAAGGAGTGTCCACCACTAGTTTCTGACCACCTTCGGGTTGACTGGATGAAGAATATTCTATCTTCTTCTCTTGTTCTAGTTCCATGGTCTCCCCTAGACTAATATCGGTTGTTCCTATTTCCTTCAACTCTTCGTTCTTCTTATCTTCTTCCTTCTTTTCTTGTTCCTTCTTCTTTGTTCCATCAATAGATGGTATTGATGAGTCTATCATCTTGGGGTTTTCTTTTGTAGCATCCTAAAATTGCGACACTTGCAATTTCGACTGCATTTGGGTCTTCACGATGGCGGCGCAACGTTGAACCTAAATGGAGACCCCGAAACCTGTTTGCAACATCAAAAACTGCACCTTTCTACACCTTGGCCTGATCCTCCTTGCACCCTGCTGTCCCGAGAGGTGGGACCATGGCACCCAGCGCCCTAGTCCCTGGCCCTATTTTGGGCCCAGTCTCTTGTTGGGCATCGGGTCTTTAAGTTTTCAATTTGGAAAATAATGTTCCTAGGTCGGCCTAAGGTCGGAAAAATCAGTCTCCTAACCCTAATTGACAAGTATATAAACTACATTTCCTCTCCTAGAAAGAGAAGGAAAAAACATATGTGTGCAAGAGGCGGAAGCGATAGGCAAACATTCAAACATTCAAGCATTCAAGTATCCCTTCAAGCAATTGAGCATTCTAAGTCTCCATTCAAGGCTAGGTGTTGCATTCAAGACAAGGATTCAACCATTGAAGAGGAGATCACATACAACATACAACATCATTACACCTTCGCATGTAAGAATACAAACAGTCTTACAACAAGGTATCAGTGCTTGATTACATTACAAACATTTACATTTACAACATTCTCATTTCTTGGTTAATTCCAAAACCGGGGTTTGACCTAAAGGCAAACCCCTAATCCCTAACCCCCCAATCGTCCTCTCTTTTCTATGTGTAGGTTGTAGGTACGTGGCTGTAATTGAAGATCTGGAATCCTTGTGAAGAGACGAACAGATCCCCCTTCGTTTCGCGGATTTTTCGGAGGACCGTGTGCACTCCGGGCACCATCGTCTCGTCAACTTTCACTCAAATTTGCAGGACAACATCGTCTCGACATTTTACTGCTAATTTCAAGTCTGTAGCTTCATCCCGTGTCCCTATCTCCGTCTACAAGCGAATCTTTCTTACTTTACATGCACTCCTAGTTCAACCCTTCTATCTACATTCTTTACAAAAGAGGGTATCCTTGCTGCCACAACCCTTGAAAATCATTTAGAATCTAGTCTTGCATTATGTGGGATTGGATCTTGTGGGTTTCAACCCCTCTTTTGAATGTAAAGTCTCTCCTAAGAGAAAACCGTCAATCCTAGTGACCTCCTTTCTCTCTCCATGGAGTGGGGGAACACCTAGGGTTCGATTTTCCACTTTACATCTTCCTCTGTGCCTTTTTTTGGTAAATGAGGTTTGTTGTCAGTAGAGTATGATGTGGGAATATTTATCGTCACTGGATGCCTTTGAGCTTTTTCCTCATAAGGGTTGTCCTTAATTGTAACTTCATCATCTTCAAGATTCTTGGTTTGATCGGTTCCCTTTTCTGGTGTATCATCAATATCAATAGTTTCAACGATTGATTTTTGCTCAACCGGTGGCTTTGCATCCTTTGTCAGATTAGGAATATCTGACACAACATCACCTATGATATCTTCAACTAAAAAATTCATCAAACCCATCAGTGGTGTCCTTGTCTTTTCCTTTTCTCTTTTCTTGAGTAGTTGTATCTTGTCCTTGTTTCACTTCTTTTTCTATTTCCTCCTCAACTTCCTTTTGTTGGATCAAAATTGTTTTCCACATGTCAATGCCCTCATCATGCACACTTTGAATGTCTCCTATGGCCACTCTCCTTGTTCTATTCCTTATTTTGAAGTGTTGTATACATGCTTTAGACACTAAAGTGGCTTGATTATAATATAAATCATGTTGCACTTCCATGAGTGCCTTTATTTTGTGTTCCTTTTCAATTGCCAAGGCAAATTTCCATCTCCCTTCAATGAGATTTTGTAAATATGATGGAATTAATCCATGTAGTTCACCAGGGGTTCTACAGAAATTATGTAGGTTCCAAATGAGTGCATATTCAATTTTTCTTTTGTCTTCCTCATTGCAGAGGGGATAATTTCTCCTAACACTAGCTAAACCTCCATATTCTTTGATCCCATGGACCAATTCATCAATAATTGGAGCTACATTCCTACCACTTCTTCTAACCTCTTTATTTAATTACCACATCAGATTGAGTGTCAGAGTTATCATCCTCCTTTTCATCTTTCTTGGGCTTCTTCTTAGGCTGTGTCAATTAACCTTTCATTCTTTTTCTTTCTTTCATATGTGATTCCTATTAGTCCACTTCTACCTTGGGATGATGTAGGAGCATGTGAGTCCTTTTCTTTCATATATGCTACCAGTTTGTTGGATGTAGCACCCTTGGATCTTGTCTTGGACATTTTCTTCTTTTCATCTGTTTGCTCTTCATTTTTGCTTGATTTTGCCCATGTTTTCTCACTTGTACCGGTGGAAGCAATGGCACCGAATACTTCACCTCCATATTTCTTGTCTAAGGTGTCATTCCTTTTCCTAACTTTCTTTTGAATGATAGGCTCTTTGAGTTTCTTCTTAATTTTGGAGCTTTCCTCCTCATACGTTCCAAATATCTTAGCTTTTCTGTCTACCAGTTTAGACAGTAACATGTTTGAATATATTTTGGCAATGTTTACCCCAATCTCATAAACCATAGAGGGTACCTAGAAAGTTCTAGGTTCAACCACTTGAATGATGCAACAATCAATATGAACAAGAAAGAAAATAGTGTCCTTGTATTTTTGAACTATATCCGTAAGGATTCTTTCTCTTTGATGCATTCTAGTTTGGAATTCTTTAAAGTAACCCCACATTGTCTCTCCAAACTTATCACCTAAGTCTCTAATCATTTCACCTATCTGAACTGTGATAGTTTTATCTATAGACCACACTACATTGCCCTTATAGGGAAATAAATTTTGCACATCGAAGAAGATACATACCAGTATTGAACCATACTTGAATGATTTATTTTTATCCTTCTTAATTCAGTCCATGTTCACCAGGAATTGACTCCTTATCATCTCACAAATGTTGTATGTTGCATCCTCTTTGATGATCTGATGAATTGCATGGATAGCACCGCTTGGCATACTATTCATGCGGCTTGATTGGTACACTCTATAAGCTATTAATGTAGATTCAAATCTTAATTCTACATCCTCAATGTGAGTGATTGTCATTTCTCTCTTGTCATATCGGGATTGAGTCAACCGAGTGACCTCATTGGATGATATTGTCCTTAGGGTTAGTGCTTCACCTATTTCACTAAACCTTGTTACTCTTTGGATCACATCCTTTGTGATTTTGATTGGAGCTTCAGCTTCCAACCATAGAATTTGGTCATGTACTCTACTTAGCACATATCTGATCCAATCAGCATGGAATTGGTTTGGAATATCAACAAAATACAACAAACCCTTTGTCTTCAGATGCATATGTTCTACCTTCAATAGACCATTGTCATAGAACCCTTTGAATTCATCTTGAATTAATTTGTCTCCAAGATCTTCAAGCTTGCAGTGGATGAAGGAACAAACATCTTCAATCAGTAACACATTGTAGGGCATAGATGATAGGGAACCAGATTTATTGACTTCTCCGACATTCATAGGATGCAGCTTGAACTCAGGTTGTGGTTCCTTAACAACCTCAACCAACACAAGGGTCGACATGGAAGTTGCCATGATGAATTAGAAAAGAATTCACAGATTAGTTTCCTCTACCATTTCTGCTCAAGCTTCAGATCACAGAAACTTCACCGCTTGGTATCCAAACTAACTTTACACGTAATGCACTTAACAAATTCAAAAAGCCTTTGATCACAATACAACCTTTAACAATTATACTCTTAACAATTCACCGATGGATAATTATAAACAATATGTCAACTCAACTAGGTAATGCAAATAATAATTACCTCACTTTGGGTATAGGGAATCAACTATGATTTCTCAATAAGTGCTCCCCCTGAGCATCGGTTTGCTTAGTTTGAAGAAGAAGTGTCATCACCAATGGATGATGACTTAGTTTCAGACTGCTTCTCTTCTTCTTTGATTTCTTCCTTTTTAGTCCACATCCTTTTCATTTCATTCTTCACCTCTTCAAGTGTCTTCTTTCCTTTTAAATCATTTGTCCCTTTCTTCTTGCTAAATTGGTTTCTATCTTCAGACCGGTTGTAGGATCAGTTCCTACACTCTCTAGCCAAATGACTGATCTTATGGCAGTTGAAACATGCCATACTAGTTGTCTTCCATGGTCCTGCATTGTTTCTCTGAGCCATTCTCATCCTATAGTTTTCTGCAACATGACCAAAGTTGCCACAAGTAGAACAGGTGGCATTGAGTTGATTACCCTTTCTGTTAGGGCTAATCGGTTTGGATGGAGATCTTGATGCATTTTTCTTGAACATGCATTCTTCAGCTTTGTGGCCAAATTTATTGCACATGAAGCAATATCCATTAAAGCTTATTTTACTGGACATGCTACTTGATTGAGGTCTACACTCATAATAAGTGTGTCCATACTTGTGACAGTTATAGCAATAACTATCAAAAGTGAATGGCATCTTGTGACCGACCGGTCGATTTCTATAGACATCAAACTTATGACCTAGTTTACCACAATAGTTGCAAGATGATTTAGAAAACTTCATACCTTTCATTCCTTATTTTTTCCTTTTATCATCCTTCATCCTCTTGGGATTAGATGATTCTCTAGTTTCCATTGGACCTATACTGGAATAGCCAACACCGGTTGTCTCCTCTGTTCTCCTCTGAGCTTTTAATTGATCATGTATCTTCTTCGAGCTTTCATTAAATTTTCTCATCTTTTCATTTCTCTCATCTGCAGCTTTCAACTCATTTTTGAGTTGTTCAATCTCCTTCATCATCTTCTCATTTTCCTCTATTTTTCCATGTAGATGCTCATACATAATTGTATTCTCTTGAGTAAGAATTCAGATTTCTTCATCCTTTTCAATGATGATTGCATCATTCTCTCTTAGGGATTCTTTAGCAAGCCTTTTGGCTCTTTCAACTTTTGATAGTGCTTCATCTGCATTTATCTTTCTTTCTTCTACTATCCTGTTGGCTTCTAGTATTTTAGTCATTCTCAAGGCTTGACATTCATGCTTTCTTTTTTAGATTTGTGATTTCTTCAGCCACCTTCTTGTTCTTTTCCATAAGCTCTGAGACTGCCTCTTCTGCTTCTTCAGATCCACTCTGATTGGAGAGTTGATCTATGATATCCCAACTTTCATTAAGTTGTAGAGAGAGTTCCTTCCTTTTAGCAAGTGATTTTTTCAGTCTCTCCTTCAACTGAGCAATCATCTCAATAGCTTCATCAAGTTGCTTTTGATACTAGTATTATTCCATGATCTTTTCCTCAAGTTGTTAAACTTTTCTTCAAAGGACCTTTGGCTCCGATACCAATTGTTAATATTAACTGGTGACTGAGAGGGGGGCTGAATCAGCACTATACCGGTTTACCTTAGATTTTAACCTTAATCAAAAGTCTTATTCAAAATTTAACACTTATCAGTATAAGAAGCATTAATAAGAAACATGCACACACAAAATTAAACACACATGACAATCAAGATTTATCACGTGGAAAACCAAAAGGGAGAAAACCACGGTGTGAGTAGAAACTCACAAAATCTGCACTATTCTTAAGTATGCCCAGTGAAGAGCCATCCTTGTTAGGATATTACAAAGACACTGTTAGGTGCCACCTAGTTAAGGGATTTTATTCAAGGCCTGTTAGAACCTTTACCCTATTAGAGGTATCCTTGTAAAAGGACTTAGGATCATCATATAGAAATTCACCTGGTTAAGGGATTTTACAAAGGGACCTATTAAAGTCCACCTAGTTAAGGGATTTTACTGTCCTATAATTATTAAAGAGAAACAAGTCATTGATCTGATGATGACACTTTTTTGAAATATAGATCCATTCTATATCTGCTTCAAACTCTACTCGATGATGGCTTCACTGGTTCATGAGGAACCTTTCTACACTTCTCTTATTCTACACCTTTGCTATCACTTGCAACCTCAATCCACTCACTAGTACATCAACATGTGAATTCCAAATGAAAAACATGTATATAGTTGTTTTTAATCTTGCTGCTAACTTTCCCTCCAAAAAATGAACTCAAAAAATCATTCTATGTGCTAATATGTTCTTTCCTTAAATCTCGCCGATTATACCGGTGGGACTAGTCGTTCATGCCACAAGTCTCGATGGTTCTCTAACAAGTACTCTCACTTCAACTAGCACTTTTTAATTTAAACAGATCTACATTTCACCATTGTGATCTGCTACTAGTTGTTTTCTTTATATCCATGAAGTTGCTTTACTCAGCTATAAGGCCTTCTCCAAACCAAGCTTTGATTAACTTAGTTGACCATGTTTGACCCTATTTATAAAGCTATATAATACAATAGAATGGACTGTGTTAGACCGATAGATTTGTGAGAAAAGAAATTGAACCAAGCTATAGAGTTATTTCACCTGGTGGTGTATACTTTGATGTATTATATATTGAAATCCTAAAAGATCCACTGATTGGATAATCTTGATCTGACGTATGTCAGCTATATCTAGATTTAGAACTTATCGAATTCCATGATTTGGATAACATTGATGTAGGATTGATGCTTCATTTATATGCTTTATGATATAGGACTCTACATGATTCTAGAATAGGACGAATTTGAGATAGTGTATGTCATTATTGGAATTGCAGGACTTTACTATGATGATAGAAATAGAATGCATGTTTTATGTATGGAGTAAAATTATGAGAATTGTGATAATTGCTTATGTGGATTTATTTGGATATAAGATATATTGGTTTGTGTAAGTGTATATTGTATGCAGAATGTTTGATGTGTATTTTTATTCATGTGCTTTATATTATATGAGGTTATTTGAAATTACTAATGTGTGATTGAGTTGCGTAGGAAAAGTTATCCATGTGACCATGGAAATATTATAGAGAACCAAACCTAAACCTATGTATGTTCGTAAAACCAGGGTTTGTCTATTTGGAGAGACAACACCCCGTTTGTGTCGTATTTTATTCATAATAGTAAATGATGCATTTGTGTTAAATGTTATTTAATTGATTTATTTAAATCCAACAAGAGACACGATTTCATATATAATTTTGTAAAAGTATTTTCTTTGTGTCACTTGACACATGTGTGGATTTATGTTTGAGTTTTTAAATTTGTCTCTTGGAGGGAATTGTTTAACTATAGCTTTTTCAATTTTTGTAATGTGATTCCATAAATGCCTTGGGTAAAGAATCTTTGGGATGGTCAACATAGGTTTGACCCGAAAATAAACATCAAAGGGGTTAAAAAAGGGTTAAATGGACACCTAGGGGTAGTTTAATAGGCTTTCCTAAAGCCCATAAGGTATACCTAAGCGTTAGGGGTAATTTTAGTCAAGTTTCTACTCCCATGTGACCTTTTAGACACCCTAAAAAGTGACTTTTCTAAGTTGTGCGAAAATTGAAATTAGAAGACTTGAACTAAGTTGTAAACCTTCCTTTTTGAATGAGAGTTCCCTTTCCCATTTTACCTTACCTTCCTTTTTAGTTTTTAGAAACTTGTGAGAACTCTCACAAAGGGCTTCTTAAGAAAGAATTAGAAAATTAGTGGGTAATCACCCACTCTCCATTTTTTGAGACAAAAAATTTTTGAAAAGAAAAAGATAGATTTGGGATTGAGAATTTGGCTAAGTGTAGAAAGAAAAGACTTGTGGAATTGGGCTGCTCATCCTCAACAAAACTAGCATACCCTTGGGCAGTTTAAGGTTTGTTCTACCTTTCTTGTAATGTTATCTTATTGCATATTGGATTGAAAGAATTGCTTGTGTTAAAGGCTAGTTTGCCTTGCATGTATTCCTTGGAAATTTATTTGGTGTTTTGTGATTATGCAATTTATGTGTTTTGGGAGTAATCAAGACCTCCTACTCTTGGGAGAGAGGATGTTCTTGTGGGTGGTAGAAGTGATAGCCCTCGAGTGAGAGGCTCTCGTTATGAGAGTGATCACAAGGGATTTTATGTGACCCTTGTTGCATGGCTTGTTTATGCATTGGGGGTCATAAGGAGGGAAATAAGGCATGAATGCCTTGGGGGGCATATGGAATGTGGAGTTGTTATACTTGATGTATTTGGTTTGCCATGAGGTGGCTATATGTTTTACCATACTTGTAGTCTCCTTAGGGTACTTGGTCCACTACCACCCTTGAAAAGACACCACAAATGTGTGATGCAGTGAAGCCGGGTTGGGATTGTGTTTGAGATTGTGTTTCCCTTGTCTTTTATGTTTGCATGTGTGTTACCTATCTAGGGCTTGGTTCTCCGAGCTCAGGGGTGGCTACCAGTTAGCCTAGGCTAGGAGGTGAGCACTCCATGGTCATAGCTTTGATTTAAAATGCAGGTTGTCGAAAGAAAAGAATAGGACATGTGGAAGGTTGTTGGAGTTATTTGTTGCAGAAAAATGTTGTAAATGTAATTAATGTTCTTTGAAAGTCCTCACTTATTTGAAAGGAGAGACCTATTTGTAAAGTGACAATAAAGACTTCGGAATATGTTTTAAAGTTATATAATATTTATTCATGCAATACTGCAGAAAAGAAAGAAGTAACCTTGGTTTAGTTTTCTAAATTTCTGAAAGATAACATTGTTGTATTTTAGGATATTTTGATGAGAAAGAGATATATTTATTACTTTTATGCATTTAAAACAAAATATTAGAAAAGAAATGAATTTGATTTGCATGGATGTAGGAGACTGAAAATAAAACCATTTAGATCAATTCATGAAAATGTAAAAGTCATTTTATTTAATTCTGTGATTTTATTTTTATTTGCAGAAAATAAAGCCTAAAGTTAAAATAACCATCTCTATAGTTTTATTTTTAACAATTTCTAGTTGGATAAAGCTGATGTTAGAGTTCATTTAAATTTTGTCATTTGTTTGCATGAGGAAATAAAATCTATGGTTAAATAGATTAATTGGAAATAAATAATTTCTAGATCTAAATAGTAGCGCTGTAAGTTTATATATTACTGTCAATTTTAATTACTTTTGGAAAGCAAATCTGAGAAATCAACAAACAATCCTATTTAATTTTAGCTACTTGGCATTCAAATTTAAGAGATATTTATACCTTTATTTAAATCTTAAGCCTTCAATTTATATGTTAAAATGGTTTTAAAATATACAGAATAACTGCATAGGTTTTCAAGAATGCTCTAAGTTTAATACGAAGTTAAAATATAGGTATTTAAAATATATATATATATATAATATATTTTAATGATTCTAAGCATTTTTTTTTTTAAAATATAATAAAAAAAAAGGGCAAACCAGAGGGCTTAGGCTCAGGCCGAACCCACTGTGCGAAGCACAGTGGCCAGCGGGAGAGCCGAACCACTGTTGTCCGCACAGTGGACGGCACCATTGTGGCATCCACAGTGGGCGGCCCAAAGGCCACCACTATGGGCAGCCACAGTAGTTGCCGCCACTGTGGAAACCCACAGTGAATGGCGCCTCCACGAACACCATCGCAACTCCCACCCCCGCCTAAATGCATGGTCGCCGCTCCTCGATAAAAAAAAAATCTTTGGCCCCTGCACAAAAAGATAAACAAATTCAAAACCCTAATCTAGTTCGGGTTAGGGTATTCGAATAGCAATGAAGGAAGTAAAGAATGAAAGAATTAATATATATATATATATATATATATAAATAAAAGAAAGAGCATTTTTAAATTATAATAAAAGAAGGTTAGGGTTTTATGGTGATTAGGTTTGATGTTATAATATATATATATATATATATATATATATATATATATATGTATGTATATAAATATATATTAAATATACATGAGTATGTAATAGTTATACTTTTATTTATAGAGTTTAAAATGAAAAAAAAATAAGACAAATTTTTAGATTGAAAAAAATTTTAGTAAGTGTTATAAATTATATATTTCGTAATAAACATATGGGTTAGTAATTGTTTTGATATCCATACGGGTATTTTAATGATGTTTAAAAAAATATATATATAATAAATTTTTCGAAGTCTAACCATTTAGATCTTTTAAAGTAAACTGGGTAAAATTAATTTTGAAAATGGGAGGTTAATTAAACTTATAGGAAAATATCCATTATGAAATTTATTGGCCCTCTTGTCAATTATATTTTAGGGAGTTGATTTAAAATAAGCTATGGATTAAAATTGAGAGAATGACATAATGATTCTTTTAGTATCCGCATATGATTTAAGTTATTTTGGATACTGGAGTTAGAGGTTTAAGTTAACTTAAACATAGTTAAGACAAAACATGTTATAGCATTTTATATTTGTCGATTTAATGATTTAAAAGTTATGTTTTAAAATAAAAAAAAATTATCCCGTTCTTGCCCTAAATTTTGGGCATGACATTTTGGTATCAGAGCCCTAGGTTCATACACTGGTAAACATGGGTTACATTCATAACTTAGTTGAAAACAAACTATGGTTTCAAATATAACACCTAGGTGGAAAACTTACGAAAATAACAAAGTGAAACATAAGTGAAAATTCTTGCAAATCAATAGATCAACATATAACAATTCAAGGGGTTCCAAGGGGCACTAAAATCCCTAAAATTTGAACTTATTAGTCATAAAGTTTATGGCATAATAAAAAAAACCCCAAGGGCTGTGAAACTTTAAATGATTACTTATATGAAATATTTTCAGTGTTTAAATAACGAAAATTAGATCTTTTGTACATATGAGGTTACCATTCAATTTGAACCTAAATGCAATAATTGCCCTAATCAAATCAAGTATGAGGAGTTAAATTCTACAATGAAACGCTTCTGATGGTAACTAAAAGAATGCCATCCATCGAGATATGTTCTTGACATGGCAAGACAAGCAAGATAGTTAGACCTTTGATGAAGGCACCATAAACAAGATAAATAAGACTGAGACAGTTCAAGTTAAGTTTTAAGCTATGTGAAATTATGATGGTTAAAAAGATCAAGACCATCATTAGAGACA
Organism: Cryptomeria japonica; assembly: GCF_030272615.1. Lineage (NCBI taxonomy): Eukaryota > Viridiplantae > Streptophyta > Pinopsida > Cupressales > Cupressaceae > Cryptomeria > Cryptomeria japonica. Next base: position 513,034,188 of record NC_081409.1, read on the forward strand.
TAAATGAGGAAGAATTAAAAGGAACTCTTGAGAATCTCAGATAGAAGCATTAACCTATCCTAATGACTAGGTACCTTAAGATTGTGGTCATGCTAGAGTTCTTATTAAGAGTATTTGTTGGACAATGTTTGTAGCAATATAGTGGAGCTAGAGTCAGATAACCCTGAAGATAAGAACTAAAATGATGAATGGAAATTCCCTTGATCAGAAAACCGTGGTAATACTATAGGTGAGTTAAATAAGGAAAAAGGAGGCATGAACTTTTTGGGTAAAAGACACGTATTTACAATAAACCCTAAGATCATCCATGGTTATATAATTGCGGAAACAAGCAAGTAAAACCTCAACTAGTTCCTTTATGGGAAGATAATCTTGGAAAAAGTAAATAATGGAAGAGAGAGTGGAGTTGATTTAGGAATCATACAAAAATCCCCATTGAAGTACAAGGGGTGTAAAAGAATTAAGAGCTTATAATCTAGGAATAAGTAACTAATATTCGTTTAGAAAACTAAGAAGAAAAGTGCAACCCAATCATGGTTAGCTGCTAGGTACAAGACAATATGTAACACAATTTAAATACTAGGCACAATCAAAGAAGCTTTGCAAATTTTGGCACTCAAGTGTGAAAGTATGCGAAAAAATTAAGTATGGATGAAACAATATGCAGATGGAAATGGCTTAGGGAAAGATAGTATAGCAGTAATATAATACCAAAGCTTTAATGAGAATTAGTTGGTAGTATAAAATATTTTATGAGAACATAGATAAGGAGCCAAATTATGTGGTTAGCCAAGGGAGAACGTGGAAAATTATGGGTCTTAAGACATTGGTAGTTATTGGACACCCTTAAGTTATACCGTAATTAGGTAACAAAACATTATTACGATAAGGTGTTTATATTTTGTGGATTGAAGGAAATCATAAGTTGTGATATGTCAGAAATGGCTAGTAGTAAATATAAATAAGTAATATGGAACAAGACAACTTCCCTCTTTACTAAATTTTAATTAAAAGGATGGGTGTTGGTCATTTTTCAAGTGTACACCCCCTTGATTTCATAGTTGCATAAGTGAAGTAGGAGAGAATAAGTCCACTCTCCGAGTTGCTTGAAATATGTCTTGAAATGTGTGGGCAGAAATGGTTATCAACCGTTATCAATCTTACTTGACAATAATTCCACCCCAAATGGCTCTTAACCTTAAGTGTGAGTAATTTGACAACAAGCTCCTACCTAATGAAGGGAAGTGAATGTTAGAGGTAAAAGTATAAGGAGCTAGCTTTAGGTGCTAAGAAAACAAATGATGTCCCTAGTAAAATTATATGATTACATTATTCAAATCCTAAGAGATTCTAAGTAAACAAGTGTCAATTTTGTATCGAACTATTAACCGTGTGTGTAAGACATGAAAGTGTTGATACTTGAGCTACCACGTAACATTGAATCAAGGTTTAGCATATTAAGATAATTAATAGAAGCCATAATAAATTAAGTTATTAAGGAAGGATGTATTAACATGAGAGAGGAAACTGGATATTTATTAAATAATTGATATTGAACCAAGTAACTATACAAATGTCTATTTAGTAGAACATGACCTAATTAAGTACTATTAAATGCAACTATAATGAAAGAGACTTTTGAGTGAAATTATTATTGCCCTTATTAAATTTATTCGATCCACTTGATAATAGGAGTTATCGTATTTGTTATGTTAGTTGTAATGCCCCGCCAGGAAACCCCGAAGGGATTAAGCCAAAACACAAGAATAGAGTGCAATAATTTTTATTTTTTTAAAAAGTTACACCACATTAAGATACAATCAAGATATCAAAGATTCATAATTACATAGCGGAAGACATCAACTAACACCTAAAGAGTTTCCCAACAAGATTACTTAAAATCACAATTCACTTAACTCACACAATTAATCCAATAAGCTGATTATCTTAATAACGAGATAATTCTTAATCAGGATAATTTCTTTCACAAGATTAACATATTAATCACAAGCAAAGATTCAATCATTAAGATCTATTCATAATCTTCATTCAAGCTTTTCATTAAAAATACAAGCCATACATCTAATATTCTAACACACTAGAATTTCATCATAAACATAAGAGATCCTTTCAAGAATACTTAATTTCTTAACAACAGCTGAACATATTCCATTACTCTAAGTTACATTCTTTCATATTCCAATTTATTGCATTTAAAAGACGATTGCATACATGCATCTACGATAAATCTCATCTAACCCACTTATGCATTTGATCAAAAAGGCGTTCAAGAAAGAATTGCATATAAGCATTTAAAGTTAATTCTATTTATCCACTTATCCATTCTAACATAAGCTAATCATACATGATAAAGCTGATTAAAGGGAACATAAGAGAATAACATCACATAACACCATAATGATCTCGGAGTTCACCCCTAAAGGGCTACATCTCCGGGTCTGCTCAACTGCAAGACCCCTCTGATAATTAATAAAGATAAGAATACAAGAGGTTACACCATTACAATCCGGCCATCAAGGCGAAACATAAACAATATACAAGCGACCGCATTGGTCAATAATACATAAACGATCCTTGAAAAGAAAAGGATTCAGCTGAACATAATCAAAGCTAATACAAAGGTCTAGAAGAGCATCCATAAGACTGAGCCATCACCACCCAAGGTCTAACATGAAACCGATACTCACAAGGGCAGAGACAAAAGGACGACCCACAAAGGTACTCCTAACAGGACAAAATGACAACACACTAGCGAACGTAGGGACAAGTGTCATCACACAACCTAGTACGGTTACCATGGTAGGTCTTCATAGGCCTTGGCCCCATACACTGGGTTACCCTGGCAACCTAATCTGAGCCTCCGGCCCATCCAAGCCTCATGTGGACCCACACATCCTCTCGTGAAGACAAGGATGATGGTTTGCCATTTCAGGCCTTCTCACAGCATGTCGGGTCTATGTTAGCACTCGTCCCATGTGTGAGGCAAATTATCTTACTTAGAGATTACAATCTAATCTACTGATAAGTTATCACTTATTAGACTCACTTTTGACGGGTTACCCAGCAGCCACTTTGGGCGCGGCCCCCAATCGAAAGCCACTTTCCCATACGACACTAGACTATACTCAGACGAACTCAAAAACCAAGGAATACACATGGTCAGACGAACGGAGTTCAAGAAGGAGGGAACAATCATCTGGTCAAACATGACTTGGAAGAGGTACACTACTGACGGTACTCTAACCAGAGACCTGACCAATTATGGTCAACCACGAATCATCATTCGACTCCCACACACAGGATATGACCCAATACGACACTACCACAACCAACAGTCAACTCGGAACCGAGGACTGAAATAGGTACCCCAAATCATTCTATACGATAGGGTCCTAACAAACAAAGCATGACTTGCCATTACATAAGCTAAAGCGAATACAGAAATTAAACTCGCATAGGAATATTCAACAGATACAATCTTTTCGAAATGATCTAAACATTAAAAGTCGATCAAGTTTTCTACAAGATCTATATCAGATTACAGTTATCTACCTCATCTAGGAATAGTTTGTTCTTGGTTTTCTAACTCTCTAAGGTTCCAAGCATCGAACAGACATATTAAGCCATAATGAGTTCTTAAACCAAATTCATATTAATAAAACTCCGACAACCATTAATCAATTAAACAAGATATTTAATCTCTAATTAAAACATCATTGACATACTGGTTCGAAACCAACCTCTACAGTATCATATTTCCAAGCCCAGTTGCTCTATACGGATCACGGAAATATAAATATATAAGGGAATCCAAAAATTAACTGTTAATTAAAGAGTATATTTATTATTCCACGATAAATAAAATATACACAATTAACGATTGATAGTGCACAATAACCTAGTTAATTATTAGTTAATATATAATTATTAATCTTTATTAATAAAATATATCTTACTAATAATTAATGCATTGCACAAATTTCAAATTAAATAACGATTAGTTTATATACATATATTAATTTCCATTAATAATATATATAATAATCATTAATAAATAATTGAAAACTTTATTTTAAAAAAATAAACTTTTAATTTAACAAATTTATTTATTTTTATTTTTTTTTAAATAAAAAATAATAATAAAAAAAACATGAAATACTTGTTTTAAAAAAAACTCCAAGGGCAGACCCACGTGGGGGCCATGTGGGCTTCTCCCATGCGGGCCTCCCTTTCCCCATAGGAAGGGCTGGGGAGACCATGACGTGGTCTCCACCCAGCCTAGGCTGCGTGGAGAGCATGGCATGGCCTCCCGCAGGCCTCTCCCCAAGTTTGGGGAAGCCTTGGCTCTCCCCAAACATGGGTCGAGGGCCTTGGCAATCCCATCCCTCCAAATCCGCCAATAACTAAACTCCACGCACGGTTAAATTCCGTTTAATATAATATATATTTTTTTAAGATTTGCTGTTAAAAATTTCATACACAGCAAGGAAAAAACACAATCTCACAGAGACTGGAATAAATAATTTTTTTTTTGGTTTTTTTATTCTTTCATAAGCAATTGTAAAATACCCAGATCAGGAAAGGGGAAAAATTTCTCCAAAACCAACAGCATATTGGCCAAATAAGATTGATCTTCACAAATTTAGCATCTAATCTGCCAAACCCCCAACTAAATTTCAATTTTATTTAATTTTAAATCATTCTTGGCAAACCAGAAATTGATTTGAAAACAAAGAATGAAATCAAAGAGGGATAATTCAAGATCTTATTTCCATTCTACTCTATTAATCAATCAAACCGATTTTTCAATAACAAATTCATTTCTTTCAACTAGAACAGTAAATTCTTTTGGCAACAAGAACACAATTTAGAATCCTACCTTCATACGCGATCCTGGTAGAGATTTACTGAAGAGCCCAACCTGCCAACTCAAGAATTCCTCCTCCTTCCAGAATCCCCAAATTTCATCCCCAAAAATCCTTTTTCCAACCAAATGTTTTCCAAAAATCTCCCTCCCCAAATTTTCCAAGAATTTAGGTTATAAAGAAGAGTTGACCAAAATTCCATTTTTGGAATTAAAATTTTTATTTAAAATAATTCTTTTCTAACTATAACAACAAATTAAATTGTTTTTCAATTCCAAATTGATTTCCTCATTTAATTCAATTTAACCTTTCTAATTTCAAAAGCCAATAGAATACAATTAAATCTATTGCAATTAAATACAAAACTTTCTTTTTCAACAGCATATACAAAATGCATTTAATATTCAAAATCAGCTATTTAATTGAACTTACTCCCAATTTAAAACGAGCAATCCAATATCAACGAAAATCGCATAATGAAATCTCGATTAATCTAGTCCATTAATCTTTAATGCATGAACACATATTTAGTCAATGAAATACTAAGGACTAATTAATCAATTTAACCATACACACCAAGCACGCAAATCGAGAAGGTCAACCAAACAGATGACTCGCAAACCCAAACAAAAAGGGATTACCGACGGCGACTGACGATGCTCACTTGAGAACGACTAAGGTCAAGTAGGGTCTTATGACCACCTAATCCAACTCTAAGGATTAAAGATGTACACTCAAACCTGCAAATCCAAGTGAAGACGAGCCTTGCACTCATGCGGCGTTGTACCTGAAATCTCCTGCAACCAAGAGTCATACATGCATACATATGTAAAATTTAATGAAAGCGTTAGCCCGATATTAATACCACAAAATAGGAACACTAAACAACTTGCATACAACTAGTGTGAAAACCACATCAACAGCTATGTGTTAAATCAAACATCTGACTATAACATTATATTAAGATAAACTGAACAAGATTAAACAGAGATTAGAAATTGATTAGGGCAGGGGTACTACATTAGTAATTTTCTTAATCCTATCGCCTAGGAGTTTTATCGAGACCTAAGGTTTCATTGGGTCAGCTTGTTAAGCTTTAACCTCTAATTAAGCATAGATTGTGTATAATTAAGTGTTCAAAATGATTAGTGCAAGAGGAATGGACGGAGAATGGTAGAGTTAGTGCAAGCACCTGTTAGAATATAATTAAGGATGTTAATAACCCTAAATAGATAGTGGATTGTATCGGAAAGTGTTGCTTGAAATAGTAAGCACGTGAAGGTTAAAATGGAAGATGATTTATAAAATAACAAATGCGATCTCTTGTGTATAAGAATATATTTCATAAATCAATAAAGGATTTTAAAGAATCTAAAATCTCAAGAGTTTAATAATAACTTCCTAACACACTCAGGATGTGTGATCTTGGGTGATGTGTTGCGGTTACTCTCTATAGCATGGCTAGAATGGTCATCTTGTTTCAAGTTTGATTCGACATTAAATTTAATTTTATTTGAAAAGTATATTGTGACACTGGGGCTAGAACTTTCCTGTTATTATTTTTTTAATGAAGAGAGGACCACTAAATTTATGTTTATTTTTTTATATGAACTATGGCACTTGCCATGTTTCTAGTTTTAATATTTTTCAATTGCCGGCATTTTTCTTCTTTTTATTAGACTTGGCAGAAGTAACTTGTATTTTGATCTTGTAAAGTGTCAAAGTGGTCGTTTTGATGGTTGATATAACTAGCCCTAGTGATGTGATTTGTGTAAATGTCTATCATGTTCATTGAACCACTGATAGTGTGTCATGGGAGAATACCGCAAGGAGTGAAATTAGGCACAAGAATTAACAAAGAATGTGTTTTATCAAATTAAGATAAAGGAAGGATTACCCTCCTAAGTAAAATTAATTGCGAGTAATCTGAAAGAAAAAAATTTATAACAATAGGGTGACCTAGACCTAATGAATTGCGAAAGTAATGATTGTCGACTGGTAAATTTGGCATGGGTATGGAGATGATTGCATGGATGATATCTAAAATAAGTATTAATAATTTCCATCACTTTCTTAGAATGGGATTGCTATGTACCTTAATGTATGGAAATTGCGAATAATGCACCCTATGAAACTTTAACCTTGGAGCCTAATAAAAACATTATAAACCCTAGTGGTAGAAAACTACCCTATATAAGGATGGAATTGAAGAACCTAAATTTGATTTTGCCTTGTCACCTAAGAAAGTTGGAAGAAATTATGCACCTAGGACGGTTTAGCAAATACTTTATTAACACCCTAATCAGGTGCCTGGTTGTAGAGTAAGTAGATTCGTTGTGGATAAGTGTGATGTCAATTTTCTTAAGTAACATGCTTGGATGAGAATACAGTAGGATAAACATGCTTTTAAACAAATTCTAAACAAAGTAGGACTCCTAGAAATTCAATATGTGTAACCTTGATTGTGGAAGTTGATGTGTGTTATTGATATAGTTTGGATGGCGCATTAATGTAAGTTGTTGGAAGACAAAATTTTGTAAACACCTACCTGAGATTTAAAATAAATGTAATAAAAATACTAATAATTTAACCTTGTTCAGATAGTAAGTTAATTACAAAAATAAGTTGATTTTGGTATTTCAACCTTCTAGTAGGCAAGATAAGATTTTGAATAACTCATTGAAATTGTGGGAAATGTTATGTCCCTACTTCGTAATTCTACTCATGCGACTTCCAGGAGTAAGTCAAACTCTAGGGAGGAGGATGTAAGGCCTTCCCCAAACCAAGCTTTGATTAACTTAGTTGACCATGTTTGACCCTATTTATAAATGCTATATAATACAATAGAATGGACTGTGTTAGACCGATAGATTTGTGAGAAAAGAAATTGAACCAAGTTATATACTTATTTCACCCGGTGGTGTATACTTTGATGTATTATGAATTGAAATCCTAAAAGATCCACTGATTGGATAATCTTGATCTGACGTATGTCAGCTATACCTAGATTTAGAACTTATCGGATTCCATGATTTGGATAACATTGATGTAGGATTGATGCTTCATTTATATGCTTTATGATATAGGACTCTACATGATTCTAGAATAGGACAAATTTGAGATAGTGTATGTCATTATTGGAATTGCAGGACTTTACTATGATGATAGAAATAGAATGCATGTTTTATGTATGGAGTAAAATTATGAGAATTGTGATAATTGCATATGTGGATTTATTTGGATATAAGATGTATTGGTTTGTGTAAGTGTATATTCTATGCAGAATGTTTGATGTGTATTTTTATTCACGTGCTTTATATTATATGAGGTTATTTGAAATTACTAATGTGTGATTGAGTTGCGTAGGAAAATTTATCCATGTGACCATGGAAATATTACGGAGAACCAAACCTAGACCTATGTATGTTCGTAAAACCAGGGTTTGTCTATTTGGAGAGACAACACCCCGTTTGTGTTGTATTTTATTCGTAATAGTAAATGATGCATGTGTTAAATGTTATTTAATTGATTTATTTATATCCAACAAGAGACACAATTTCATGTATAATTTTGTAAAAGTATTTTCTTTGTGTCACTTGACACATGTGTGGATTTATGTTTGAGTTTTTAAATTTGTCTCTTGGAGGGAATTGTTTAACTATAACTTTTTTAATTTTTGTAATGTGATTCCATAAATGCCTTGGGTAAAGAATCTTTGGGATGGTCAACATAGGTTTGACCCGAAAATAAACTTCAGAGGGGTTAAAAAAGGGTTAAATGGACACCTAGGGGTAGTTTAATAGTGTTTCCTAAAGCCCATAAGGTATACCTAAGGGTTAGGGGTAATTTTAGGCAAGTTTCTACTCCCATGTGACCTTTTGGACACCCTAAAAAGTGACTTTTCTAAGTTGTGCGAAAATTGAAATTAGAAGACTTGAACTAAGTTGTAAACCTTCCTTTTCGAATGAGAGTTCCCTTTCCTATTTTACCTTACCTTCCTTTTTAGTTTTTAGAAACTTGTGAGAACTCTCACAAAGGGCTTCTTAAGAAAGAATTAGAAAATTAGTGGGTAATCACCCACTCTCCATTTTTGGAGACAAAGAAATTTTGAAAAGAAAAAGATAGATTTGGGATTGAGAATTTGGCTAAGTGTAGAAAGAAAAGACTTGTGGAATTGGGCTGCTCATCCTCAACAAAACTAGCATACCCTTGGGCAGTTTAAGGTTGGTTCTACCTTTCTTGTAATGTTATCTTATTGCATATTGGATTGAAAGAATTGCTTGTGTTAAAGGCTAGTTTGCCTTGCTTGTATTCCTTGGAAATTTATTTGGTGTTTTATGATTATGAAATTTATGTGTTTTGGGAGTAATCAAGACCTCCTACTCTTGGGAGAGAGGATGTTCTTGTTGGTGGTAGAAGTGACAGCCCTCGAGTGAGAGGCTCTCATTATGAGAGTGATCACAAGGGATTTTATGTGACCCTTGCTGCATGGCTTGTTT